>NW_027327575.1:0-300000 GCF_047675955.1 Chlorocebus sabaeus
AGATGTAAACTCTGTGAGATGAATTAACAGAACACAGAGCAGATTCTCAGAAAAGCTTCTTTCCAGTTTTTGAAACGGAAGATATTTCCTTTTTCACCATAAGCCCTCCATGGGCTTCCAAATATCCCTTTGCCAATTCCACAAGAACAGCCTTAGCGAAAGTCTTCTTGAAGGGGAAAGATGTAACTCTGTGAGATGAATTAACAGAAACACAGAGCAGTTTTCTCAGAAAGCTTCTTTCCAGTTTTGAACGGAAAGATATTTCCTTTTTCACCATAGCCCTCTATGGGCTTCCAAATATCCCTTTGCCAATTCCACAAGAACAGCCTTAGCGAAAAGGCTTCTTGAAGGGAAAGATGTAAACTCTGTGAGATGAATTAACAGAACGCAGAGCAGTTTCTCAGAAAGCTTTCTTTCCAGTTTTTGAACGGAAGATATTTCCTTTTTTCACCATAGCCCTCTATGGGCTTCCAAATATCCCTTTGCCAATTCCACAAGAACAGCCCTTAGCGAAAAGGCTTCTTGAAGGGAAAGATGTAACTCTGTGAGATGAATTAACAGAACACAGAGCAGTTTTCTAAGAAAGCTTCTTTCCAGTTTTTGAACGGAAGATATTTCCTTTTTCACCGTAGCCCTCTATGGGCTTCCAAATATCCCTTTGCCAATTCCACAAGAAACAGCCCTTAGAGAAAGGCTTCTTGAAGGGAAAGATGTAACTCTGTGAGATGAATTAAACAGAACACAGAGCAGTTTCTCAGAAAGCTTCTTTCCAGTTTTGAACGGAAGATATTTTCCTTTTTTCACCATAGCCCTCTATGGGCTTCCAAATATCCCTTTGCCAATTCCACAAGAACAGCCCTTAGCGAAAGGCTTCTTGAAGGGAAAGATGTAAACTGTGTGAGATGAATGAACAGAAACACAGAGCAGTTTTCTCAGAAAAGCTTCTTTCCAGTTTTGAACGGAAGATATTTTCCTTTTTCACCATAGCCCTCTATGGGCTTCCAAATATCCCTTTGCCAATTCCACAAGAACAGCCTTAGCGAAAGGCTTTCTTGAAGGGAAAGATGTACCTCTGTGAGATGAATTAACAGAACACAGAGCAGTTTCTCAGAAAGCTTCTTTCCAGTTTTGAAACGGAAGATATTTTCTTTTTTCACCATAGCCCTCAATGGGCTTCCAAATATCCCTTTGCCAATTCCACAAGAACAGCCTTAGCGAAAGGCTTCTTGAAGGGAAAGATGTAATTCTGTGAGATGAATGAACAGAAACACAGAGCAGTTTCTCAGAAAGCTTCTTTCCAGTTTTGAACGGAAGATATTTCCCTTTTTCCACCGTAGCCCCTCTATGGGCTTCCAAATATCCCCTTTGCCAATTCCACAAGAACAGCCTTAGCGAAAGGCTTCTTGAAGGGAAAGATGTAACTCTGTGAGATGAATTAACAGAACACAGAGCAGTTTCTCAGAAAGCTTCTTTCCAGTTTTGAAACGGAAGATATTTCCTTTTTTCACCATAGCCCTCTATGGGCTTCCAAATATCCCTTTGCCAATTACACAAGAACAGCCTTAACGAAAAGCTTCTTGAAGGAAAGATGTAACTCAGTGAGATGAATTAACAGAAACACAGAGCAGTTTTCTCAGAAAGCTTCTTTCCAGTTTTGAACGGAAGATATTTCCTTTTTTCACCATAGCCCTCTACGGGCTTCCAAATATCCCTTTTGCCAATTCCACAAGAACAGCCTTAGCGAAAGGCTTCTTGAAGGGGAAAGATGTAAACTCTGTGAGATGAATAAAACAGAACACAGAGCAGTTTCCTCAGAAAGCTTCTTTCCAGTTTTGAACGGAAGATATTTCCTTTTTCACCATAGCCCTTTATGGGCTTCCAAATATCCCTTTGCCAATTCCACAAGAACAGCCTCAGCGAAAGGCTTCTTGAAGGGAAAGATGTAACTCTGTGAGATGAATTAACAGAACACAGAGCAGTTTCTCAGAAAAGCTTCTTTCCAGTTTTTGAACGGAAGATATTTCCTTTTTCACCATAGCCCTCTATGGGCTTCCAAATATCCCTTTGCCAATTCCACAAGAACAGCCTTAGCGAAAGGCTTCTTGAAGGGAAAGATGTAACTCTGTGTGATGAAATTAACAGAACACAGAGCAGTTTTCTCAGAAAGCTTCTTTCCAGTTTTTGAATGGAAGATATTTCCTTTTTCACCATAGCCCTCTATGGGCTTCCAAATATCCCTTTGCCAATTCCACAAGAACAGCCCTTAGCGAAAGGCTTCTTGAAGGGAAAAGATGTAACTCTGTGAGATGAATTAAACAGAACACAGAGCAGTTTCTCAGAAAGCTTCTTTCCAGTTTTTGAACGGAAGATATTTCCTTTTTCACCATAGGCCCTCTATGGGCTTCCAAATATCCCTTTGCCAATTCCACAAGAACAGCCTTAGCGAAAAGGCTTCTTGGAAGGGGAAAGAATGTAAACTCTGTGGAGATGAATTAACAGAACACAGAGCAGTTTTCTCAGAAAGCTTCTTTCCAGTTTTGAACGGAAGATATTTCCTGTTTCACCATAGCCCTCTATGGGGCTTCCAAAATATCCCTTTGCCCAATTCCACAAGAACAGCCTTAGCGAAAGGCTTCTTGAAGGGAAAGATGTAACTCTGTGAGATGAATTAACAGAACACAGAGCAGATTCTCAGAAAGCTTCTTTCCAGTTTTGAACGGAAGATATTTCCTTTTTCACCATAGCCCTCCATGGGCTTCCAAATATCCCTTTGCCAATTCCACAAGAACAGCCTTAGCGAAAGTCTTCTTGAAGGGAAAGATGTAACTCTGTGAGATGAATTAACAGAACACAGAGCAGTTTCTCAGAAAGCTTCTTTCCAGTTTTGAACGGAAGATATTTCCTTTTTCACCATAGCCCTCTATGGGCTTCCAAATATCCCTTTGCCAATTCCACAAGAACAGCCTTAGCGAAAGGCTTCTTGAAGGGAAAGATGTAACTCTGTGAGATGAATTAACAGAACGCAGAGCAGTTTCTCAGAAAGCTTCTTTCCAGTTTTGAACGGAAGATATTTCCTTTTTCACCATAGCCCTCTATGGGCTTCCAAATATCCCTTTGCCAATTCCACAAGAACAGCCTTAGCGAAAGGCTTCTTGAAGGGAAAGATGTAACTCTGTGAGATGAATTAACAGAACACAGAGCAGCTTCTAAGAAAGCTTCTTTCCAGTTTTGAACGGAAGATATTTCCTTTTTCACCGTAGCCCTCTATGGGCTTCCAAATATCCCTTTGCCAATTCCACAAGAACAGCCTTAGAGAAAGGCTTCTTGAAGGGAAAGATGTAACTCTGTGAGATGAATTAACAGAACACAGAGCAGTTTCTCAGAAAGCTTCTTTCCAGTTTTGAACGGAAGATATTTCCTTTTTCACCATAGCCCTCTATGGGCTTCCAAATATCCCTTTGCCAATTCCACAAGAACAGCCTTAGCGAAAGGCTTCTTGAAGGGAAAGATGTAACTGTGTGAGATGAATGAACAGAACACAGAGCAGTTTCTCAGAAAGCTTCTTTCCAGTTTTGAACGGAAGATATTTCCTTTTTCACCATAGCCCTCTATGGGCTTCCAAATATCCCTTTGCCAATTCCACAAGAACAGCCTTAGCGAAAGGCTTCTTGAAGGGAAAGATGTACCTCTGTGAGATGAATTAACAGAACACAGAGCAGTTTCTCAGAAAGCTTCTTTCCAGTTTTGAACGGAAGATATTTTCTTTTTCACCATAGCCCTCAATGGGCTTCCAAATATCCCTTTGCCAATTCCACAAGAACAGCCTTAGCGAAAGGCTTCTTGAAGGGAAAGATGTAACTCTGTGAGATGAATGAACAGAACACAGAGCAGTTTCTCAGAAAGCTTCTTTCCAGTTTTGAACGGAAGATATTTCCTTTTTCACCGTAGCCCTCTATGGGCTTCCAAATATCCCTTTGCCAATTCCACAAGAACAGCCTTAGCGAAAGGCTTCTTGAAGGGAAAGATGTAACTCTGTGAGATGAATTAACAGAACACAGAGCAGTTTCTCAGAAAGCTTCTTTCCAGTTTTGAACGGAAGATATTTCCTTTTTCACCATAGCCCTCTATGGGCTTCCAAATATCCCTTTGCCAATTCCACAAGAACAGCCTTAGCGAAAGGCTTCTTGAAGGGAAAGATGTAACTCTGTGAGATGAATGAACAGAACACAGAGCAGTTTCTCAGAAAGCTTCTTTCCAGTTTTATACGGAAGATATTTCCTTTTTCACCATAGCCCTCTATGGGCTTCCAAATATCCCTTTGCCAATTCCACAAGAACAGCCTTAGCGAAAGTCTTCTTGAAGGGAAAGATGTAACTCTGTGAGATGAATTAACAGAACACAGAGCAGTTTCTCAGAAAGCTTCTTTCCAGTTTTGAAAGGAAGATATTTCCTTTTTCACCATAGCCCTCTATAGGCTTCCAAATATCCCTTTGCCAATTCCACAAGAACAGCCTTAGCGAAAGGCTTCTTGAAGGGAAAGATGTAACTCTGTGAGATGAATTAACAGAACACAGAGCAGTTTCTCAGAAAGCTTCTTTCCAGTTTTGAACGGAAGATATTTCCTTTTTCACCATAGCCCTCTATGGGCTTCCAAATATCCCTTTGCCAATTCCACAAGAACAGCCTTAGCGAAAGGCTTCTTGAAGGGAAAGATGTAACTCTGTGAGATGAATTAACAGAACACAGAGCAGTTTCTCAGAAAGCTTCTTTCCAGTTTTGAACGGAAGATATTTCCTTTTTCACCATAGCCATCTATGGGCTTCCAAATATCCCTTTGCCAATTCCACAAGAACAGCCTTAGCGAAAGGCTTCTTGAAGGGAAAGATGTAACTCTGTGAGATGAATAAACAGAACACAGAGCAGTTTCTCAGAAAGCTTCTTTCCAGTTTTGAACGGAAGATAATTCCTTTTTCACCATAGCCCTCTATGGGCTTCCAAATATCCCTTTGCCAATTCCACAAGAACAGCCTTAGCGAAAGGCTTCTTGAAGGGAAAGATGTAACTCTGTGAGATGAATTAACAGAACACAGAGCAGTTTCTCAGAAAGCTTCTTTCCAGTTTTGAACGGAAGATATTTCCTTTTTCACCATAGCCCTCTATGGGCTTCCAAATATCCCTTTGCCAATTCCACAAGAACAGCCTTAGCGAATGGCTTCTTGAAGGGAAAGATGTAACTCTGTGAGATGAATTAACAGAACACAGAGCAGATTCTCAGAAAGCTTCTTTCCAGTTTTGAACGGAAGATATTTCCTTTTTCACCATAGCCCTCTATGGGCTTCCAAATATCCCTTTGCCAATTCCACAAGAACATGCTTAGCGAAAGGCTTCTTGAAGGGAAAGATGTAACTCTGTGAGATGAATTAACAGAACACAGAGCAGTTTCTCAGAAAGCTTCTTGCCAGTTTTGAACGGAAGATATTTCCTTTTTCACCATAGCCCTCTATGGGCTTCCAAATATCCCTTTGCCAATTCCACAAGAACAGCCTTAGCGAAAGGCTTCTTGAAGGGAAAGATGTAACTCTGTGAGATGAATTAACAGAACACAGAGCAGTTTCTCAGAAAGCTTCTTTCCAGTTTGGAATGGAAGATATTTCCTTTTTCACCATAGCCCTCTATGGGCTTCCAAATATCCCTTTGCCAATTCCACAAGAACAGCCTTAGCGAAAGGCTTCTTGAAGGGAAAGATGTAACTCTGTGAGATGAATTAACAGAACACAGAGCAGTTTCTCTGAAAGCTTCTTTCCAGTTTTGAACGGAAGATATTTCCTTTTTCACCATAGCCCTCTACGGGCTTCCAAATATCCCTTTGCCAATTCCACAAGAACAGCCTTAGCGAAAGGCTTCTTGAAGGGAAAGATGTAACTCTGTGAGATTAATTAACAGAACACAGAGCAGTTTCTCAGAAAGATTCTTTCCAGTTTTGAACGGAAGATATTTCCTTTTTCACCATAGCCCTCTATGGGCTTCCAAATATCCCTTTGCCAATTCCCCAAGAACAGCCTTAGCGAAAGGCTTCTTGAAGGGAAAGATGTAACTCTGTGAGATGAATTAACAGAACACAGAGCAGTTTCTCAGAAAGCTTCTTTCCAGTTTTGAACGGAAGATATTTCCTTTTTCACCATAGCCCTCTATGGGCTTCCAAATATCCCTTTGCCAATTCCACAAGAACAGCCTTAGCGAAAGGCTTCTTGAAGGGAAAGATGTAACTCTGTGAGATGAATTAACAGAACACAGAGCAGTTTCTCAGAAAGCTTCTTTCCAGTTTTGAACGGAAGATATTTCCTTTTTCACCATAGCCCTCTATGGGCTTCCAAATATCCCTTTGCCAATTCCCCAAGAACAGCCTTAGCGAAAGGCTTCTTGAAAGGAAAGACGTAACTCTGTGACATGAATTAACAGAACACAGAGCAGTTTCTCAGAAAGCTTCTTTCCAGTTTTGAACGGAAGATATTTTCTTTTTCACCATAGCCCTCTATGGGCTTCCAAATATCCCTTTGCCAATTCCACAAGAACAGCCTTAGCGAAAGGCTTCTTGAAGGGAAAGATGTAACTCTGTGAGATGAATTAACAGAACACAGAGCAGTTTCTCAGAAAGCTTCTTTCCAGTTTTGAACGGAAGATATTTCCTTTTTCACCGTAGCCCTCTAAGGGCTTCCAAATATCCCTTTGCCAATTCCACAAGAACAGCCTTAGCGAAAGGCTTCTTGAAGGGAAAGATGTAACTCTGTGAGATGAATTAACAGAACACAGAGCAGTTTCTCAGAAAGCTTCTTTCCAGTTTTGAACGGAAGATATTTCCTTTTTCACCATAGCCCTCTATGGGCTTCCAAATATCCCTTTGCCAATTCCACAAGAACAGCCTTAGCGAAAGGCTTCTTGAAGGGAAAGATGTAACTCTGTGAGATGAATGAACAGAACACAGAGCAGTTTCTCAGAAAGCTTCTTTCCAGTTTTGAACGGAAGATATTTCCTTTTTCACCATAGCCCTCTATGGGCTTCCAAATATCCCTTTGCCAATTCCACAAGAACAGCCTTAGCGAAAGGCTTCTTGAAGGGAAAGATGTAACTCTGTGAGATGAATTAACAGAACACAGAGCAGTTTCTCAGAAAGCTTCTTTCCAGTTTTGAACGGAAGATATTTCCTTTTTCACCATAGCCCTCTATGGGCTTCCAAATATCCCTTTGCCAATTCCACAAGAACAGCCTTAGCGAAAGGCTTCTTGAAGGGAAAGATGTAACTCTGTGTGATGAATTAACAGAACACAGAGCAGTTTCTCAGAAAGCTTCTTTCCAGTTTTGAATGGAAGATATTTCCTTTTTCACCATAGCCCTCTATGGGCTTCCAAATATCCCTTTGCCAATTCCACAAGAACAGCCTTAGCGAAAGGCTTCTTGAAGGGAAAGATGTAACTCTGTGAGATGAATTAACAGAACACAGAGCAGTTTCTCAGAAAGCTTCTTTCCAGTTTTGAACGGAAGATATTTCCTTTTTCACCATAGCCCTCTATGGGCTTCCAAATATCCCTTTGCCAATTCCACAAGAACAGCCTTAGCGAAAGGCTTCTTGAAGGGAAAGATGTAACTCTGTGAGATGAATTAACAGAACACAGAGCAGTTTCTCAGAAAGCTTCTTTCCAGTTTTGAACGGAAGATATTTCCTGTTTCACCATAGCCCTCTATGGGCTTCCAAATATCCCTTTGCCAATTCCACAAGAACAGCCTTAGCGAAAGGCTTCTTGAAGGGAAAGATGTAACTCTGTGAGATGAATTAACAGAACACAGAGCAGATTCTCAGAAAGCTTCTTTCCAGTTTTGAACGGAAGATATTTCCTTTTTCACCATAGCCCTCCATGGGCTTCCAAATATCCCTTTGCCAATTCCACAAGAACAGCCTTAGCGAAAGTCTTCTTGAAGGGAAAGATGTAACTCTGTGAGATGAATTAACAGAACACAGAGCAGTTTCTCAGAAAGCTTCTTTCCAGTTTTGAACGGAAGATATTTCCTTTTTCACCATAGCCCTCTATGGGCTTCCAAATATCCCTTTGCCAATTCCACAAGAACAGCCTTAGCGAAAGGCTTCTTGAAGGGAAAGATGTAACTCTGTGAGATGAATTAACAGAACGCAGAGCAGTTTCTCAGAAAGCTTCTTTCCAGTTTTGAACGGAAGATATTTCCTTTTTCACCATAGCCCTCTATGGGCTTCCAAATATCCCTTTGCCAATTCCACAAGAACAGCCTTAGCGAAAGGCTTCTTGAAGGGAAAGATGTAACTCTGTGAGATGAATTAACAGAACACAGAGCAGTTTCTAAGAAAGCTTCTTTCCAGTTTTGAACGGAAGATATTTCCTTTTTCACCGTAGCCCTCTATGGGCTTCCAAATATCCCTTTGCCAATTCCACAAGAACAGCCTTAGAGAAAGGCTTCTTGAAGGGAAAGATGTAACTCTGTGAGATGAATTAACAGAACACAGAGCAGTTTCTCAGAAAGCTTCTTTCCAGTTTTGAACGGAAGATATTTCCTTTTTCACCATAGCCCTCTATGGGCTTCCAAATATCCCTTTGCCAATTCCACAAGAACAGCCTTAGCGAAAGGCTTCTTGAAGGGAAAGATGTAACTGTGTGAGATGAATGAAGAGAACACAGAGCAGTTTCTCAGAAAGCTTCTTTCCAGTTTTGAACGGAAGATATTTCCTTTTTCACCATAGCCCTCTATGGGCTTCCAAATATCCCTTTGCCAATTCCACAAGAACAGCCTTAGCGAAAGGCTTCTTGAAGGGAAAGATGTACCTCTGTGAGATGAATTAACAGAACACAGAGCAGTTTCTCAGAAAGCTTCTTTCCAGTTTTGAACGGAAGATATTTTCTTTTTCACCATAGCCCTCAATGGGCTTCCAAATATCCCTTTGCCAATTCCACAAGAACAGCCTTAGCGAAAGGCTTCTTGAAGGGAAAGATGTAACTCTGTGAGATGAATGAACAGAACACAGAGCAGTTTCTCAGAAAGCTTCTTTCCAGTTTTGAACGGAAGATATTTCCTTTTTCACCGTAGCCCTCTATGGGCTTCCAAATATCCCTTTGCCAATTCCACAAGAACAGCCTTAGCGAAAGGCTTCTTGAAGGGAAAGATGTAACTCTGTGAGATGAATTAACAGAACACAGAGCAGTTTCTCAGAAAGCTTCTTTCCAGTTTTGAACGGAAGATATTTCCTTTTTCACCATAGCCCTCTATGGGCTTCCAAATATCCCTTTGCCAATTCCACAAGAACAGCCTTAGCGAAAGGCTTCTTGAAGGGAAAGATGTAACTCTGTGAGATGAATGAACAGAACACAGAGCAGTTTCTCAGAAAGCTTCTTTCCAGTTTTATACGGAAGATATTTCCTTTTTCACCATAGCCCTCTATGGGCTTCCAAATATCCCTTTGCCAATTCCACAAGAACAGCCTTAGCGAAAGTCTTCTTGAAGGGAAAGATGTATCTCTGTGAGATGAATTAACAGAACACAGAGCAGTTTCTCAGAAAGCTTCTTTCCAGTTTTGAAAGGAAGATATTTCCTTTTTCACCATAGCCCTCTATGGGCTTCCAAATATCCCTTTGCCAATTCCACAAGAACAGCCTTAGCGAAAGGCTTCTTGAAGGGAAAGATGTAACTCTGTGAGATGAATTAACAGAACACAGAGCAGTTTCTCAGAAAGCTTCTTTCCAGTTTTGAACGGAAGATATTTCCTTTTTCACCATAGCCCTCTATGGGCTTCCAAATATCCCTTTGCCAATTCCACAAGAACAGCCTTAGCGAAAGGCTTCTTGAAGGGAAAGATGTAACTCTGTGAGATGAATTAACAGAACACAGAGCAGTTTCTCAGAAAGCTTCTTTCCAGTTTTGAACGGAAGATATTTCCTTTTTCACCATAGCCATCTATGGGCTTCCAAATATCCCTTTGCCAATTCCACAAGAACAGCCTTAGCGAAAGGCTTCTTGAAGGGAAAGATGTAACTCTGTGAGATGAATAAACAGAACACAGAGCAGTTTCTCAGAAAGCTTCTTTCCAGTTTTGAACGGAAGATAATTCCTTTTTCACCATAGCCCTCTATGGGCTTCCAAATATCCCTTTGCCAATTCCACAAGAACAGCCTTAGCGAAAGGCTTCTTGAAGGGAAAGATGTAACTCTGTGAGATGAATTAACAGAACACAGAGCAGTTTCTCAGAAAGCTTCTTTCCAGTTTTGAACGGAAGATATTTCCTTTTTCACCATAGCCCTCTATGGGCTTCCAAATATCCCTTTGCCAATTCCACAAGAACAGCCTTAGCGAATGGCTTCTTGAAGGGAAAGATGTAACTCTGTGAGATGAATTAACAGAACACAGAGCAGATTCTCAGAAAGCTTCTTTCCAGTTTTGAACGGAAGATATTTCCTTTTTCACCATAGCCCTCTATGGGCTTCCAAATATCCCTTTGCCAATTCCACAAGAACATGCTTAGCGAAAGGCTTCTTGAAGGGAAAGATGTAACTCTGTGAGATGAATTAACAGAACACAGAGCAGTTTCTCAGAAAGCTTCTTGCCAGTTTTGAACGGAAGATATTTCCTTTTTCACCATAGCCCTCTATGGGCTTCCAAATATCCCTTTGCCAATTCCACAAGAACAGCCTTAGCGAAAGGCTTCTTGAAGGGAAAGATGTAACTCTGTGAGATGAATTAACAGAACACAGAGCAGTTTCTCAGAAAGCTTCTTTCCAGTTTGGAATGGAAGATATTTCCTTTTTCACCATAGCCCTCTATGGGCTTCCAAATATCCCTTTGCCAATTCCACAAGAACAGCCTTAGCGAAAGGCTTCTTGAAGGGAAAGATGTAACTCTGTGAGATGAATTAACAGAACACAGAGCAGTTTCTCAGAAAGCTTCTTTCCAGTTTTGAACGGAAGATATTTCCTTTTTCACCATAGCCCTCTATGGGCTTCCAAATATCCCTTTGCCAATTCCACAAGAACAGCCTTAGCGAAAGGCTTCTTGAAGGGAAAGATGTAACTCTGTGAGATGAATTAACAGAACACAGAGCAGTTTCTCAGAAAGCTTCTTTCCAGTTTTGAACGGAAGATATTTCCTTTTTCACCATAGCCCTCTATGGGCTTCCAAATATCCCTTTGCCAATTCCCCAAGAACAGCCTTAGCGAAAGGCTTCTTGAAAGGAAAGACGTAACTCTGTGACATGAATTAACAGAACACAGAGCAGTTTCTCAGAAAGCTTCTTTCCAGTTTTGAACGGAAGATATTTCCTTTTTCACCATAGCCCTCTATGGGCTTCCAAATATCCCTTTGCCAATTCCACAAGAAAAGCCTTAGCGGAAGACTTCTTGAAGGGAAAGATGTAACTCTGTGAGATGAATTAACAGAACAAAGAGCAGTTTCTCAGAAAGCTTCTTTCCAGTTTTGAACGGAAGATAATTCCTTTTTCACCATAGCCCTCTATGGGCTTCCAAATATCCCTTTGCCAATTCCACAAGAACAGCCTTAGCGAAAGGCTTCTTGAAGGGAAAGATGTAACTCTGTGAGATGAATTAACAGAACACAGAGCAGATTCTCAGAAAGCTTCTTTCCAGTTTTGAACGGAAGATATTTCCTTTTTCACCATAGCCCTCCATGGGCTTCCAAATATCCCTTTGCCAATTCCACAAGAACAGCCTTAGCGAAAGTCTTCTTGAAGGGAAAGATGTAACTCTGTGAGATGAATTAACAGAACACAGAGCAGATTCTCAGAAAGCTTCTTTCCAGTTTTGAACGGAAGATATTTTCTTTTTCACCATAGCCCTCTATGGGCTTCCAAATATCCCTTTGCCAATTCCACAAGAACAGCCTTAGCGAAAGGCTTCTTGAAGGGAAAGATGTAACTCTGTGAGATGAATTAACAGAACACAGAGCAGTTTCTCAGAAAGCTTCTTTCCAGTTTTGAACGGAAGATATTTCCTTTTTCACCGTAGCCCTCTAAGGGCTTCCAAATATCCCTTTGCCAATTCCACAAGAACAGCCTTAGCGAAAGGCTTCTTGAAGGGAAAGATGTAACTCTGTGAGATGAATTAACAGAACACAGAGCAGTTTCTCAGAAAGCTTCTTTCCAGTTTTGAACGGAAGATATTTCCTTTTTCACCATAGCCCTCTATGGGCTTCCAAATATCCCTTTGCCAATTCCACAAGAACAGCCTTAGCGAAAGGCTTCTTGAAGGGAAAGATGTAACTCTGTGAGATGAATGAACAGAACACAGAGCAGTTTCTCAGAAAGCTTCTTTCCAGTTTTGAACGGAAGATATTTCCTTTTTCACCATAGCCCTCTATGGGCTTCCAAATATCCCTTTGCCAATTCCACAAGAACAGCCTTAGCGAAAGGCTTCTTGAAGGGAAAGATGTAACTCTGTGAGATGAATTAACAGAACACAGAGCAGTTTCTCAGAAAGCTTCTTTCCAGTTTTGAACGGAAGATATTTTCTTTTTCACCATAGCCCTCTATGGGCTTCCAAATATCCCTTTGCCAATTCCACAAGAACAGCCTTAGCGAAAGGCTTCTTGAAGGGAAAGATGTAACTCTGTGAGATGAATGAACAGAACACAGAGCAGTTTCTCAGAAAGCTTCTTTCCAGTTTTGAACGGAAGATATTTCCTTTTTCACCATAGGCCTCTATGGGCTTCCAAATATCCCTTTGCCAATTCCACAAGAACAGCCTTAGCGAAAGGCTTCTTGAAGGGAAAGATGTAACTCTGTGAGATGAATTAACAGAACACAGAGCAGTTTCTCAGAAAGCTTCTTTCCAGTTTTGAACGGAAGATATTTACTTTTTCACCATAGCTCTCTATGGGCTTCCAAATATCCCTTTGCCAATTCCACAGGAACAGCCTTAGCGAAAGGCTTCTTGAAGGGAAAGATGTAACTCTGTGAGATGAATGAACAGAACACAGAGCAGTTTCTCAGAAAGCTTCTTTCCAGTTTTGAACGGAAGATATTTCCTTTTTCACCATAGCCCTCTATGGGCTTCCAAATATCCCTTTGCCAATTCCTCAAGAACAGCCTTAGCGAAAGGCTTCTTGAAGGGAAAGATGTAACTCTGTGAGATGAATTAACAGAACACAGAGCAGTTTCTCAGAAAGCTTCTTTCCAGTTTTGAACGGAAGATATTTCCTTTTTCACCATAGCCCTCTATGGGCTTCCAAATATCCCTTTGCCAATTCCACAAGAACAGCCTTAGCGAAAGGCTTCTTGAAGGGAAAGATGTAACTCTGTGAGGTGAATTAACAGAACACAGAGCAGTTTCTCAGAAAGCTTCTTTCCAATTTTGAACGGAAGATATTTTCTTTTTCACCATAGCCCTCTATGGGCTTCCAAATATCCCTTTGCCAATTCCACAAGAACAGCCTTAGCGAAAGGCTTCTTGAAGGGAAAGATGTAACTCTGTGAGATGAATTAACAGAACACAGAGCAGTTTCTCAGAAAGCTTCTTTCCAGTTTTGAACGGAAGATATTTCCTTTTTCACCATAGCCCTCTATGGGCTTCCAACTATCCCTTTGCCAATTCCACAAGAACAGTCTTAGCGAAAGGCTTCTTGAAGGGAAAGATGTAACTCTGTGAGATGAATTAACAGAACACAGAGCAGTTTCTCAGAAAGCTTCTTTCCAGTTTTGAACGGAAGATATTTCCTTTTTCACCATAGCCCTCTATGGGCTTCCAAATATCCCTTTGCCAATTCCCCAAGAACAGCCTTAGCGAAAGGCTTCTTGAAGGGAAAGATGTAACTCTGTGAGATGAATTAACAGAACACAGAGCAGTTTCTCAGAAAGCTTCTTTCCAGTTTTGAACGGAAGATATTTCCTTTTTCACCATAGCCCTCTATGGGCTTCCAAATATCCCTTTGCCAATTCCACAAGAACAGCCTTAGCGAAAGGCTTCTTGAAGGGAAAGATGTAACTCTGTGAGATGAATTAACAGAACACAGAGCAGTTTCTCAGAAAGCTTCTTTCCAGTTTTGAACGGAAGATATTTCCTTTTTCACCATAGCCCTCTATGGGCTTCCAAATATCCCTTTGCCAATTCCACAAGAACAGCCTTAGCGAAAGTCTTCTTGAAGGGAAAGATGTAACTCTGTGAGATGAATTAACAGAACACAGAGCAGTTTCTCAGAAAGCTTCTTTCCAGTTTTGAACGGAAGATATTTCCTTTTTCACCATAGCCCTCTATGGGCTTCCAAATATCCCTTTGCCAATTCCACAAGAACAGCCTTAGCGAAAGGCTTCTTGAAGGGAAAGATGTAACTCTGTGAGATGAATTAACAGAACACAGAGCAGTTTCTCAGAAAGCTTCTTTCCAGTTTTGAACGGAAGATATTTCCTTTTTCACCATAGCCCTTTATGGGCTTCCAAATATCCCTTTGCCAATTCCACAAGAACAGCCTTAGCGAAAGGCTTCTTGAAGGGAAAGATGTAACTCTGTGAGATGAATTAACAGAACACAGAGCAGTTTCTCAGAAAGCTTCTTTCCAGTTTTGAACGGAAGATATTTCCTTTTTCACCATAGCCCTCTATGGGCTTCCAAATATCCCTTTGCCAATTCCACAAGAACAGCCTTAGCGAAAGGCTTCTTGAAGGGAAAGATGTAACTCTGTGAGATGAATTAACAGAACACAGAGCAGTTTCTCAGAAAGCTTCTTTCCAGTTTTGAACGGAAGATATTTCCTTTTTCACCATAGCCCTCTATGGGCTTCCAAATATCCCTTTGCCAATTCCACAAGAACAGCCTTAGCGAAAGGCTTCTTGAAGGGAAAGATGTAACTCTGTGAGATGAATTAACAGAACACAGAGCAGTTTCTCAGAAAGCTTCTTTCCAGTTTTGAACGGAAGATATTTCCTTTTTCACCATTGCCCTCCATGGGCTTCCAAATATCCCTTTGCCAATTCCTCAAGAACAGCCTTAGCGAAAGGCTTCTTGAAGGGAAAGATGTAACTCTGTGAGATGAATTAACAGAACACAGAGCAGTTTCTCAGAAAGCTTCTTTCCAGTTTTGAACGGAAGA
Source organism: Chlorocebus sabaeus (assembly GCF_047675955.1). Taxonomy (NCBI): domain Eukaryota; kingdom Metazoa; phylum Chordata; class Mammalia; order Primates; family Cercopithecidae; genus Chlorocebus; species Chlorocebus sabaeus. The sequence continues at coordinate 15,109 of NW_027327575.1, forward strand.
TATTTCCTTTTTCACCATAGCCCTCTATGGGCTTCCAAATATCCCTTTGCCAATTCCACAAGAACAGCCTTAGCGAAAGGCTTCTTGAAGGGAAAGTTGTAACTCTGTGAGATGAATTAACAGAACACAGAGCAGTTTCTCAGAAAGCTTCTTTCCAGTTTTGAACGGAAGATATTTTCTTTTTCACCATAGCCCTCTATGGGCTTCCAAATATCCCTTTGCCAATTCCACAAGAACAGCCTTAGCTAAAGGCTTCTTGAAGGGAAAGATGTAACTCTGTGAGATGAATTAACAGAACACAGAGCAGTTTCTCAGAAAGCTTCTTTCCAGTTTTGAACGGAAGATATTTCCTTTTTCACCATAGCCCTCTATGGGCTTCCAAATATCCCTTTGCCAATTCCACAAGAACAGCCTTAGCGAAAGGCTTCTTGAGGGGAAAGATGTAACTCTGTGAGATGAATTAACAGAACACAGAGCAGTTTCTCAGAAAGCTTCTTTCCAGTTTTGAACGGAAGATATTTCCTTTTTCACCATAGCCCTCTATGGGCTTCCAAATATCCCTTTGCCAATTCCACAAGAACAGCCTTAGCGAAAGGCTTCTTGAAGGGAAAGATGTAACTCTGTGAGATGAATTAACAGAACACAGAGCAGTTTCTCAGAAAGCTTCTTTCCAGTTTTGAACGGAAGATATTTTCTTTTTCACCATAGCCCTCTATGGGCTTCCAAATATCCCTTTGCCAATTCCACAAGAACAGCCTTAGCGAAAGGCTTCTTGAAGGGAAAGATGTAACTCTGTGAGATGAATGAACAGAACACAGAGCAGTTTCTCAGAAAGCTTCTTTCCAGTTTTGAACGGAAGATATTTCCTTTTTCACCATAGGCCTCTATGGGCTTCCAAATATCCCTTTGCCAATTCCACAAGAACAGCCTTAGCGAAAGGCTTCTTGAAGGGAAAGATGTAACTCTGTGAGATGAATTAACAGAACACAGAGCAGTTTCTCAGAAAGCTTCTTTCCAGTTTTGAACGGAAGATATTTACTTTTTCACCATAGCTCTCTATGGGCTTCCAAATATCCCTTTGCCAATTCCACAGGAACAGCCTTAGCGAAAGGCTTCTTGAAGGGAAAGATGTAACTCTGTGAGATGAATGAACAGAACACAGAGCAGTTTCTCAGAAAGCTTCTTTCCAGTTTTGAACGGAAGATATTTCCTTTTTCACCATAGCCCTCTATGGGCTTCCAAATATCCCTTTGCCAATTCCTCAAGAACAGCCTTAGCGAAAGGCTTCTTGAAGGGAAAGATGTAACTCTGTGAGATGAATTAACAGAACACAGAGCAGTTTCTCAGAAAGCTTCTTTCCAGTTTTGAACGGAAGATATTTCCTTTTTCACCATAGCCCTCTATGGGCTTCCAAATATCCCTTTGCCAATTCCACAAGAACAGCCTTAGCGAAAGGCTTCTTGAAGGGAAAGATGTAACTCTGTGAGGTGAATTAACAGAACACAGAGCAGTTTCTCAGAAAGCTTCTTTCCAATTTTGAACGGAAGATATTTTCTTTTTCACCATAGCCCTCTATGGGCTTCCAAATATCCCTTTGCCAATTCCACAAGAACAGCCTTAGCGAAAGGCTTCTTGAAGGGAAAGATGTAACTCTGTGAGATGAATTAACAGAACACAGAGCAGTTTCTCAGAAAGCTTCTTTCCAGTTTTGAACGGAAGATATTTCCTTTTTCACCATTGCCCTCCATGGGCTTCCAAATATCCCTTTGCCAATTCCTCAAGAACAGCCTTAGCGAAAGGCTTCTTGAAGGGAAAGATGTAACTCTGTGAGATGAATTAACAGAACACAGAGCAGTTTCTCAGAAAGCTTCTTTCCAGTTTTGAACGGAAGATATTTCCTTTTTCACCATAGCCCTCTATGGGCTTCCAAATATCCCTTTGCCAATTCCACAAGAACAGCCTTAGCGAAAGGCTTCTTGAAGGGAAAGTTGTAACTCTGTGAGATGAATTAACAGAACACAGAGCAGTTTCTCAGAAAGCTTCTTTCCAGTTTTGAACGGAAGATATTTTCTTTTTCACCATAGCCCTCTATGGGCTTCCAAATATCCCTTTGCCAATTCCACAAGAACAGCCTTAGCTAAAGGCTTCTTGAAGGGAAAGATGTAACTCTGTGAGATGAATTAACAGAACACAGAGCAGTTTCTCAGAAAGCTTCTTTCCAGTTTTGAACGGAAGATATTTCCTTTTTCACCATAGCCCTCTATGGGCTTCCAAATATCCCTTTGCCAATTCCACAAGAACAGCCTTAGCGAAAGGCTTCTTGAGGGGAAAGATGTAACTCTGTGAGATGAATTAACAGAACACAGAGCAGTTTCTCAGAAAGCTTCTTTCCAGTTTTGAACGGAAGATATTTCCTTTTTCACCATAGCCCTCTATGGGCTTCCAAATATCCCTTTGCCAATTCCACAAGAACAGCCTTAGCGAAAGGCTTCTTGAAGGGAAAGATGTAACTCTGTGAGATGAATTAACAGAACACAGAGCAGTTTCTCAGAAAGCTTCTTTCCAGTTTTGAACGGAAGATATTTTCTTTTTCACCATAGCCCTCTATGGGCTTCCAAATATCCCTTTGCCAATTCCACAAGAACAGCCTTAGCGAAAGGCTTCTTGAAGGGAAAGATGTAACTCTGTGAGATGAATGAACAGAACACAGAGCAGTTTCTCAGAAAGCTTCTTTCCAGTTTTGAACGGAAGATATTTCCTTTTTCACCATAGGCCTCTATGGGCTTCCAAATATCCCTTTGCCAATTCCACAAGAACAGCCTTAGCGAAAGGCTTCTTGAAGGGAAAGATGTAACTCTGTGAGATGAATTAACAGAACACAGAGCAGTTTCTCAGAAAGCTTCTTTCCAGTTTTGAACGGAAGATATTTACTTTTTCACCATAGCTCTCTATGGGCTTCCAAATATCCCTTTGCCAATTCCACAGGAACAGCCTTAGCGAAAGGCTTCTTGAAGGGAAAGATGTAACTCTGTGAGATGAATGAACAGAACACAGAGCAGTTTCTCAGAAAGCTTCTTTCCAGTTTTGAACGGAAGATATTTCCTTTTTCACCATAGCCCTCTATGGGCTTCCAAATATCCCTTTGCCAATTCCTCAAGAACAGCCTTAGCGAAAGGCTTCTTGAAGGGAAAGATGTAACTCTGTGAGATGAATTAACAGAACACAGAGCAGTTTCTCAGAAAGCTTCTTTCCAGTTTTGAACGGAAGATATTTCCTTTTTCACCATAGCCCTCTATGGGCTTCCAAATATCCCTTTGCCAATTCCACAAGAACAGCCTTAGCGAAAGGCTTCTTGAAGGGAAAGATGTAACTCTGTGAGGTGAATTAACAGAACACAGAGCAGTTTCTCAGAAAGCTTCTTTCCAATTTTGAACGGAAGATATTTTCTTTTTCACCATAGCCCTCTATGGGCTTCCAAATATCCCTTTGCCAATTCCACAAGAACAGCCTTAGCGAAAGGCTTCTTGAAGGGAAAGATGTAACTCTGTGAGATGAATTAACAGAACACAGAGCAGTTTCTCAGAAAGCTTCTTTCCAGTTTTGAACGGAAGATATTTCCTTTTTCACCATAGCCCTCTATGGGCTTCCAACTATCCCTTTGCCAATTCCACAAGAACAGTCTTAGCGAAAGGCTTCTTGAAGGGAAAGATGTAACTCTGTGAGATGAATTAACAGAACACAGAGCAGTTTCTCAGAAAGCTTCTTTCCAGTTTTGAACGGAAGATATTTCCTTTTTCACCATAGCCCTCTATGGGCTTCCAAATATCCCTTTGCCAATTCCCCAAGAACAGCCTTAGCGAAAGGCTTCTTGAAGGGAAAGATGTAACTCTGTGAGATGAATTAACAGAACACAGAGCAGTTTCTCAGAAAGCTTCTTTCCAGTTTTGAACGGAAGATATTTCCTTTTTCACCATAGCCCTCTATGGGCTTCCAAATATCCCTTTGCCAATTCCACAAGAACAGCCTTAGCGAAAGGCTTCTTGAAGGGAAAGATGTAACTCTGTGAGATGAATTAACAGAACACAGAGCAGTTTCTCAGAAAGCTTCTTTCCAGTTTTGAACGGAAGATATTTCCTTTTTCACCATAGCCCTCTATGGGCTTCCAAATATCCCTTTGCCAATTCCACAAGAACAGCCTTAGCGAAAGTCTTCTTGAAGGGAAAGATGTAACTCTGTGAGATGAATTAACAGAACACAGAGCAGTTTCTCAGAAAGCTTCTTTCCAGTTTTGAACGGAAGATATTTCCTTTTTCACCATAGCCCTCTATGGGCTTCCAAATATCCCTTTGCCAATTCCACAAGAACAGCCTTAGCGAAAGGCTTCTTGAAGGGAAAGATGTAACTCTGTGAGATGAATTAACAGAACACAGAGCAGTTTCTCAGAAAGCTTCTTTCCAGTTTTGAACGGAAGATATTTCCTTTTTCACCATAGCCCTTTATGGGCTTCCAAATATCCCTTTGCCAATTCCACAAGAACAGCCTTAGCGAAAGGCTTCTTGAAGGGAAAGATGTAACTCTGTGAGATGAATTAACAGAACACAGAGCAGTTTCTCAGAAAGCTTCTTTCCAGTTTTGAACGGAAGATATTTCCTTTTTCACCATAGCCCTCTATGGGCTTCCAAATATCCCTTTGCCAATTCCACAAGAACAGCCTTAGCGAAAGGCTTCTTGAAGGGAAAGATGTAACTCTGTGAGATGAATTAACAGAACACAGAGCAGTTTCTCAGAAAGCTTCTTTCCAGTTTTGAACGGAAGATATTTCCTTTTTCACCATAGCCCTCTATGGGCTTCCAAATATCCCTTTGCCAATTCCACAAGAACAGCCTTAGCGAAAGGCTTCTTGAAGGGAAAGATGTAACTCTGTGAGATGAATTAACAGAACACAGAGCAGTTTCTCAGAAAGCTTCTTTCCAGTTTTGAACGGAAGATATTTCCTTTTTCACCATTGCCCTCCATGGGCTTCCAAATATCCCTTTGCCAATTCCTCAAGAACAGCCTTAGCGAAAGGCTTCTTGAAGGGAAAGATGTAACTCTGTGAGATGAATTAACAGAACACAGAGCAGTTTCTCAGAAAGCTTCTTTCCAGTTTTGAACGGAAGATATTTCCTTTTTCACCATAGCCCTCTATGGGCTTCCAAATATCCCTTTGCCAATTCCACAAGAACAGCCTTAGCGAAAGGCTTCTTGAAGGGAAAGTTGTAACTCTGTGAGATGAATTAACAGAACACAGAGCAGTTTCTCAGAAAGCTTCTTTCCAGTTTTGAACGGAAGATATTTTCTTTTTCACCATAGCCCTCTATGGGCTTCCAAATATCCCTTTGCCAATTCCACAAGAACAGCCTTAGCTAAAGGCTTCTTGAAGGGAAAGATGTAACTCTGTGAGATGAATTAACAGAACACAGAGCAGTTTCTCAGAAAGCTTCTTTCCAGTTTTGAACGGAAGATATTTCCTTTTTCACCATAGCCCTCTATGGGCTTCCAAATATCCCTTTGCCAATTCCACAAGAACAGCCTTAGCGAAAGGCTTCTTGAGGGGAAAGATGTAACTCTGTGAGATGAATTAACAGAACACAGAGCAGTTTCTCAGAAAGCTTCTTTCCAGTTTTGAACGGAAGATATTTCCTTTTTCACCATAGCCCTCTATGGGCTTCCAAATATCCCTTTGCCAATTCCACAAGAACAGCCTTAGCGAAAGGCTTCTTGAAGGGAAAGATGTAACTTTGTGAGATGAATTAACAGAACACAGAGCAGTTTCTCACAAAGCTTCTTTCCAGTTTTGAACGGAAGATATTTCCTTTTTCACCATAGCCCTCTATGGGCTTCCAAATATCCCTTTGCCAATTCCACAAGAACAGCCTTAGCGAAAGGCTTCTTGAAGGGAAAGATGTAACTCTGTGAGATGAATGAACAGAACACAGAGCAGTTTCTCAGAAAGCTTCTTTCCAGTTTTGAACGGAAGATATTTCCTGTTTCACCATAGCCCTCTATGGGCTTCCAAATATCCCTTTGCCAATTCCACAAGAACAGCCTTAGCGAAAGGCTTCTTGAAGGGAAAGATGTAACTCTGTGAGATGAATTAACAGAACACAGAGCAGATTCTCAGAAAGCTTCTTTCCAGTTTTGAACGGAAGATATTTCCTTTTTCACCATAGCCCTCTATGGGCTTCCAAATATCCCTTTGCCAATTCCACAAGAACAGCCTTAGCGAAAGTCTTCTTGAAGGGAAAGATGTAACTCTGTGAGATGAATTAACAGAACACAGAGCAGTTTCTCAGAAAGCTTCTTTCCAGTTTTGAACGGAAGATATTTCCTTTTTCACCATAGCCCTCTATGGGCTTCCAAATATCCCTTTGCCAATTCCACAAGAACAGCCTTAGCGAAAGGCTTCTTGAAGGGAAAGATGTAACTCTGAGAGATGAATTAACAGAACACAGAGCAGTTTCTCAGAAAGCTTCTTTCCAGTTTTGAACGGAAGATATTTCCTTTTTCACCATAGCCCTCTATGGGCTTCCAAATATCCCTTTGCCAATTCCACAAGAACAGCCTTAGCGAAAGGCTTCTTGAAGGGAAAGATGTAACTCTGTGAGATGAATTAACCGAACACAGAGTAGTTTCTCAGAAAGCTTCTTTCCAGTTTTGAACGGAAGATATTTCCTTTTTCACCATAGCCCTCTATGGGCTTCGAAATATCCCTTTGCCAATTCCACAAGAACAGCCTTAGCGAAAGGCTTCTTGAAGGGAAAGATGTAACTCTGTGAGATGAATGAACAGAACACAGAGCAGTTCCTCAGAAAGCTTCTTTCCAGTTTTGAACGGAAGATATTTCCTTTTTCACCATAGCCCTCTATGGGCTTCCAAATATCCCTTTGCCAATTCCTCAAGAACAGTCTTAGCGAAAGGCTTCTTGAAGGGAAAGATGTAACTCTGTGAGATGAATTAACAGAACACAGAGCAGTTTCTCAGAAAGCTTCTTTCCAGTTTTGAACGGAAGATATTTCCTTTTTCACCATAGCCCTCTATGGGCTTCCAAATATCCCTTTGCCAATTCCCCAAGAACAGCCTTAGCGAAAGGCTTCTTGAAGGGAAAGATGTAACTCTGTGAGATGAATTAACAGAACACAGAGCAGTTTCTCAGAAAGCTTCTTTCCAGTTTTGAACGGAAGATATTTCCTTTTTCACCATAGCCCTCTATGGGCTTCCAAATATCCCTTTGCCAATTCCACAAGAACAGCCTTAGCGAAAGGCTTCTTGAAGGGAAAGATGTAACTCTGTGAGATGAATTAACAGAACACAGAGCAGTTTCTCAGAAAGCTTCTTTCCAGTTTTGAACGGAAGATATTTCCTTTTTCACCATAGCCCTCTATGGGCTTCCAAATATCCCTTTGCCAATTCCACAAGAACAGCCTTAGCGAAAGTCTTCTTGAAGGGAAAGATGTAACTCTGTGAGATGAATTAACAGAACACAGAGCAGTTTCTCAGAAAGCTTCTTTCCAGTTTTGAACGGAAGATATTTCCTTTTTCACCATAGCCCTCTATGGGCTTCCAAATATCCCTTTGCCAATTCCCCAGGAACAGCCTTAGCGAAAGGCTTCTTGAAAGGAAAGACGTAACTCTGTGAGATGAATTAACAGAACACAGAGCAGTTTCTCAGAAAGCTTCTTTCCAGTTTTGAACGGAAGATATTTCCTTTTTCACCATAGCCCTCTATGGGCTTCCAAATATCCCTTTGCCAATTCCACAAGAACAGCCTTAGCGAAAGACTTCTTGAAGGGAAAGATGTAACTCTGTGAGATGAATTAACAGAACAAAGAGCAGTTTCTCAGAAAGCTTCTTTCCAGTTTTGAACGGAAGATAATTCCTTTTTCACCATAGCCCTCTATGGGCTTCCAAATATCCCTTTGCCAATTCCACAAGAACAGCCTTAGCGAAAGGCTTCTTGAAGGGAAGATGTAACTCTGTGAGATGAATTAACAGAACACAGAGCAGTTTCTCAGAAAGCTTCTTTCCAGTTTTGAACGGAAGATATTTTCTTTTTCACCATAGCCCTCTATGGGCTTCCAAATATCCCTTTGCCAATTCCACAAGAACAGCCTTAGCGAAAGGCTTCTTGAAGGGAAAGATGTAACTCTGTGAGATGAATTAACAGAACACAGAGCAGTTTCTCAGAAAGCTTCTTTCCAGTTTTGAACGGAAGATATTTCCTTTTTCACCATAGCCCTCTATGGGCTTCCAAATATCCCTTTGCCAATTCCACAAGAACAGCCTTAGCGAAAGGCTTCTTGAAGGGAAAGATGTAACTCTGTGAGATGAATTAACAGAAAACAGAGCAGTTTCTCAGAAAGCTTCTTTCCAGTTTTGAACGGAAGATATTTCCTTTTTCACCATAGCCCTCTATGGGCTTCCAAATATCCCTTTGCCAATTCCACAAGAACAGCCTTAGCGAAAGGCTTCTTGAAGGGAAAGATGTAACTCTGTGAGATGAATTAACAGAACACAGAGCAGTTTCTCAGAAAGCTTCTTTCCAGTTTTGAACGGAAGATATTTCCTTTTTCACCATTGCCCTCTATGGGCTTCCAAATATCCCTTTGCCAATTCCTCAAGAACAGCCTTAGCGAAAGGCTTCTTGAAGGGAAAGATGTAACTCTGTGAGATGAATTAACAGAACACAGAGCAGTTTCTCAGAAAGCTTCTTTCCAGTTTTGAACGGAAGATATTTCCTTTTTCACCATAGCCCTCTATGGGCTTCCAAATATCCCTTTGCCAATTCCACAAGAACAGCCTTAGCGAAAGGCTTCTTGAAGGGAAAGTTGTAACTCTGTGAGATGAATTAACAGAACACAGAGCAGTTTCTCAGAAAGCTTCTTTCCAGTTTTGAATGGAAGATATTTTCTTTTTCACCATAGCCCTCTATGGGCTTCCAAATATCCCTTTGCCAATTCCACAAGAACAGCCTTAGCTAAAGGCTTCTTGAAGGGAAAGATGTAACTCTGTGAGATGAATTAACAGAACACCGAGCAGTTTCTCAGAAAGCTTCTTTCCAGTTTTGAACGGAAGATATTTCCTTTTTCACCATAGCCCTCTATGGGCTTCCAAATATCCCTTTGCCAATTCCACAAGAACAGCCTTAGCGAAAGGCTTCTTGAGGGGAAAGATGTAACTCTGTGAGATGAATTAACAGAACACAGAGCAGTTTCTCAGAAAGCTTCTTTCCAGTTTTGAACGGAAGATATTTCCTTTTTCACCATAGCCCTCTATGGGCTTCCAAATATCCCTTTGCCAATTCCACAAGAACAGCCTTAGCGAAAGGCTTCTTGAAGGGAAAGATGTAACTCTGTGAGATGAATTAACAGAACACAGAGCAGATTCTCAGAAAGCTTCTTTCCAGTTTTGAACGGAAGATATTTCCTTTTTCACCATAGCCCTCTATGGGCTTCCAAATATCCCTTTGCCAATTCCACAAGAACAGCCTTAGCGAAAGTCTTCTTGAAGGGAAAGATGTAACTCTGTGAGATGAATTAACAGAACACAGAGCAGTTTCTCAGAAAGCTTCTTTCCAGTTTTGAACGGAAGATATTTCCTTTTTCACCATAGCCCTCTATGGGCTTCCAAATATCCCTTTGCCAATTCCACAAGAACAGCCTTAGCGAAAGGCTTCTTGAAGGGAAAGATGTAACTCTGAGAGATGAATTAACAGAACACAGAGCAGTTTCTCAGAAAGCTTCTTTCCAGTTTTGAACGGAAGATATTTCCTTTTTCACCATAGCCCTCTATGGGCTTCCAAATATCCCTTTGCCAATTCCACAAGAACAGCCTTAGCGAAAGGCTTCTTGAAGGGAAAGATGTAACTCTGTGAGATGAATTAACAGAACACAGAGTAGTTTCTCAGAAAGCTTCTTTCCAGTTTTGAACGGAAGATATTTCCTTTTTCACCATAGCCCTCTATGGGCTTCCAAATATCCCTTTGCCAATTCCACAAGAACAGCCTTAGCGAAAGGCTTCTTGAAGGGAAAGATGTAACTCTGTGAGATGAATGAACAGAACACAGAGCAGTTCCTCAGAAAGCTTCTTTCCAGTTTTGAACGGAAGATATTTCCTTTTTCACCGTAGCCCTCTATGGGCTTCCAAATATCCCTTTGCCAATTCCACAAGAACAGCCTTAGCGAAAGGCTTCTTGAAGGGAAAGATGTAACTCTGTGAGATGAATTAACAGAACACAGAGCAGTTTCTCAGAAAGCTTCTTTCCAGTTTTGAACGGAAGATATTTCCTTTTTCACCATAGCCCTCTATGGGCTTCCAAATATCCCTTTGCCAATTCCACAAGAACAGCCTTAGCGAAAGGCTTCTTGAAGGTAAAGATGTAACTCTGTGAGATGAATTAACAGAACACAGAGCAGTTTCTCAGAAAGCTTCTTTCCAGTTTTGAACGGAAGATATTTCCTTTTTCACCATAGCCCTCTATGGGCTTCCAAATATCCCTTTGCCAATTCCACAAGAACAGCCTTAGCGAAAGGCTTCTTGAAGGGAAAGATGTAACTCTGTGAGATGAATTAACAGAACACAGAGCAGTTTCTCAGAAAGCTTCTTTCCAATTTTGAACGGAAGATATTTCCTTTTTCACCATAGCCCTCTATGGGCTTCCAAATATCCCTTTGCCAATTCCACAAGAACAGCCTTAGCGAAAGGCTTCTTGAAGGGAAAGATGTAACTCTGTGAGATGAATTAACAGAACACAGAGCAGTTTCTCAGAAAGCTTCTTTCCAGTTTTGAACGGAAGATATTTCCTTTTTCACCATAGCCCTCTATGGGCTTCCAAATATCCCTTTGCCAATTCCTCAAGAACAGCCTTAGCGAAAGGCTTCTTGAATGGAAAGATGTAACTCTGTGAGATGAATTAACAGAACACAGAGCAGTTTCTCAGAAAGCTTCTTTCCAGTTTTGAACGGAAGATATTTCCTTTTTCACCATAGCCCTCTATGGGCTTCCAAATATCCCTTTGCCAATTCCACAAGAACAGCCTTAGCGAAAGGCTTCTTGAAGGGAAAGATGTAACTCTGTGAGGTGAATTAACAGAACACAGAGCAGTTTCTCAGAAAGCTTCTTTCGAGTTTTGAACGGAAGATATTTCCTTTTTCACCATAGCCCTCTATGGGCTTCCAAATATCCCTTTGCCAATTCCACAAGAACAGTCTTAGCGAAAGGCTTCTTGAAGGGAAAGATGTAACTCTGTGAGATGAATTAACAGAACACAGAGCAGTTTCTCAGAAAGCTTCTTTCCAGTTTTGAACGGAAGATATTTCCTTTTTCACCATAGCCCTCTATGGGCTTCCAAATATCCCTTTGCCAATTCCACAAGAACAGCCTTAGCGAAAGGCTTCTTGAAGGGAAAGATGTAACTCTGTGAGATGAATTAACAGAACACAGAGCAGTTTCTCTGAAAGCTTCTTTCCAGTTTTGAACGGAAGATATTTCCTTTTTCACCATAGCCCTCTATGGGCTTCCAAATATCCCTTTGCCAATTCCACAAGAACAGCCTTAGCGAAAGGCTTCTTGAAGGGAAAGATGTAACTCTGTGAGATGAATTAACAGAACACAGAGCAGTTTCTCAGAAAGCTTCTTTCCAGTTTTGAACGGAAGATATTTCCTTTTTCACCATAGCCCTCTATGGGCTTCCAAATATCCCTTTGCCAATTCCCCAAGAACAGCCTTAGCGAAAGGCTTCTTGAAGGGAAAGATGTAACTCTGTGAGATGAATTAACAGAACACAGAGCAGTTTCTCAGAAAGCTTCTTTCCAGTTTTGAACGGAAGATATTTCCTTTTTCACCATAGCCCTCTATGGGCTTCCAAATATCCCTTTGCCAATTCCACAAGAACAGCCTTAGCGAAAGGCTTCTTGAAGGGAAAGATGTAACTCTGTGAGATGAATTAACAGAACACAGAGCAGTTTCTCAGAAAGCTTCTTTCCAGTTTTGAACGGAAGATATTTCCTTTTTCACCATAGCCCTCTATGGGCTTCCAAATATCCCTTTGCCAATTCCACAAGAACAGCCTTAGCGAAATTCTTCTTGAAGGGAAAGATGTAACTCTGTGAGATGAATTAACAGAACACAGAGCAGTTTCTCAGAAAGCTTCTTTCCAGTTTTGAACGGAAGATATTTCCTTTTTCACCATAGCCCTCTATGGGCTTCCAAATATCCCTTTGCCAATTCCACAAGAACAGCCTTAGCGAAAGGCTTCTTGAAGGGAAAGATGTAACTCTGTGAGATGAATTAACAGAACACAGAGCAGTTTCTCAGAAAGCTTCTTTCCAGTTTTGAACGGAAGATATTTCCTGTTTCACCATAGCCCTCTATGGGCTTCCAAATATCCCTTTGCCAATTCCACAAGAACAGCCTTAGCGAAAGGCTTCTTGAAGGGAAAAATGTAACTCTGTGAGATGAATTAACAGAACACAGAGCAGATTCTCAGAAAGCTGCTTTCCAGTTTTGAACGGAAGATATTTCCTTTTTCACCATAGCCCTCTATGGGCTTCCAAATATCCCTTTGCCAATTCCACAAGAACAGCCTTAGCGAAAGGCTTCTTGAAGGGAAGATGTAACTCTGTGAGATGAATGAACAGAACACAGAGCAGTTTCTCAGAAAGCTTCTTTCCAGTTTTGAACGGAAGATATTTTCTTTTTCACCATAGCCCTCTATGGGCTTCCAAATATCCCTTTGCCAATTCCACAAGAACAGCCTTAGCGAAAGGCTTCTTGAAGGGAAAGACGTAACTCAGTGAGATGAATTAACAGAACACAGAGCAGTTTCTCAGAAAGCTTCTTTCCAGTTTTGAACGGAAGTTATTTCCTTTTTCACCATAGCCCTCTATGGGCTTCCAAATATCCCTTTGCCAATTCCACAAGAACAGCGTTAGCGAAAGACTTCTTGAAGGGAAAGATGTAACTCTGTGAGATGAATTAACAGAACAAAGAGCAGTTTCTCAGAAAGCTTCTTTCCAGTTTTGAACGGAAGATAATTCCTTTTTCACCATAGCCCTCTATGGGCTTCCAAATATCCCTTTGCCAATTCCACAAGAACAGCCTTAGCGAAAGGCTTCTTGAAGGGAAGATGTAACTCTGTGAGATGAATGAACAGAACACAGAGCAGTTTCTCAGAAAGCTTCTTTCCAGTTTTGAACGGAAGATATTTTCTTTTTCACCATAGCCCTCTATGGGCTTCCAAATATCCCTTTGCCAATTCCACAAGAACAGCCTTAGCGAAAGGCTTCTTGAAGGGAAACATGTAACTCTGTGAGTTGAATGAACAGAACACAGAGCAGTTTCTCAGAAAGCTTCTTTCTAGTTTTGAACGGAAGATATTTCCTTTTTCACCATAGCCCTCTATGGGCTTCCAAATATCCCTTTGTCAATTCCACAAGAACAGCCTTAGCGAAAGGCTTCTTGAAGGGAAAGATGTAACTCTGTGAGATGAATTAACAGAACACAGAGCAGTTTCTCAGAAAGCTTCTTTCCAGTTTTGAACGGAAGATATTTCCTTTTTCACCATAGCCCTCTATGGGCTTCCAAATATCCCTTTGCCAATTCCACAAGAACAGCCTTAGCGAAAGGCTTCTTGAAGGGAAAGATGTAACTCTGTGAGATGAATTAACAGAACACAGAGCAGTTTCTCAGAAAGCTTCTTTCCAGTTTTGAACGGAAGATATTTCCTTTTTCACCATAGCCCTCTATGGGCTTCCAAATATCCCTTTGCCAATTCCACAAGAACAGCCTTAGCGAAAGGCTTCTTGAAGGGAAAGATGTAACTCTGTGAGATGAATTAACAGAACACAGAGCAGTTTCTCAGAAAGCTTCTTTCCAGTTTTGAACGGAAGATATTTCCTTTTTCACCATAGCCCTCTATGGGCTTCCAAATATCCCTTTGCCAATTCCACAAGAACAGCCTTAGCGAAAGGCTTCTTGAAGGGAAAGATGTAACTCTGTGAGATGAATTAACAGAACACAGAGCAGTTTCTCAGAAAGCTTCTTTCCAGTTTTGAACGGAAGATATTTCCTTTTTCACCATAGCCCTCTATGGGCTTCCAAATATCCCTTTGCCAATTCCACAAGAACAGCCTTAGCGAAAGGCTTCTTGAAGGGAAAGATGTAACTCTGTGAGATGAATTAACAGAACACAGAGCAGTTTCTCAGAAAGCTTCTTTCCGGTTTTGAACGGAAGATATTTCCTTTTTCACCATAGCCCTCTATGGGCTTCCAAATATCCCTTTGCCAATTCCACAAGAACAGCCTTAGCGAAAGGCTTCTTGAAGGGAAAGATGTAACTCTGTGAGATGAATTAACAGAACACAGAGCAGTTTCTCAGAAAGCTTCTTTCCAGTTTTGAACGGAAGATATTTCCTTTTTCACCGTAGCCCTCTATGGGCTTCCAAATATCCCTTTGCCAATTCCACAAGAACAGCCTTAGCGAAAGGCTTCTTGAAGGGAAAGATGTAACTCTGTGAGCTGAATTAACAGAACACAGAGCAGTTTCTCAGAAAGCTTCTTTCCAGTTTTGAACGGAAGATATTTCCTTTCTCACCATAGCCCTCTATGGGCTTCCAAATATCCCTTTGCCAATTCCACAAGAACAGCCTTAGCGAAAGGCTTCTTGAAGGGAAAGATGTAACTCTGTGAGATGAATGAACAGAACACAGAGCAGTTTCTCAGAAAGCTTCTTTCCAGTTTTGAACGGAAGATATTTCCTTTTTCACCATAGCCCTCTATGGGCTTCCAAATATCCCTTTGCCAATTCCACAAGAACAGCCTTAGCGAAAGGCTTCTTGAAGGGAAAGATGTAACTCTGTGAGATGAATTAACAGAACACAGAGCAGTTTCTCAGAAAGCTTCTTTCCAGTTTTGAACGGAAGATATTTCCTTTTTCACCATAGCCCTCTATGGGCTTCCAAATATCCCTTTGCCAATTCCACAAGAACAGCCTTAGCGAAAGGCTTCTTGAAGGGAAAGATGTAACTCTGTGAGATGAATTAACAGAACACAGAGCAGTTTCTCAGAAAGGTTCTTTCCAGTTTTGAACGGAAGATATTTCCTTTTTCACCATAGCCCTCTATGGGCGTCCAAATATCCCTTTGCCAATTCCACAAGAACAGCCTTAGCGAAAGGCTTCTTGAAGGGAAAGATGTAACTCTGTGAGATGAATTAACAGAACACAGAGCAGTTTCTCAGAAAGCTTCTTTCCGGTTTTGAACGGAAGATATTTCCTTTTTCACCATAGCCCTCTATGGGCTTCCAAATATCCCTTTGCCAATTCCACAAGAACAGCCTTAGCGAAAGGCTTCTTGAAGGGAAAGATGTAACTCTGTGAGATGAATTAACAGAACACAGAGCAGTTTCTCAGAAAGCCTCTTTCCGGTTTTGAACGGAAGATATTTCCTTTTTCACCATAGCCCTTTATGGGCTTCCAAATATCCCTTTGCCAATTCCACAAGAACAGCCTTAGCGAAAGGCTTCTTGAAGAGAAAGATGTAACTCTGTGAGATGAATTGACAGAACACAGAGCAGTTTCTCAGAAAGCTTCTTTCCAGTTTTGAATGGAAGATATTTCCTTTTTCACCATAGCCCTCTATGGGCTTCCAAATATCCCTTTGCCAATTCCACAAGAGCAGCCTTAGCGAAAGGCTTCTTGAAGGGAAAGATGTAACTCTGTGAGCTGAATTAACAGAACACAGAGCAGTTTCTCAGAAAGCTTCTTTCCAGTTTTGAACGGAAGATATTTCCTTTCTCACCATAGCCCTCTATGGGCTTCCAAATATCCCTTTGCCAATTCCACAAGAACAGCCTTAGCGAAAGGCTTCTTGAAGGGAAAGATGTAACTCTGTGAGATGAATTAACAGAACACAGAGCAGTTTCTCAGAAAGCTTCTTTCCAGTTGTGAACGGAAGATATTTCCTTTTTCACCATAACCCTCTATGGGCTTCCAAATATCCCTTTGCCAATTCCACAAGAACAGCCTTAGCGAAAGGCTTCTTGAAGGGAAAGATGTAACTCTGTGAGATGAATGAACAGAACACAGAGCAGTTTCTCAGAAAGCTTCTTTCCAGTTTTGAACGGAAGATATTTCCTTTTTCACCATAGCCCTCTATGGGCTTCCAAATATCCCTTTGCCAATTCCACAAGAACAGCCTTAGCGAAAGGCTTCTTGAAGGGAAAGATGTAACTCTGTGAGATGAATTAACAGAACACAGAGCAGATTCTCAGAAAGCTTCTTTCCAGTTTTGAACGGAAGATATTTCCTTTTTCACCATAGCCCTCTATGGGCTTCCAAATATCCCTTTGCCAATTCCACAAGAACAGCCTTAGCGAAAGGCTTCTTGAAGGGAAAGATGTAACTCTGTGAGATTAATTAACAGAACACAGAGCAGTTTCTCAGAAAGCTTCTTTCCAGTTTTGAACGGAAGATATTTCCTTTTTCACCATAGCCCTCTATGGGCTTCCAAATATCCCTTTGCCAATTCCACAAGAACAGCCTTAGCGAAAGGCTTCTTGAAGGGAAAGATGTAACTCTGTGAGATGAATTAACAGAACACAGAGCAGTTTCTCAGAAAGCTTCTTTCCAGTTTTGAACGGAAGATATTTCCTTTTTCACCATAGCCCTCTATGGGCTTCCAAATATCCCTTTGCCAATTCCACAAGAACAGCCTTAGCGAAAGGCTTCTTGAAGGGAAAGATGTAACTCTGTGAGATGAATTAACAGAACACAGAGCAGTTTCTCAGAAAGCTTCTTTCCAGTTTTGAACGGAAGATATTTTCTTTTTCACCATAGCCCTCTATGGGCTTCCAAATATCCCTTTGCCAATTCCACAAGAACAGCCTTAGCGAAAGGCTTCTTGAAGGGAAAGATGTAACTCTGTGAGATGAATTAACAGAACACAGAGCAGTTTCTCAGAAAGCTTCTTTCCAGTTTTGAACGGAAGATATTTCCTTTTTCACCATAGCCCTCTATGGGCTTCCAAATATCCCTTTGCCAATTCCACAAGAACAGCCTTAGCGAAAGGCTTCTTGAACGGAAAGATGTAACTCTGTGAGATGAATGAACAGAACACAGAGCAGTTTCTCAGAAAGCTTCTTTCCAGTTTTGGACGGAAGATATTTCCTTTTTCACCATAGCCCTCTATGGGCTTCCAAATATCCCTTTGCCAATTCCACAAGAACAGCCTTAGCGAAAGGCTTCTTGAAGGGAAAGATGTAACTCTGTGAGATGAATTAACAGAACACAGAGCAGTTTCTCAGAAAGCTTCTTTCCAGTTTTGAACGGAAGATATTTCCTTTTTCACCATAGCCCTCTATGGGCTTCCAAATATCCCTTTGCCAATTCCACAAGAACAGCCTTAGCGAAAGGCTTCTTGAAGGGAAAGATGTAACTCTGTGAGGTGAATTAACAGAACACAGAGCAGTTTCTCAGAAAGCTTCTTTCCAGTTTTGAACGGAAGATATTTCCTTTTTCACCATAGCCCTCTATGGGCTTCCAAATATCCCTTTGCCAATTCCACAAGAACAGCCTTAGCGAAAGGCTTCTTGAAGGGAAAGATGTAACTCTGTGAGATGAATTAACAGAACACAGAACAGTTTCTCAGAAAGCTTCTTTCCAGTTTTGAACGGAAGATATTTTCTTTTTCAGCATAGCCCTCTATGGGCTTCCAAATATCCCTTTGCCAATTCCACAAGAACAGCCTTAGCGAAAGGCTTCTTGAAGGAAAAGATGTAACTCTGTGAGATGAATTAACAGAACACAGAGCAGTTTCTCAGAAAGCTTCTTTCCAGTTTTGAACGGAAGATATTTCCTTTTTCACCATAGCCCTCTATGGGCTTCCAAATATCCCTTTGCCAATTCCACAAGAACAGCCTTAGCGAAAGGCTTCTTGAAGGGAAAGATGTAACTCTGTGAGATGAATTAACAGAACACAGAGCAGTTTCTCAGAAAGCTTCTTTCCAGTTTTGAACGGAAGATATTTCCTTTTTCACCATAGCCCTCTAGGGGCTTCCAAATATCCCTTTGCCAATTCCACAAGAACAGCCTTAGCGAAAGGCTTCTTGAACGGAAAGATGTAACTCTGTGAGATGAATTAACAGAACACAGAGCAGTTTCTCAGAAAGCTTCTTTCCAGTTTTGAACGGAAGATATTTCCTTTTTCACCATAGCCCTCTATGGGCTTCCAAATATCCCTTTGCCAATTCCACAAGAACAGCCTTAGCGAAAGGCTTCTTGAAGGGAAAGATGTAACTCTGTGAGATGAATTAACAGAACACAGAGCAGTTTCTCAGAAAGCTTCTTTCCAGTTTTGAACGGAAGATATTTCCTTTTTCACCATAGCCCTCTATGGGCTTCCAAATATCCCTTTGCCAATTCCACAAGAACAGCCTTAGCGAAAGGCTTCTTGAAGGGAAAGATGTAACTCTGTGAGATGAATTAACAGAACACAGAGCAGTTTCTCAGAAAGCTTCTTTCCAGTTTTGAACGGAAGATATTTCCTTTTTCACCATAGCCCTCTATGGGCTTCCAAATATCCCTTTGCCAATTCCACAAGAACAGCCTTAGCGAAAGGCTTCTTGAAGGGAAAGATGTAACTCTGTGAGATGAATTAACAGAACACAGAGCAGTTTCTCAGAAAGCTTCTTTCCAGTTTTGAACGGAAGATATTTCCTTTTTCACCATAGCCCTCTATGGGCTTCCAAATATCCCTTTGCCAATTCCACAAGAACAGCCTTAGCGAAAGGCTTCTTGAAGGGAAAGATGTAATTCTGTGAGGTGAATTAACAGAACACAGAGCAGTTTCTCAGAAAGCTTCTTTCCAGTTTTGAACGGAAGATATTTCCTTTTTCACCATAGCCCTCTATGGGCTTCCAAATATCCCTTTGCCAATTCCACAAGAACAGCCTTAGCGAAAGGCTTCTTGAAGGGAAAGATGTAACTCTGTGAGATGAATTAACAGAACACAGAACAGTTTCTCAGAAAGCTTCTTTCCAGTTTTGAACGGAAGATATTTTCTTTTTCAGCATAGCCCTCTATGGGCTTCCAAATATCCCTTTGCCAATTCCACAAGAACAGCCTTAGCGAAAGGCTTCTTGAAGGGAAAGATGTAACTCTGTGAGATGAATTAACAGAACACAGAGCAGTTTCTCAGAAAGCTTCTTTCCAGTTTTGAACGGAAGATATTTCCTTTTTCACCATAGCCCTCTATGGGCTTCCAAATATCCCTTTGCCAATTCCACAAGAACAGCCTTAGCGAAAGGCTTCTTGAAGGGAAAGATGTAACTCTGTGAGATGAATTAACAGAACACAGAGCAGTTTCTCAGAAAGCTTCTTTCCAGTTTTGAACGGAAGATATTTCCTTTTTCACCATAGCCGTCTATGGGCTTCCAAATATCCCTTTGCCAATTCCACAAGAACAGCCTTAGCGAAAGGCTTCTTGAAGGGAAAGATGTAACTCTGTGAGATGAATTAACAGAACACAGAGCAGTTTCTCAGAAAGCTTCTTTCCAGTTTTGAACGGAAGATATTTCCTTTTTCACCATAGCCCTCTATGGGCTTCCAAATATCCCTTTGCCAATTCCACAAGAACAGCCTTAGCGAAAGGCTTCTTGAAGGGAAAGATGTAACTCTGTGAGATGAATTAACAGAACACAGAGCAGTTTCTCAGAAAGCTTCTTTCCAGTTTTGAACGGAAGATATTTCCTTTTTCACCATAGCCCTCTATGGGCTTCCAAATATCCCTTTGCCAATTCCACAAGAACAGCCTTAGCGAAAGGCTTCTTGAAGGGAAAGATGTAACTCTGTGAGATGAATTAACAGAACACAGAGCAGTTTCTCAGAAAGCTTCTTTCCAGTTTTGAACGGAAGATATTTCCTTTTTCACCATAGCCCTCTATGGGCTTCCAAATATCCCTTTGCCAATTCCACAAGAACAGCCTTAGCGAAAGGCTTCTTGAAGGGAAAGATGTAACTCTGTGAGATGAATTAACAGAACACAGAGCAGTTTCTCAGAAAGATTCTTTCCAGTTTTCAACGGAAGATATTTCCTTTTTCACCATAGCCCTCTATGGGCTTCCAAATATCCCTTTGCCAATTCCACAAGAACAGCCTTAGCGAAAGGCTTCTTGAACGGAAAGATGTAACTCTGTGAGATGAATTAACAGAACACAGAGCAGTTTCTCAGAAAGCTTCTTTCCAGTTTTGAACGGAAGATATTTCCTTTTTCACCATAGCCCTCTATGGGCTTCCAAATATCCCTTTGCCAATTCCACAAGAACAGCCTTAGCGAAAGGCTTCTTGAAGGGAAAGATGTAACTCTGTGAGATGAATTAACAGAACACACAGCAGTTTCTCAGAAAGCTTCTTTCCAGTTTTGAACGGAAGATATTTCCTTTTTCACCATAGCCCTCTATGGGCTTCCAAATATCCCTTTGCCAATTCCACAAGAACAGCCTTAGCGAAAGGCTTCTTGAAGGGAAAGATGTAACTCTGTGAGATGAATTAACAGAACACAGAGCAGTTTCTCAGAAAGCTTCTTTCCAGTTTTGAACGGAAGATATTTCCTTTTTCACCATAGCCCTCTATGGGCTTCCAAATATCCCTTTGCCAATTCCACAAGAACAGCCTTAGCGAAAGGCTTCTTGAAGGGAAAGATGTAACTCTGTGAGATGAATGAACAGAACACAGAGCAGTTTCTCAGAAAGCTTCTTTCCAGTTTTGAACGGAAGATATTTCCTTTTTCACCATAGCCCTCTATGGGCTTCCAAATATCCCTTTGCCAATTCCACAAGAACAGCCTTAGCGAAAGGCTTCTTGAAGGGAAAGATGTAACTCTGTGAGGTGAATTAACAGAACACAGAGCAGTTTCTCAGAAAGCTTCTTTCCAGTTTTGAACGGAAGATATTTCCTTTTTAACCATAGCCCTCTATGGGCTTCCAAATATCCCTTTGCCAATTCCACAAGAACAGCCTTAGCGAAAGGCTTCTTGAAGGGAAAGATGTAACTCTGTGAGATGAATTAACAGAACACAGAACAGTTTCTCAGAAAGCTTCTTTCCAGTTTTGAACGGAAGATATTTTCTTTTTCAGCATAGCCCTCTATGGGCTTCCAAATATCCCTTTGCCAATTCCACAAGAACAGCCTTAGCGAAAGGCTTCTTGAAGGGAAAGATGTAACTCTGTGAGATGAATTAACAGAACACAGAGCAGTTTCTCAGAAAGCTTCTTTCCAGTTTTGAACGGAAGATATTTCCTTTTTCACCATAGCCCTCTATGGGCTTCCAAATATCCCTTTGCCAATTCCACAAGAACAGCCTTAGCGAAAGGCTTCTTGAAGGGAAAGATGTAACTCTGTGAGATGAATTAACAGAACACAGAGCAGTTTCTCAGAAAGCTTCTTTCCAGTTTTGAACGGAAGATATTTCCTTTTTCACCATAGCCGTCTATGGGCTTCCAAATATCCCGTTGCCAATTCCACAAGAACAGCCTTAGCGAAAGGCTTCTTGAAGGGAAAGATGTAACTCTGTGAGATGAATTAACAGAACACAGAGCAGTTTCTCAGAAAGCTTCTTTCCAGTTTTGAACGGAAGATATTTCCTTTTTCACCATAGCCCTCTATGGGCTTCCAAATATCCCTTTGCCAATTCCACAAGAACAGCCTTAGCGAAAGGCTTCTTGAAGGGAAAGATGTAACTCTGTGAGATGAATTAACAGAACACAGAGCAGTTTCTCAGAAAGCTTCTTTCCAGTTTTGAACGGAAGATATTTCCTTTTTCACCATAGCCCTCTATGGGCTTCCAAATATCCCTTTGCCAATTCCACAAGAACAGCCTTAGCGAAAGGCTTCTTGAAGGGAAAGATGTAACTCTGTGAGATGAATTAACAGAACACAGAGCAGTTTCTCAGAAAGCTTCTTTCCAGTTTTGAACGGAAGATATTTCCTTTTTCACCATAGCCCTCTATGGGCTTCCAAATATCCCTTTGCCAATTCCACAAGAACAGCCTTAGCGAAAGGCTTCTTGAAGGGAAAGATGTAACTCTGTGAGGTGAATTAACAGAACACAGAGCAGTTTCTCAGAAAATTTCTTTCCAGTTTTGAACGGAAGATATTTCCTTTTTCACCATAGCCCTCTATGGGCTTCCAAATATCCCTTTGCCAATTCCACAAGAACAGCCTTAGCGAAAGGCTTCTTGAAGGGAAAGATGTAACTCTGTGAGATGAATTAACAGAACACAGAACAGTTTCTCAGAAAGCTTCTTTCCAGTTTTGAACGGAAGATATTTTCTTTTTCACCATAGCCCTCTATGGGCTTCCAAATATCCCTTTGCCAATTCCACAAGAACAGCCTTAGCGAAAGGCTTCTTGAAGGGAAAGATGTAACTCTGTGAGATGAATTAACAGAACACAGAGCAGTTTCTCAGAAAGCTTCTTTCCAGTTTTGAACGGAAGATATTTCCTTTTTCACCATAGACCTCTATGGGCTTCCAAATATCCCTTTGCCAATTCCACAAGAACAGCCTTAGCGAAAGGCTTCTTGAAGGGAAAGATGTAACTCTGTGAGATGAATTAACAGAACACAGAGCAGTTTCTCAGAAAGCTTCTTTTCAGTTTTGATCGGAAGATATTTCCTTTTTCACCATAGCCCTCTATGGGCTTCCAAATATCCCTTTGCCAATTCCACAAGAACAGCCTTAGCGAAAGGCTTCTTGAAGGGAAAGATGTAACTCTGTGAGATGAATTAACAGAACACAGAGCAGTTTCTCAGAAAGCTTCTTTCCAGTTTTGAACGGAAGATATTTCCTTTTTCACCGTAGCCCTCTAGGGGCTTCCAAATATCCCTTTGCCAATTCCACAAGAACAGCCTTAGCGAAAGGCTTCTTGAAGGGAAAGATGTAACTCTGTGAGATGAATTAACAGAACACAGAGCAGTTTCTCAGAAAGCTTCTTTCCAGTTTTGAACGGAAGATATTTCCTTTTTCACCATAGCCCTCTATGGGCTTCCAAATATCCCTTTGCCAATTCCACAAGAACAGCCTTAGCGAAAGGCTTCTTGAAGGGAAAGATGTAACTCTGTGAGATGAATGAACAGAACACAGAGCAGTTTCTCAGAAAGCTTCTTTCCCGTTTTGAACGGAAGATATTTCCTTTTTCACCATAGCCCTCTATGGGCTTCCAAATGTCCCTTTGTCAATTCCACAAGAACAGCCTTAGCGAAAGGCTTCTTGAAGGGAAAGATGTAACTCTGTGAGATGAATTAACAGAACACAGAGCAGTTTCTCAGAAAGCTTCTTTCCAGTTTTGAACGGAAGATATTTCCTTTTTCACCATAGCCCTCTATGGGCTTCCAAATATCCCTTTGCCAATTCCACAAGAACAGCCTTAGCGAAAGGCTTCTTGAAGGGAAAGATGTAACTCTGTGAGATGAATTAACAGAACACAGAGCAGTTTCTCAGAAAGATTCTTTCCAGTTTTCAACGGAAGATATTTCCTTTTTCACCATAGCCCTCTATGGGCTTCCAAATATCCCTTTGCCAATTCCACAAGAACAGCCTTAGCGAAAGGCTTCTTGAAGGGAAAGATGTAACTCTGTGAGATGAATTAACAGAACACAGAGCAGTTTCTCAGAAAGCTTCTTTTCAGTTTTGATCGGAAGATATTTCCTTTTTCACCATAGCCCTCTATGGGCTTCCAAATATCCCTTTGCCAATTCCACAAGAACAGCCTTAGCGAAAGGCTTCTTGAAGGGAAAGATGTAACTCTGTGAGATGAATTAACAGAACACAGAGCAGTTTCTCAGAAAGCTTCTTTCCAGTTTTGAACGGAAGATATTACCTTTTTCACCATAGCCCTCTATGGGCTTCCAAATATCCCTTTGCCAATTCCACAAGAACAGCCTTAGCGAAAGGCTTCTTGAAGGGAAAGATGTAACTCTGTGAGATGAATTAACAGAACACAGAGTAGTTTCTCAGAAAGCTTCTTTCCAGTTTTGAACGGAAGATATTTCCTTTTTCACCATAGCCCTCTATGGGCTTCCAAATATCCCTTTGCCAATTCCACAAGAACAGCCTTAGCGAAAGGCTTCTTGAAGGGAAAGATGTAACTCTGTGAGATGAATTAACAGAACACAGAGCAGTTTCTCAGAAAGCTTCTTTCCAGTTTTGAACGGAAGATATTTCCTTTTTCACCATAGCCCTCTATGGGCTTCCAAATATCCCTTTGCCAATTCCACAAGAACAGCCTTAGCGAAAGGCTTCTTGAAGGGAAAGATGTAACTCTGTGAGATGAATTAACAGAACACAGAGCAGTTTCTCAGAAAGCTTCTTTCCAGTTTTGAACGGAAGATATTTCCTTTTTCACCATAGCCCTCTATGGGCTTCCAAATATCCCTTTGCCAATTCCACAAGAACAGCCTTAGCGAAAGGCTTCTTGAAGGGAAAGATGTAACTCTGTGAGATGAATTAACAGAACACAGAGCAGTTTCTCAGAAAGCTTCTTTCCAGTTTTGAACGGAAGATATTTCCTTTTTCACCATAGCCCTCTATGGGCTTCCAAATATCCCTTTGCCAATTCCACAAGAACAGCCTTAACGAAAGGCTTCTTGAAGGGAAAGATGTAACACAGTGAGATGAATTAACAGAACACAGAGCAGTTTCTCTGAAAGCTTCTTTCCAGTTTTGAACGGAAGATATTTCCTTTTTCACCATAGCCCTCTACGGGCTTCCAAATATCCCTTTGCCAATTCCACAAGAACAGCCTTAGCGAAAGGCTTCTTGAAGGGAAAGATGTAACTCTGTGAGATGAATTAACAGAACAAAGAGTAGTTTCTCAGAAAGCTTCTTTCCAGTTTTCAACGGAAGATAATTCCTTTTTCACCATAGCCCTCTATGGGCTTCCAAATATCCCTTTGCCAATTCCACAAGAACAGCCTTAGCGAAAGGCTTCTTGAAGGGAAAGATGTAACTCTGTGAGATGAATTAACAGAACACAGAACAGTTTCTCAGAAAGCTTCTTTCCAGTTTTGAACGGAAGATATTTTCTTTTTCACCATAGCCCTCTATGGGCTTCCAAATATCCCTTTGCCAATTCCACAAGAACAGCCTTAGCGAAAGGCTTCTTGAAGGGAAAGATGTAACTCTGTGAGATGAATTAACAGAACACAGAGCAGTTTCTCAGAAAGCTTCTTTCCAGTTTTGAACGGAAGATATTTCCTTTTTCACCATAGACCTCTATGGGCTTCCAAATATCCCTTTGCCAATTCCACAAGAACAGCCTTAGCGAAAGGCTTCTTGAAGGGAAAGATGTAACTCTGTGAGATGAATTAACAGAACACAGAGCAGTTTCTCAGAAAGCTTCTTTTCAGTTTTGATCGGAAGATATTTCCTTTTTCACCATAGCCCTCTATGGGCTTCCAAATATCCCTTTGCCAATTCCACAAGAACAGCCTTAGCGAAAGGCTTCTTGAAGGGAAAGATGTAACTCTGTGAGATGAATTAACAGAACACAGAGCAGTTTCTCAGAAAGCTTCTTTCCAGTTTTGAACGGAAGATATTTCCTTTTTCACCGTAGCCCTCTAGGGGCTTCCAAATATCCCTTTGCCAATTCCACAAGAACAGCCTTAGCGAAAGGCTTCTTGAAGGGAAAGATGTAACTCTGTGAGATGAATTAACAGAACACAGAGCAGTTTCTCAGAAAGCTTCTTTCCAGTTTTGAACGGAAGATATTTCCTTTTTCACCATAGCCCTCTATGGGCTTCCAAATATCCCTTTGCCAATTCCACAAGAACAGCCTTAGCGAAAGGCTTCTTGAAGGGAAAGATGTAACTCTGTGAGATGAATGAACAGAACACAGAGCAGTTTCTCAGAAAGCTTCTTTCCAGTTTTGAACGGAAGATATTTCCTTTTTCACCATAGCCCTCTATGGGCTTCCAAATGTCCCTTTGTCAATTCCACAAGAACAGCCTTAGCGAAAGGCTTCTTGAAGGGAAAGATGTAACTCTGTGAGATGAATTAACAGAACACAGAGCAGTTTCTCAGAAAGCTTCTTTCCAGTTTTGAACGGAAGATATTTCCTTTTTCACCATAGCCCTCTATGGGCTTCCAAATATCCCTTTGCCAATTCCACAAGAACAGCCTTAGCGAAAGGCTTCTTGAAGGGAAAGATGTAACTCTGTGAGATGAATTAACAGAACACAGAGCAGTTTCTCAGAAAGATTCTTTCCAGTTTTCAACGGAAGATATTTCCTTTTTCACCATAGCCCTCTATGGGCTTCCAAATATCCCTTTGCCAATTCCACAAGAACAGCCTTAGCGAAAGGCTTCTTGAAGGGAAAGATGTAACTCTGTGAGATGAATTAACAGAACACAGAGCAGTTTCTCAGAAAGCTTCTTTTCAGTTTTGATCAGAAGATATTTCCTTTTTCACCATAGCCCTCTCTGGGCTTCCAAATATCCCGTTGCCAATTCCACAAGAACAGCCTTAGCGAAAGGCTTCTTGAAGGGAAAGATGTAACTCTGTGAGATGAATTAACAGAACACAGAGCAGTTTCTCAGAAAGCTTCTTTCCAGTTTTGAACGGAAGATATTTCCTTTTTCACCATAGCCCTCTATGGGCTTCCAAATATCCCTTTGCCAATTCCACAAGAACAGCCTTAGCGAAAGGCTTCTTGAAGGGAAAGATGTAACTCTGTGAGATGAATTAACAGAACACAGAGCAGTTTCTCAGAAAGCTTCTTTCCAGTTTTGAACGGAAGATATTTCCTTTTTCACCATAGCCCTCTATGGGCTTCCAAATATCCCTTTGCCAATTCCACAAGAACAGCCTTAGCGAAAGGCTTCTTGAAGGGAAAGATGTAACTCTGTGAGATGAATTAACAGAACACAGAGCAGTTTCTCAGAAAGCTTCTTTCCAGTTTTGAACGGAAGATATTTCCTTTTTCACCATAGCCCTCTATGGGCTTCCAAATATCCCTTTGCCAATTCCACAAGAACAGCCTTAGCGAAAGGCTTCTTGAAGGGAAAGATGTAACTCTGTGAGGTGAATTAACAGAACACAGAGCAGTTTCTCAGAAAACTTCTTTCCAGTTTTGAACGGAAGATATTTCCTTTTTCACCATAGCCCTCTATGGGCTTCCAAATATCCCTTTGCCAATTCCACAAGAACAGCCTTAGCGAAAGGCTTCTTGAAGGGAAAGATGTAACTCTGTGAGATGAATTAACAGAACACAGAACAGTTTCTCAGAAAGCTTCTTTCCAGTTTTGAACGGAAGATATTTTCTTTTTCACCATAGCCCTCTATGGGCTTCCAAATATCCCTTTGCCAATTCCACAAGAACAGCCTTAGCGAAAGGCTTCTTGAAGGGAAAGATGTAACTCTGTGAGATGAATTAACAGAACACAGAGCAGTTTCTCAGAAAGCTTCTTTCCAGTTTTGAACGGAAGATATTTCCTTTTTCACCATAGACCTCTATGGGCTTCCAAATATCCCTTTGCCAATTCCACAAGAACAGCCTTAGCGAAAGGCTTCTTGAAGGGAAAGATGTAACTCTGTGAGATGAATTAACAGAACACAGAGCAGTTTCTCAGAAAGCTTCTTTTCAGTTTTGATCGGAAGATATTTCCTTTTTCACCATAGCCCTCTATGGGCTTCCAAATATCCCTTTGCCAATTCCACAAGAACAGCCTTAGCGAAAGGCTTCTTGAAGGGAAAGATGTAACTCTGTGAGATGAATTAACAGAACACAGAGCAGTTTCTCAGAAAGCTTCTTTCCAGTTTTGAACGGAAGATATTTCCTTTTTCACCGTAGCCCTCTAGGGGCTTCCAAATATCCCTTTGCCAATTCCACAAGAACAGCCTTAGCGAAAGGCTTCTTGAAGGGAAAGATGTAACTCTGTGAGATGAATTAACAGAACACAGAGCAGTTTCTCAGAAAGCTTCTTTCCAGTTTTGAACGGAAGATATTTCCTTTTTCACCATAGCCCTTTATGGGCTTCCAAATATCCCTTTGCCAATTCCACAAGAACAGCCTTAGCGAAAGGCTTCTTGAAGGGAAAGATGTAACTCTGTGAGATGAATGAACAGAACACAGAGCAGTTTCTCAGAAAGCTTCTTTCCCGTTTTGAACGGAAGATATTTCCTTTTTCACCATAGCCCTCTATGGGCTTCCAAATGTCCCTTTGTCAATTCCACAAGAACAGCCTTAGCGAAAGGCTTCTTGAAGGGAAAGATGTAACTCTGTGAGATGAATTAACAGAACACAGAGCAGTTTCTCAGAAAGCTTCTTTCCAGTTTTGAACGGAAGATATTTCCTTTTTCACCATAGCCCTCTATGGGCTTCCAAATATCCCTTTGCCAATTCCACAAGAACAGCCTTAGCGAAAGGCTTCTTGAAGGGAAAGATGTAACTCTGTGAGATGAATTAACAGAACACAGAGCAGTTTCTCAGAAAGCTTCTTTCCAGTTTTCAACGGAAGATATTTCCTTTTTCACCATAGCCCTCTATGGGCTTCCAAATATCCCTTTGCCAATTCCACAAGAACAGCCTTAGCGAAAGGCTTCTTGAAGGGAAAGATGTAACTCTGTGAGATGAATTAACAGAACACAGAGCAGTTTCTCAGAAAGCTTCTTTTCAGTTTTGATCGGAAGATATTTCCTTTTTCACCATAGCCCTCTATGGGCTTCCAAATATCCCTTTGCCAATTCCACAAGAACAGCCTTAGCGAAAGGCTTCTTGAAGGGAAAGATGTAACTCTGTGAGATGAATTAACAGAACACAGAGCAGTTTCTCAGAAAGCTTCTTTCCAGTTTTGAACGGAAGATATTACCTTTTTCACCATAGCCCTCTATGGGCTTCCAAATATCCCTTTGCCAATTCCACAAGAACAGCCTTAGCGAAAGGCTTCTTGAAGGGAAAGATGTAACTCTGTGAGATGAATTAACAGAACACAGAGTAGTTTCTCAGAAAGCTTCTTTCCAGTTTTGAACGGAAGATATTTCCTTTTTCACCATAGCCCTCTATGGGCTTCCAAATATCCCTTTGCCAATTCCACAAGAACAGCCTTAGCGAAAGGCTTCTTGAAGGGAAAGATGTAACTCTGTGAGATGAATTAACAGAACACAGAGCAGTTTCTCAGAAAGCTTCTTTCCAGTTTTGAACGGAAGATATTTCCTTTTTCACCATAGCCCTCTATGGGCTTCCAAATATCCCTTTGCCAATTCCACAAGAACAGCCTTAGCGAAAGGCTTCTTGAAGGGAAAGATGTAACTCTGTGAGATGAATTAACAGAACACAGAGCAGTTTCTCAGAAAGCTTCTTTCCAGTTTTGAACGGAAGATATTTCCTTTTTCACCATAGCCCTCTATGGGCTTCCAAATATCCCTTTGCCAATTCCACAAGAACAGCCTTAACGAAAGGCTTCTTGAAGGGAAAGATGTAACACAGTGAGATGAATTAACAGAACACAGAGCAGTTTCTCTGAAAGCTTCTTTCCAGTTTTGAACGGAAGATATTTCCTTTTTCACCATAGCCCTCTACGGGCTTCCAAATATCCCTTTGCCAATTCCACAAGAACAGCCTTAGCGAAAGGCTTCTTGAAGGGAAAGATGTAACTCTGTGAGATGAATTAACAGAACAAAGAGTAGTTTCTCAGAAAGCTTCTTTCCAGTTTTCAACGGAAGATAATTCCTTTTTCACCATAGCCCTCTATGGGCTTCCAAATATCCCTTTGCCAATTCCACAAGAACAGCCTTAGCGAAAGGCTTCTTGAAGGGAAAGATGTAACTCTGTGAGATGAATTAACAGAACACAGAACAGTTTCTCAGAAAGCTTCTTTCCAGTTTTGAACGGAAGATATTTTCTTTTTCACCATAGCCCTCTATGGGCTTCCAAATATCCCTTTGCCAATTCCACAAGAACAGCCTTAGCGAAAGGCTTCTTGAAGGGAAAGATGTAACTCTGTGAGATGAATTAACAGAACACAGAGCAGTTTCTCAGAAAGCTTCTTTCCAGTTTTGAACGGAAGATATTTCCTTTTTCACCATAGACCTCTATGGGCTTCCAAATATCCCTTTGCCAATTCCACAAGAACAGCCTTAGCGAAAGGCTTCTTGAAGGGAAAGATGTAACTCTGTGAGATGAATTAACAGAACACAGAGCAGTTTCTCAGAAAGCTTCTTTTCAGTTTTGATCGGAAGATATTTCCTTTTTCACCATAGCCCTCTATGGGCTTCCAAATATCCCTTTGCCAATTCCACAAGAACAGCCTTAGCGAAAGGCTTCTTGAAGGGAAAGATGTAACTCTGTGAGATGAATTAACAGAACACAGAGCAGTTTCTCAGAAAGCTTCTTTCCAGTTTTGAACGGAAGATATTTCCTTTTTCACCGTAGCCCTCTAGGGGCTTCCAAATATCCCTTTGCCAATTCCACAAGAACAGCCTTAGCGAAAGGCTTCTTGAAGGGAAAGATGTAACTCTGTGAGATGAATTAACAGAACACAGAGCAGTTTCTCAGAAAGCTTCTTTCCAGTTTTGAACGGAAGATATTTCCTTTTTCACCATAGCCCTCTATGGGCTTCCAAATATCCCTTTGCCAATTCCACAAGAACAGCCTTAGCGAAAGGCTTCTTGAAGGGAAAGATGTAACTCTGTGAGATGAATGAACAGAACACAGAGCAGTTTCTCAGAAAGCTTCTTTCCAGTTTTGAACGGAAGATATTTCCTTTTTCACCATAGCCGTCTATGGGCTTCCAAATATCCCGTTGCCAATTCCACAAGAACAGCCTTAGCGAAAGGCTTCTTGAAGGGAAAGATGTAACTCTGTGAGATGAATTAACAGAACACAGAGCAGTTTCTCAGAAAGCTTCTTTCCAGTTTTGAACGGAAGATATTTCCTTTTTCACCATAGCCCTCTATGGGCTTCCAAATATCCCTTTGCCAATTCCACAAGAACAGCCTTAGCGAAAGGCTTCTTGAAGGGAAAGATGTAACTCTGTGAGATGAATTAACAGAACACAGAGCAGTTTCTCAGAAAGCTTCTTTCCAGTTTTGAACGGAAGATATTTCCTTTTTCACCATAGCCCTCTATGGGCTTCCAAATATCCCTTTGCCAATTCCACAAGAACAGCCTTAGCGAAAGGCTTCTTGAAGGGAAAGATGTAACTCTGTGAGATGAATTAACAGAACACAGAGCAGTTTCTCAGAAAGCTTCTTTCCAGTTTTGAACGGAAGATATTTCCTTTTTCACCATAGCCCTCTATGGGCTTCCAAATATCCCTTTGCCAATTCCACAAGAACAGCCTTAGCGAAAGGCTTCTTGAAGGGAAAGATGTAACTCTGTGAGGTGAATTAACAGAACACAGAGCAGTTTCTCAGAAAACTTCTTTCCAGTTTTGAACGGAAGATATTTCCTTTTTCACCATAGCCCTCTATGGGCTTCCAAATATCCCTTTGCCAATTCCACAAGAACAGCCTTAGCGAAAGGCTTCTTGAAGGGAAAGATGTAACTCTGTGAGATGAATTAACAGAACACAGAACAGTTTCTCAGAAAGCTTCTTTCCAGTTTTGAACGGAAGATATTTTCTTTTTCACCATAGCCCTCTATGGGCTTCCAAATATCCCTTTGCCAATTCCACAAGAACAGCCTTAGCGAAAGGCTTCTTGAAGGGAAAGATGTAACTCTGTGAGATGAATTAACAGAACACAGAGCAGTTTCTCAGAAAGCTTCTTTCCAGTTTTGAACGGAAGATATTTCCTTTTTCACCATAGACCTCTATGGGCTTCCAAATATCCCTTTGCCAATTCCACAAGAACAGCCTTAGCGAAAGGCTTCTTGAAGGGAAAGATGTAACTCTGTGAGATGAATTAACAGAACACAGAGCAGTTTCTCAGAAAGCTTCTTTTCAGTTTTGATCGGAAGATATTTCCTTTTTCACCATAGCCCTCTATGGGCTTCCAAATATCCCTTTGCCAATTCCACAAGAACAGCCTTAGCGAAAGGCTTCTTGAAGGGAAAGATGTAACTCTGTGAGATGAATTAACAGAACACAGAGCAGTTTCTCAGAAAGCTTCTTTCCAGTTTTGAACGGAAGATATTTCCTTTTTCACCGTAGCCCTCTAGGGGCTTCCAAATATCCCTTTGCCAATTCCACAAGAACAGCCTTAGCGAAAGGCTTCTTGAAGGGAAAGATGTAACTCTGTGAGATGAATTAACAGAACACAGAGCAGTTTCTCAGAAAGCTTCTTTCCAGTTTTGAACGGAAGATATTTCCTTTTTCACCATAGCCCTCTATGGGCTTCCAAATATCCCTTTGCCAATTCCACAAGAACAGCCTTAGCGAAAGGCTTCTTGAAGGGAAAGATGTAACTCTGTGAGATGAATGAACAGAACACAGAGCAGTTTCTCAGAAAGCTTCTTTCCCGTTTTGAACGGAAGATATTTCCTTTTTCACCATAGCCCTCTATGGGCTTCCAAATGTCCCTTTGTCAATTCCACAAGAACAGCCTTAGCGAAAGGCTTCTTGAAGGGAAAGATGTAACTCTGTGAGATGAATTAACAGAACACAGAGCAGTTTCTCAGAAAGCTTCTTTCCAGTTTTGAACGGAAGATATTTCCTTTTTCACCATAGCCCTCTATGGGCTTCCAAATATCCCTTTGCCAATTCCACAAGAACAGCCTTAGCGAAAGGCTTCTTGAAGGGAAAGATGTAACTCTGTGAGATGAATTAACAGAACGCAGAGCAGTTTCTCAGAAAGATTCTTTCCAGTTTTCAACGGAAGATATTTCCTTTTTCACCATAGCCCTCTATGGGCTTCCAAATATCCCTTTGCCAATTCCACAAGAACAGCCTTAGCGAAAGGCTTCTTGAAGGGAAAGATGTAACTCTGTGAGATGAATTAACAGAACACAGAGCAGTTTCTCAGAAAGCTTCTTTTCAGTTTTGATCGGAAGATATTTCCTTTTTCACCATAGCCCTCTATGGGCTTCCAAATATCCCTTTGCCAATTCCACAAGAACAGCCTTAGCGAAAGGCTTCTTGAAGGGAAAGATGTAACTCTGTGAGATGAATTAACAGAACACAGAGCAGTTTCTCAGAAAGCTTCTTTCCAGTTTTGAACGGAAGATATTACCTTTTTCACCATAGCCCTCTATGGGCTTCCAAATATCCCTTTGCCAATTCCACAAGAACAGCCTTAGCGAAAGGCTTCTTGAAGGGAAAGATGTAACTCTGTGAGATGAATTAACAGAACACAGAGTAGTTTCTCAGAAAGCTTCTTTCCAGTTTTGAACGGAAGATATTTCCTTTTTCACCATAGCCCTCTATGGGCTTCCAAATATCCCTTTGCCAATTCCACAAGAACAGCCTTAGCGAAAGGCTTCTTGAAGGGAAAGATGTAACTCTGTGAGATGAATTAACAGAACACAGAGCAGTTTCTCAGAAAGCTTCTTTCCAGTTTTGAACGGAAGATATTTCCTTTTTCACCATAGCCCTCTATGGGCTTCCAAATATCCCTTTGCCAATTCCACAAGAACAGCCTTAGCGAAAGGCTTCTTGAAGGGAAAGATGTAACTCTGTGAGATGAATTAACAGAACACAGAGCAGTTTCTCAGAAAGCTTCTTTCCAGTTTTGAACGGAAGATATTTCCTTTTTCACCATAGCCCTCTATGGGCTTCCAAATATCCCTTTGCCAATTCCACAAGAACAGCCTTAGCGAAAGGCTTCTTGAAGGGAAAGATGTAACTCTGTGAGATGAATTAACAGAACACAGAGCAGTTTCTCAGAAAGCTTCTTTCCAGTTTTGAACGGAAGATATTTCCTTTTTCACCATAGCCCTCTATGGGCTTCCAAATATCCCTTTGCCAATTCCACAAGAACAGCCTTAACGAAAGGCTTCTTGAAGGGAAAGATGTAACACAGTGAGATGAATTAACAGAACACAGAGCAGTTTCTCTGAAAGCTTCTTTCCAGTTTTGAACGGAAGATATTTCCTTTTTCACCATAGCCCTCTACGGGCTTCCAAATATCCCTTTGCCAATTCCACAAGAACAGCCTTAGCGAAAGGCTTCTTGAAGGGAAAGATGTAACTCTGTGAGATGAATTAACAGAACAAAGAGTAGTTTCTCAGAAAGCTTCTTTCCAGTTTTCAACGGAAGATAATTCCTTTTTCACCATAGCCCTCTATGGGCTTCCAAATATCCCTTTGCCAATTCCACAAGAACAGCCTTAGCGAAAGGCTTCTTGAAGGGAAAGATGTAACTCTGTGAGATGAATTAACAGAACACAGAACAGTTTCTCAGAAAGCTTCTTTCCAGTTTTGAACGGAAGATATTTTCTTTTTCACCATAGCCCTCTATGGGCTTCCAAATATCCCTTTGCCAATTCCACAAGAACAGCCTTAGCGAAAGGCTTCTTGAAGGGAAAGATGTAACTCTGTGAGATGAATTAACAGAACACAGAGCAGTTTCTCAGAAAGCTTCTTTCCAGTTTTGAACGGAAGATATTTCCTTTTTCACCATAGCCCTCTATGGGCTTCCAAATATCCCTTTGCCAATTCCACAAGAACAGCCTTAGCGAAAGGCTTCTTGAAGGGAAAGATGTAACTCTGTGAGATGAATTAACAGAACACAGAGCAGTTTCTCAGAAAGATTCTTTCCAGTTTTCAACGGAAGATATTTCCTTTTTCACCATAGCCCTCTATGGGCTTCCAAATATCCCTTTGCCAATTCCACAAGAACAGCCTTAGCGAAAGGCTTCTTGAAGGGAAAGATGTAACTCTGTGAGATGAATTAACAGAACACAGAGCAGTTTCTCAGAAAGCTTCTTTTCAGTTTTGATCAGAAGATATTTCCTTTTTCACCATAGCCCTCTATGGGCTTCCAAATATCCCCTTGCCAATTCCACAAGAACAGCCTTAGCGAAAGGCTTCTTGAAGGGAAAGATGTAACTCTGTGAGATGAATTAACAGAACACAGAGCAGTTTCTCAGAAAGCTTCTTTCCAGTTTTGAACGGAAGATATTACCTTTTTCACCATAGCCCTCTATGGGCTTCCAAATATCCCTTTGCCAATTCCACAAGAACAGCCTTAGCGAAAGGCTTCTTGAAGGGAAAGATGTAACTCTGTGAGATGAATTAACAGAACACAGAGTAGTTTCTCAGAAAGCTTCTTTCCAGTTTTGAACGGAAGATATTTCCTTTTTCACCATAGCCCTCTATGGGCTTCCAAATATCCCTTTGCCAATTCCACAAGAACAGCCTTAGCGAAAGGCTTCTTGAAGGGAAAGATGTAACTCTGTGAGATGAATTAACAGAACACAGAGCAGTTTCTCAGAAAGCTTCTTTCCAGTTTTGAACGGAAGATATTTCCTTTTTCACCATAGCCCTCTATGGGCTTCCAAATATCCCTTTGCCAATTCCACAAGAACAGCCTTAGCGAAAGGCTTCTTGAAGGGAAAGATGTAACTCTGTGAGATGAATTAACAGAACACAGAGCAGTTTCTCAGAAAGCTTCTTTCCAGTTTTGAACGGAAGATATTTCCTTTTTCACCATAGCCCTCTATGGGCTTCCAAACATCCCTTTGCCAATTCCACAAGAACAGCCTTAGCGAAAGGCTTCTTGAAGGGAAAGATGTAACTCTGTGAGATGAATTAACAGAACACAGAGCAGTTTCTCAGAAAGCTTCTTTCCAGTTTTGAACGGAAGATATTTCCTTTTTCACCATAGCCCTCTATGGGCTTCCAAATATCCCTTTGCCAATTCCACAAGAACAGCCTTAACGAAAGGCTTCTTGAAGGGAAAGATGTAACACAGTGAGATGAATTAACAGAACACAGAGCAGTTTCTCTGAAAGCTTCTTTCCAGTTTTGAACGGAAGATATTTCCTTTTTCACCATAGCCCTCTACGGGCTTCCAAATATCCCTTTGCCAATTCCACAAGAACAGCCTTAGCGAAAGGCTTCTTGAAGGGAAAGATGTAACTCTGTGAGATGAATTAACAGAACAAAGAGTAGTTTCTCAGAAAGCTTCTTTCCAGTTTTCAACGGAAGATAATTCCTTTTTCACCATAGCCCTCTATGGGCTTCCAAATATCCCTTTGCCAATTCCACAAGAACAGCCTTAGCGAAAGGCTTCTTGAAGGGAAGATGTAACTCTGTGAGATGAATTAACAGAACACAGAGCAGTTTCTCAGAAAGCTTCTTTCCAGTTTGAACGGAAGATATTTTCTTTTTCACCATAGCCCTCTATGGGCTTCCAAATATCCCTTTGCCAATTCCACAAGAACAGCCTTAGCGAAAGGCTTCTTGAAGGGAAAGATGTAACTCTGTGAGATGAATTAATAGAACACAGAGCAGTTTCTCAGAAAGCTTGTTTCCAGTTTTGAACTGAAGATATTACCTTTTTCACCATAGCCCTCTATGGGCTTCCAAATATCCCTTTGCCAATTCCACAAGAACAGCCTTAGCGAAAGGCTTCTTGAACGGAAAGATGTAACTCTGTGAGATGAATTAACAGAACACAGAGCAGTTTCTCAGAAAGCTTCTTTCCAGTTTTGAACGGAAGATATTTCCTTTTTCACCATAGCCCTCTATGGGCTTCCAAATATCCCTTTGCCAATTCCACAAGAACAGCCTTAGCGAAAGGCTTCTTGAAGGGAAAGATGTAACTCTGTGAGATGAATTAACGGAACACACAGCAGTTTCTCAGAAAGCTTCTTTCCAGTTTTGAACGGAAGATATTTCCTTTTTCACCATAGCCCTCTATGGGCTTCCAAATATCCCTTTGCCAATTCCACAAGAACAGCCTTAGCGAAAGGCTTCTTGAAGGGAAAGATGTAACTCTGTGAGATGAATTAACAGAACACAGAGCAGTTTCTCAGAAAGCTTCTTTCCAGTTTTGAACGGAAGATATTACCTTTTTCACCATAGCCCTCTATGGGCTTCCAAATATCCCTTTGCCAATTCCACAAGAACAGCCTTAGCGAAAGGCTTCTTGAAGGGAAAGATGTAACTCTGTGAGATGAATTAACAGAACACAGAGCAGTTTCTCAGAAAGCTTCTTTCCAGTTTTGAACGGAAGATATTTCCTTTTTCACCATAGCCCTCTATGGGCTTCCAAATATCCCTTTGCCAATTCCACAAGAACAGCCTTAGCGAAAGGCTTCTTGAAGGGAAAGATGTAACTCTGTGAGGTGAATTAACAGAACACAGAGCAGTTTCTCAGAAAGCTTCTTTCCAGTTTTGAACGGAAGATATTTCCTTTTTCACCATAGCCCTCTATGGGCTTCCAAATATCCCTTTGCCAATTCCACAAGAACAGCCTTAGCGAAAGGCTTCTTGAAGGGAAAGATGTAACTCTGTGAGATGAATTAACAGAACACAGAACAGTTTCTCAGAAAGCTTCTTTCCAGTTTTGAACGGAAGATATTTTCTTTTTCAGCATAGCCCTCTATGGGCTTCCAAATATCCCTTTGCCAATTCCACAAGAACAGCCTTAGCGAAAGGCTTCTTGAAGGGAAAGATGTAACTCTGTGAGATGAATTAACAGAACACAGAGCAGTTTCTCAGAAAGCTTCTTTCCAGTTTTGAACGGAAGATATTTCCTTTTTCACCATAGCCCTCTATGGGCTTCCAAATATCCCTTTGCCAATTCCACAAGAACAGCCTTAGCGAAAGGCTTCTTGAAGGGAAAGATGTAACTCTGTGAGATGAATTAACAGAACACAGAGCAGTTTCTCAGAAAGCTTCTTTCCAGTTTTGAACGGAAGATATTTCCTTTTTCACCATAGCCGTCTATGGGCTTCCAAATATCCCGTTGCCAATTCCACAAGAACAGCCTTAGCGAAAGGCTTCTTGAAGGGAAAGATGTAACTCTGTGAGATGAATTAACAGAACACAGAGCAGTTTCTCAGAAAGCTTCTTTCCAGTTTTGAACGGAAGATATTTCCTTTTTCACCATAGCCCTCTATGGGCTTCCAAATATCCCTTTGCCAATTCCACAAGAACAGCCTTAGCGAAAGGCTTCTTGAAGGGAAAGATGTAACTCTGTGAGATGAATTAACAGAACACAGAGCAGTTTCTCAGAAAGCTTCTTTCCAGTTTTGAACGGAAGATATTTCCTTTTTCACCATAGCCCTCTATGGGCTTCCAAATATCCCTTTGCCAATTCCACAAGAACAGCCTTAGCGAAAGGCTTCTTGAAGGGAAAGATGTAACTCTGTGAGATGAATTAACAGAACACAGAGCAGTTTCTCAGAAAGCTTCTTTCCAGTTTTGAACGGAAGATATTTCCTTTTTCACCATAGCCGTCTATGGGCTTCCAAATATCCCGTTGCCAATTCCACAAGAACAGCCTTAGCGAAAGGCTTCTTGAAGGGAAAGATGTAACTCTGTGAGATGAATTAACAGAACACAGAGCAGTTTCTCAGAAAGCTTCTTTCCAGTTTTGAACGGAAGATATTTCCTTTTTCACCATAGCCCTCTATGGGCTTCCAAATATCCCTTTGCCAATTCCACAAGAACAGCCTTAGCGAAAGGCTTCTTGAAGGGAAAGATGTAACTCTGTGAGATGAATTAACAGAACACAGAGCAGTTTCTCAGAAAGCTTCTTTCCAGTTTTGAACGGAAGATATTTCCTTTTTCACCATAGCCCTCTATGGGCTTCCAAATATCCCTTTGCCAATTCCACAAGAACAGCCTTAGCGAAAGGCTTCTTGAAGGGAAAGATGTAACTCTGTGAGATGAATTAACAGAACACAGAGCAGTTTCTCAGAAAGCTTCTTTCCAGTTTTGAACGGAAGATATTTCCTTTTTCACCATAGCCCTCTATGGGCTTCCAAATATCCCTTTGCCAATTCCACAAGAACAGCCTTAGCGAAAGGCTTCTTGAAGGGAAAGATGTAACTCTGTGAGGTGAATTAACAGAACACAGAGCAGTTTCTCAGAAAGCTTCTTTCCAGTTTTGAACGGAAGATATTTCCTTTTTCACCATAGCCCTCTATGGGCTTCCAAATATCCCTTTGCCAATTCCACAAGAACAGCCTTAGCGAAAGGCTTCTTGAAGGGAAAGATGTAACTCTGTGAGATGAATTAACAGAACACAGAACAGTTTCTCAGAAAGCTTCTTTCCAGTTTTGAACGGAAGATATTTTCTTTTTCACCATAGCCCTCTATGGGCTTCCAAATATCCCTTTGCCAATTCCACAAGAACAGCCTTAGCGAAAGGCTTCTTGAAGGGAAAGATGTAACTCTGTGAGATGAATTAACAGAACACAGAGCAGTTTCTCAGAAAGCTTCTTTCCAGTTTTGAACGGAAGATATTTCCTTTTTCACCATAGCCCTCTATGGGCTTCCAAATATCCCTTTGCCAATTCCACAAGAACAGCCTTAGCGAAAGGCTTCTTGAAGGGAAAGATGTAACTCTGTGAGATGAATTAACAGAACACAGAGCAGTTTCTCAGAAAGCTTCTTTTCAGTTTTGATCGGAAGATATTTCCTTTTTCACCATAGCCCTCTATGGGCTTCCAAATATCCCTTTGCCAATTCCACAAGAACAGCCTTAGCGAAAGGCTTCTTGAAGGGAAAGATGTAACTCTGTGAGATGAATTAACAGAACACAGAGCAGTTTCTCAGAAAGCTTCTTTCCAGTTTTGAACGGAAGATATTTCCTTTTTCACCGTAGCCCTCTAGGGGCTTCCAAATATCCCTTTGCCAATTCCACAAGAACAGCCTTAGCGAAAGGCTTCTTGAAGGGAAAGATGTAACTCTGTGAGATGAATTAACAGAACACAGAGCAGTTTCTCAGAAAGCTTCTTTCCAGTTTTGAACGGAAGATATTTCCTTTTTCACCATAGCCCTCTATGGGCTTCCAAATATCCCTTTGCCAATTCCACAAGAACAGCCTTAGCGAAAGGCTTCTTGAAGGGAAAGATGTAACTCTGTGAGATGAATGAACAGAACACAGAGCAGTTTCTCAGAAAGCTTCTTTCCAGTTTTGAACGGAAGTTATTTCCTTTTTCACCATAGCCCTCTATGGGCTTCCAAATATCCCTTTGCCAATTCCACAAGAACAGCCTTAGCGAAAGGCTTCTTGAAGGGAAAGATGTAACTCTGTGAGATGAATTAACAGAACACAGAGCAGTTTCTCAGAAAGCTTCTTTCCAGTTTTGAACGGAAGTTATTTCCTTTTTCACCATACCCCTCTATGGGCTTCCAAATATCCCTTTGCCAATTCCACAAGAACAGCCTTAGCGAAAGGCTTCTTGAAGGGAAAGATGTAACTCTGTGAGATGAATTAACAGAACACAGAGCAGTTTCTCAGAAAGCTTCTTTCCAGTATTGAAGGGAAGATATTTTCTTTTTCACCATAGCCCTCTATGGGCTTCCAAATATCCCTTTGCCAATTCCACAAGAACAGCCTTAGCGAAAGGCTTCTTGAAGGGAAAGATGTAACTCTGTGAGATGAATTAACAGAACACAGAGCAGTTTCTCAGAAAGATTCTTTCCAGTTTTCAACGGAAGATATTTCCTTTTTCACCATAGCCCTCTATGGGCTTCCAAATATCCCTTTGCCAATTCCACAAGAACAGCCTTAGCGAAAGGCTTCTTGAAGGGAAAGATGTAACTCTGTGAGATGAATTAACAGAACACAGAGCAGTTTCTCAGAAAGCTTCTTTCCAGTATTGAAGGGAAGATATTTTCTTTTTCACCATAGCCCTCTATGGGCTTCCAAATATCCCTTTGCCAATTCCACAAGAACAGCCTTAGCGAAAGGCTTCTTGAAGGGAAAGATGTAACTCTGTGAGATGAATTAACAGAACACAGAGCAGTTTCTCAGAAAGATTCTTTCCAGTTTTCAACGGAAGATATTTCCTTTTTCACCATAGCCCTCTATGGGCTTCCAAATATCCCTTTGCCAATTCCACAAGAACAGCCTTAGCGAAAGGCTTCTTGAAGGGAAAGATGTAACTCTGTGAGATGAATTAACAGAACACAGAGCAGTTTCTCAGAAAGCTTCTTTCCAGTTTTGAACGGAAGATATTTCCTTTTTCACCATAGCCCTCTATGGGCTTCCAAATATCCCTTTGCCAATTCCACAAGAACAGCCTTAGCGAAAGGCTTCTTGAAGGGAAAGATGTAACTCTGTGAGATGAATTAACAGAACACAGAGCAGTTTCTCAGAAAGCTTCTTTCCAGTTTTGAACGGAAGATATTTCCTTTTTCACCATAGCCCTCTATGGGCTTGCAAATATCCCTTTGCCAATTCCACAAGAACAGCCTTAGCGAAAGGCTTCTTGAAGGGAAAGATGTAACTCTGTGAGATGAATTAACAGAACACAGAGCAGTTTCTCAGAAAGCTTCTTTCCAGTTTTGAACGGAAGATATTTCCTTTTTCACCATAGCCCTCTATGGGCTTCCAAATATCCCTTTGCCAATTCCACAAGAACAGCCTTAACGAAAGGCTTCTTGAAGGGAAAGATGTAACACAGTGAGATGAATTAACAGAACACAGAGCAGTTTCTCTGAAAGCTTCTTTCCAGTTTTGAACGGAAGATATTTCCTTTTTCACCATAGCCCTCTACGGGCTTCCAAATATCCCTTTGCCAATTCCACAAGAACAACCTTAGCGAAAGGCTTCTTGAAGGGAAAGATGTAACTCTGTGAGATGAATTAACAGAACAAAGAGCAGTTTCTCAGAAAGCTTCTTTCCAGTTTTCAACGGAAGATAATTCCTTTTTCACCATAGCCCTCTATGGGCTTCCAAATATCCCTTTGCCAATTCCACAAGAACAGCCTTAGCGAAAGGCTTCTTGAAGGGAAGATGTAACTCTGTGAGATGAATTAACAGAACACAGAGCAGTTTCTCAGAAAGCTTCTTTCCAGTTTTGAACGGAAGATATTTCCTTTTTCACCATAGCCCTCTATGGGCTTGCAAATATCCCTTTGCCAATTCCACAAGAACAGCCTTAGCGAAAGGCTTCTTGAAGGGAAAGATGTAACTCTGTGAGATGAATGAACAGAACACAGAGCAGTTTCTCAGAAAGCTTCTTTCCAGTTTTGAACTGAAGATATTACCTTTTTCACCATAGCCCTCTATGGGCTTCCAAATATCCCTTTGCCAATTCCACAAGAACAGCCTTAGCGAAAGGCTTCTTGAAGGGAAAGATGTAACTCTGTGAGATGAATTAACAGAACACAGAGTAGTTTCTCAGAAAGCTTCTTTCCAGTTTTGAACGGAAGATATTTCCTTTTTCACCATAGCCCTCTATGGGCTTCCAAATATCCCTTCGCCAATTCCACAAGAACAGCCTTAGCGAAAGGCTTCTTGAAGGGAAAGATGTAACTCTGTGAGATGAATTAACAGAACACAGAGCAGTTTCTCAGAAAGCTTCTTTCCAGTTTTGAACGGAAGATATTTCCTTTTTCACCATAGCCCTCTATGGGCTTCCAAATATCCCTTTGCCAATTCCACAAGAACAGTCTTAGCGAAAGGCTTCTTGAAGGGAAAGATGTAACTCTGTGAGATGAATTAACAGAACACAGAGCAGTTTCTCAGAAAGCTTCT
The DNA here is from genome assembly GCF_047675955.1 of Chlorocebus sabaeus. Taxonomy (NCBI): domain Eukaryota; kingdom Metazoa; phylum Chordata; class Mammalia; order Primates; family Cercopithecidae; genus Chlorocebus; species Chlorocebus sabaeus. Next base: position 57,739 of record NW_027327575.1, read on the forward strand.
TTCCAGTTTTGAACGGAAGATATTTCCTTTTTCACCATAGCCCTCTATGGGCTTCCAAATATCCCTTTGCCAATTCCACAAGAACAGCCTTAGCGAAAGGCTTCTTGAAGGGAAGATGTAACTCTGTGAGATGAATTAACAGAACACAGAGCAGTTTCTCAGAAAGCTTCTTTCCAGTTTGAACGGAAGATATTTCCTTTTTCAGCATAGCCCTCTATGGGCTTCCAAATATCCCTTTGCCAATTCCACAAGAACAGCCTTAGCGAAAGGCTTCTTGAAGGGAAAGATGTAACTCTGTGAGTTGAATGAACAGAACACAGAGTAGTTTCTCAGAAAGCTTCTTTCCAGTTTTGAACGGAAGATATTTCCTTTTTCACCATAGCCCTCTATGGGCTTCCAAATATCCCTTTGCCAATTCCACAAGAACAGCCTTAGCGAAAGGCTTCTTGAAGGGAAAGATGTAACTCTGTGAGATGAATTAACAGAACACAGAGCAGTTTCTCAGAAAGCTTCTTTCCAGTTTTGAACTTAAGATATTTCCTTTTTCACCATAGCCCTCTATGGGCTTCCAAATATCCCTTTGCCAAATCCACAAGAACAGCCGTAGCGAAAGGCTTCTTGAAGGGAAAGATGTAACTCTGTGAGATTAATTAACAGAACACAGAGCAGTTTCTCAGAAAGCTTCTTTCCAGTTTTGAACGGAAGATATTTCCTTTTTCACCATAGCCCTCTATGGGCTTCCAAATATCCCTTTGCCAATTCCACAAGAACAGCCTTAGCGAAAGGCTTCTTGAAGGGAAAGATGTAACTCTGTGAGATGAATTAAGAGAACACAGAGCAGTTTCTCAGAAAGCTTCTTTCCAGTTTTGAACGGAAGTTATTTCCTTTTTCACCATACCCCTCTATGGGCTTCCAAATATCCCTTTGCCAATTCCACAAGAACAGCCTTAGCGAAAGGCTTCTTGAAGGGAAAGATGTAACTCTGTGAGATGAATTAACAGAAAACAGAGCAGTTTCTCAGAAAGCTTCTTTCCAGTATTGAAGGGAAGATATTTTCTTTTTCACCATAGCCCTCTATGGGCTTCCAAATATCCCTTTGCCAATTCCACAAGAACAGCCTTAGCGAAAGGCTGCTTGAAGGGAAAGATGTAACTCTGTGAGATGAATTAACAGAACACAGAGCAGTTTCTCAGAAAGCTTCTTTTCAGTTTTGATCGGAAGATATTTCCTTTTTCACCATAGCCCTCTATGGGCTTCCAAATATCCCTTTGCCAATTCCACAAGAACAGCCTTAGCGAAAGGCTTCTTGAAGGGAAAGATGTAACTCTGTGAGATGAATTAACAGAACACAGAGCAGTTTCTCAGAAAGCTTCTTTCCAGTTTTGAACTGAAGATATTACCTTTTTCACCATAGCCCTCTATGGGCTTCCAAATATCCCTTTGCCAATTCCACAAGAACAGCCTTAGCGAAAGGCTTCTTGAAGGGAAAGATGTAACTCTGTGAGATGAATTAACAGAACACAGAGTAGTTTCTCAGAAAGCTTCTTTCCAGTTTTGAACGGAAGATATTTCCTTTTTCACCATAGCCCTCTATGGGCTTCCAAATATCCCTTTGCCAATTCCACAAGAACAGCCTTAGCGAAAGGCTTCTTGAAGGGAAAGATGTAACTCTGTGAGATGAATTAACAGAACACAGAGCAGTTTCTCAGAAAGCTTCTTTCCAGTTTTGAACGGAAGATATTTCCTTTTTCACCATAGCCCTCTATGGGCTTCCAAATATCCCTTTGCCAATTCCACAAGAACAGCCTTAGCGAAAGGCTTCTTGAAGTGAAAGATCTAACTCTGTGAGATGAATTAACAGAACACAGAGCAGTTTCTCAGAAAGCGTCTTTCCAGTTTTGAACGGAAGATATTTCCTTTTTCACCATAGTCCTCTAAGGGCTTCCAAATATCCCTTTGCCAATTCCACAAGAACAGCCTTAACGAAAGGCTTCTTGAAGGGAAAGATGTAACACAGTGAGATGAATTAACAGAACACAGAGCAGTTTCTCTGAAAGCTTCTTTCCAGTTTTGAACGGAAGATATTTCCTTTTTCACCATAGCCCTCTACGGGCTTCCAAATATCCCTTTGCCAATTCCACAAGAACAGCCTTAGCGAAAGGCTTCTTGAAGGGAAAGATGTAACTCTGTGAGATGAATTAACAGAACAAAGAGCAGTTTCTCAGAAAGCTTCTTTCCAGTTTTCAACGGAAGATAATTCCTTTTTCACCATAGCCCTCTATGGGCTTCCAAATATCCCTTTGCCAATTCCACAAGAACAGCCTTAGCGAAAGGCTTCTTGAAGGGAAGATGTAACTCTGTGGGATGAATTAACAGAACACAGAGCAGTTTCTCAGAAAGCTTCTTTCCAGTTTGAACGGAAGATATTTTCTTTTTCACCATAGCCCTCTATGGGCTTCCAAATACCCCTTTGCCAATTCCACAAGAACAGCCTTGGCGAAAGGCTTCTTGAAGGGAAAGATGTAACTCTGTGAGTTGAATGAACAGAACACAGAGCAGTTTCTCAGAAAGCTTCTTTCCAGTTTTGAACGGAAGATATTTCCTTTTTCACCACAGCCCTCTATGGGCTTCCAAATATCCCTTTGCCAATTCCACAAGAACAGCCTTAGCGAAAGGCTTCTTGAAGGGAAAGATGTAACTCTGTGAGATGAATTAACAGAACACAGAGCAGTTTCTCAGAAAGCTTCTTTCCAGTTTTGAACGGAAGATATTTCCTTTTTCACCGTAGCCCTCTATGGGCTTCCAAATATCCCTTTGCCAATTCCATAAGAACAGCCTTAGCGAAAGGCTTCTTGAAGGGAGAGATGTAACTCTGTGAGATGAATTAACAGAACACAGAGCAGTTTCTCAGAAAGCTTCTTTCCAGTTTTGAACGGAAGATATTTCCTTTTTCACCATAGCCCTCTATGGGCCTCCAAATTCCCTTTGCCAATTCCACAAGAACAGCCTTAGCGAAAGGCTCCTTGAAGGGAAAGATGTAACTCTGTGAGATGAATTAACAGAACACAGAGCAGTTTCTCAGAAAGCTTCTTTCCAGTTTTGAACGGAAGATATTTCCTTTTTCACCATAGGCCTCTATGGGCTTCCAAATATCCCTTTGCCAATTCCACAAGAACAGCCTTAGCGAAAGGCTTCTTGAAGGGAAAGATGTAACTCTGTGAGATGAATTCACAGAACACAGAGCAGTTTCTCAGAAAGCTTCTTTCCAGTTTTGAACGGAAGATATTTCCTTTTTCACCATAGCCCTCTATGGGCTTCCAAATATCCCTTTGCCAATTCCACAAGAACAGCCTTAGCGAAAGGCTTCTTGAAGGGAAAGATGTAACTCTATGAGATGAATTAACAGAACACAGAGCAGTTTCTCAGAGAGCTTCTTTCCAGTTTTGAACGGAAGATATTTCCTTTTTCACCATAGCCCTCTATGGGCTTCCAAATATCCCTTTGCCAATTCCACAAGAACAGCCTTAGCGAAAGGCTTCTTGAAGGGAAAGATGTAACTCTGTGAGATGAATTCACAGAACAAAGAGCAGTTTCTCAGAAAGATTCTTTCCAATTTTGAAAGGAAGATATTTCCTTTTTCACCATAGCCCTCTATGGGCTTCCAAATATCCCTTTGCCAATTCCACAAGAACAGCCTTAGCGAAAGGCTTCTTGAAGGGAAAGATGTAACTCTGTGAGATAAAATAGCAGAACACAGAGCAGTTTCTCAGAAAGCTTCTTTCCAGTTTTGAACGGAAGATATTTCCTTTTTCACCATAGCCCTCTATGGGCTTCCAAGTATCCCTTTGCCAATTCCACAAGAACAGCCTTAGCGAAAGGCTCCTTGAAGGGAAAGATGTAACTGTGAGATGAATTAACAGAACACAGAGCAGTTTCTCAGAAAGCTTCTTTCCAGTTTTGAACGGAAGATATTTCCTTTTTCACCATAGCCCTCTATGGGCTTCCAAATATCCCTTTGCCAATTCCACAAGAACAGCCGTAGCGAAAGGCTTCTTGAAGGGAAAGATGTAACTCTGTGAGATTAATTAACAGAACACAGAGCAGTTTCTTAGAAAGCTTCTTTCCAGTTTTGAACGGAAGATATTTCCTTTTTCACCATAGCCCTCTATGGGCTTCCAAATATCACTTTGCCAATTCCACAAGAACAGCCTTAGCGAAAGGCTTCTTGAAGGGAAAGATGTAACTCTGTGAGGTGAATTAACAGAACACAGAGCAGTTTCTCAGAAAACTTCTTTCCAGTTTTGAACGGAAGATATTTCCTTTTTCACCATAGCCCTCTATGGGCTTCCAAATATCCCTTTGCCAATTCCACAAGAACAGCCTTAGCGAAAGGCTTCTTGAAGGGAAAGATGTAACTCTGTGAGATGAATTAACAGAACACAGAACAGTTTCTCAGAAAGCTTCTTTCCAGTTTTGAACGGAAGATATTTTCTTTTTCACCATAGCCCTCTATGGGCTTCCAAATATCCCTTTGCCAATTCCACAAGAACAGCCTTAGCGAAAGGCTTCTTGAAGGGAAAGATGTAACTCTGTGAGATGAATTAACAGAACACAGAGCAGTTTCTCAGAAAGCTTCTTTCCAGTTTTGAACGGAAGATATTTCCTTTTTCACCATAGACCTCTATGGGCTTCCAAATATCCCTTTGCCAATTCCACAAGAACAGCCTTAGCGAAAGGCTTCTTGAAGGGAAAGATGTAACTCTGTGAGTTGAATGAACAGAACACAGAGCAGTTTCTCAGAAAGCTTCTTTCCAGTTTTGAACGGAAGATATTTCCTTTTTCACCACAGCCCTCTATGGGCTTCCAAATATCCCTTTGCCAATTCCACAAGAACAGCCTTAGCGAAAGGCTTCTTGAAGGGAAAGATGTAACTCTGTGAGATGAATTAACAGAACACAGAGCAGTTTCTCAGAAAGCTTCTTTCCAGTTTTGAACGGAAGATATTTCCTTTTTCACCGTAGCCCTCTATGGGCTTCCAAATATCCCTTTGCCAATTCCATAAGAACTGCCTTAGCGAAAGGCTTCTTGAAGGGAAAGATGTAACTCTGTGAGATGAATTAACAGAACACAGAGCAGTTTCTCAGAAAGCTTCTTTCCAGTTTTGAACGGAAGATATTTCCTTTCTCACCATAGCCCTCTATGGGCCTCCAAATTCCCTTTGCCAATTCCACAAGAACAGCCTTAGCGAAAGGCTCCTTGAAGGGAAAGATGTAACTCTGTGAGATGAATTAACAGAACACAGAGCAGTTTCTCAGAAAGCTTCTTTCCAGTTTTGAACGGAAGATATTTCCTTTTTCACCATAGGCCTCTATGGGCTTCCAAATATCCCTTTGCCAATTCCACAAGAACAGCCTTAGCGAAAGGCTTCTTGAAGGGAAAGATGTAACTCTGTGAGATGAATTCACAGAACACAGAGCAGTTTCTCAGAAAGCTTCTTTCCAGTTTTGAACGGAAGATATTTCCTTTTTCACCATAGCCCTCTATGGGCTTCCAAATATCCCTTTGCCAATTCCACAAGAACAGCCTTAGCGAAAGGCTTCTTGAAGGGAAAGATGTAACTCTATGAGATGAATTAACAGAACACAGAGCAGTTTCTCAGAGAGCTTCTTTCCAGTTTTGAACGGAAGATATTTCCTTTTTCACCATAGCCCTCTATGGGCTTCCAAATATCCCTTTGCCAATTCCACAAGAACAGCCTTAGCGAAAGGCTTCTTGAAGGGAAAGATGTAACTCTGTGAGATGAATTCACAGAACAAAGAGCAGTTTCTCAGAAAGATTCTTTCCAATTTTGAAAGGAAGATATTTCCTTTTTCACCATAGCCCTCTATGGGCTTCCAAATATCCCTTTGCCAATTCCACAAGAACAGCCTTAGCGAAAGGCTTCTTGAAGGGAAAGATGTAACTCTGTGAGATAAAATAGCAGAACACAGAGCAGTTTCTCAGAAAGCTTCTTTCCAGTTTTGAACGGAAGATATTTCCTTTTTCACCATAGCCCTCTATGGGCTTCCAAGTATCCCTTTGCCAATTCCACAAGAACAGCCTTAGCGAAAGGCTCCTTGAAGGGAAAGATGTAACTGTGAGATGAATTAACAGAACACAGAGCAGTTTCTCAGAAAGCTTCTTTCCAGTTTTGAACGGAAGATATTTCCTTTTTCACCATAGCCCTCTATGGGCTTCCAAATATCCCTTTGCCAATTCCACAAGAACAGCCTTAGCGAAAGGCTTCTTGAAGGGAAAGATGTAACTCTGTGAGATGAATTAACAGAACACAGAGCAGTTTCTCAGAAAGCTTCTTTCCAGTTTTAAACGGAAGATATTTCCTTTTTCACCATAGCCCTCTATGGGCTTCCAAATATCCCTTTGCCAAATCCACAAGAACAGCCGTAGCGAAAGGCTTCTTGAAGGGAAAGATGTAACTCTGTGAGATTAATTAACAGAACACAGAGCAGTTTCTTAGAAAGCTTCTTTCCAGTTTTGAACGGAAGATATTTCCTTTTTCACCATAGCCCTCTATGGGCTTCCAAATATCACTTTGCCAATTCCACAAGAACAGCCTTAGCGAAAGGCTTCTTGAAGGGAAAGATGTAACTCTGTGAGGTGAATTAACAGAACACAGAGCAGTTTCTCAGAAAACTTCTTTCCAGTTTTGAACGGAAGATATTTCCTTTTTCACCATAGCCCTCTATGGGCTTCCAAATATCCCTTTGCCAATTCCACAAGAACAGCCTTAGCGAAAGGCTTCTTGAAGGGAAAGATGTAACTCTGTGAGATGAATTAACAGAACACAGAACAGTTTCTCAGAAAGCTTCTTTCCAGTTTTGAACGGAAGATATTTTCTTTTTCACCATAGCCCTCTATGGGCTTCCAAATATCCCTTTGCCAATTCCACAAGAACAGCCTTAGCGAAAGGCTTCTTGAAGGGAAAGATGTAACTCTGTGAGATGAATTAACAGAACACAGAGCAGTTTCTCAGAAAGCTTCTTTCCAGTTTTGAACGGAAGATATTTCCTTTTTCACCATAGACCTCTATGGGCTTCCAAATATCCCTTTGCCAATTCCACAAGAACAGCCTTAGCGAAAGGCTTCTTGAAGGGAAAGATGTAACTCTGTGAGATGAATTAACAGAACACAGAGCAGTTTCTCAGAAAGCTTCTTTTCAGTTTTGATCGGAAGATATTTCCTTTTTCACCATAGCCCTCTATGGGCTTCCAAATATCCCTTTGCCAATTCCACAAGAACAGCCTTAGCGAAAGGCTTCTTGAAGGGAAAGATGTAACTCTGTGAGATGAATTAACAGAACACAGAGCAGTTTCTCAGAAAGCTTCTTTCCAGTTTTGAACGGAAGATATTTCCTTTTTCACCGTAGCCCTCTAGGGGCTTCCAAATATCCCTTTGCCAATTCCACAAGAACAGCCTTAGCGAAAGGCTTCTTGAAGGGAAAGATGTAACTCTGTGAGATGAATTAACAGAACACAGAGCAGTTTCTCAGAAAGCTTCTTTCCAGTTTTGAACGGAAGATATTTCCTTTTTCACCATAGCCCTCTATGGGCTTCCAAATATCCCTTTGCCAATTCCACAAGAACAGCCTTAGCGAAAGGCTTCTTGAAGGGAAAGATGTAACTCTGTGAGATGAATGAACAGAACACAGAGCAGTTTCTCAGAAAGCTTCTTTCCAGTTTTGAACGGAAGATATTTCCTTTTTCACCATAGCCCTCTATGGGCTTCCAAATGTCCCTTTGTCAATTCCACAAGAACAGCCTTAGCGAAAGGCTTCTTGAAGGGAAAGATGTAACTCTGTGAGATGAATTAACAGAACACAGAGCAGTTTCTCAGAAAGCTTCTTTCCAGTTTTGAACGGAAGATATTTCCTTTTTCACCATAGCCCTCTATGGGCTTCCAAATATCCCTTTGCCAATTCCACAAGAACAGCCTTAGCGAAAGGCTTCTTGAAGGGAAAGATGTAACTCTGTGAGATGAATTAACAGAACACAGAGCAGTTTCTCAGAAAGATTCTTTCCAGTTTTCAACGGAAGATATTTCGTTTTTCACCATAGCCCTCTATGGGCTTCCAAATATCCCTTTGCCAATTCCACAAGAACAGCCTTAGCGAAAGGCTTCTTGAAGGGAAAGATGTAACTCTGTGAGATGAATTAACAGAACACAGAGCAGTTTCTCAGAAAGCTTCTTTTCAGTTTTGATCGGAAGATATTTCCTTTTTCACCATAGCCCTCTATGGGCTTCCAAATATCCCTTTGCCAATTCCACAAGAACAGCCTTAGCGAAAGGCTTCTTGAAGGGAAAGATGTAACTCTGTGAGATGAATTAACAGAACACAGAGCAGTTTCTCAGAAAGCTTCTTTCCAGTTTTGAACGGAAGATATTACCTTTTTCACCATAGCCCTCTATGGGCTTCCAAATATCCCTTTGCCAATTCCACAAGAACAGCCTTAGCGAAAGGCTTCTTGAAGGGAAAGATGTAACTCTGTGAGATGAATTAACAGAACACAGAGTAGTTTCTCAGAAAGCTTCTTTCCAGTTTTGAACGGAAGATATTTCCTTTTTCACCATAGCCCTCTATGGGCTTCCAAATATCCCTTTGCCAATTCCACAAGAACAGCCTTAGCGAAAGGCTTCTTGAAGGGAAAGATGTAACTCTGTGAGATGAATTAACAGAACACAGAGCAGTTTCTCAGAAAGCTTCTTTCCAGTTTTGAACGGAAGATATTTCCTTTTTCACCATAGCCCTCTATGGGCTTCCAAATATCCCTTTGCCAATTCCACAAGAACAGCCTTAGCGAAAGGCTTCTTGAAGGGAAAGATGTAACTCTGTGAGATGAATTAACAGAACACAGAGCAGTTTCTCAGAAAGCTTCTTTCCAGTTTTGAACGGAAGATATTTCCTTTTTCACCATAGCCCTCTATGGGCTTCCAAATATCCCTTTGCCAATTCCACAAGAACAGCCTTAGCGAAAGGCTTCTTGAAGGGAAAGATGTAACTCTGTGAGATGAATTAACAGAACACAGAGCAGTTTCTCAGAAAGCTTCTTTCCAGTTTTGAACGGAAGATATTTCCTTTTTCACCATAGCCCTCTATGGGCTTCCAAATATCCCTTTGCCAATTCCACAAGAACAGCCTTAACGAAAGGCTTCTTGAAGGGAAAGATGTAACACAGTGAGATGAATTAACAGAACACAGAGCAGTTTCTCTGAAAGCTTCTTTCCAGTTTTGAACGGAAGATATTTCCTTTTTCACCATAGCCCTCTACGGGCTTCCAAATATCCCTTTGCCAATTCCACAAGAACAGCCTTAGCGAAAGGCTTCTTGAAGGGAAAGATGTAACTCTGTGAGATGAATTAACAGAACACAGAGCAGTTTCTCAGAAAGCTGCTTTCCAGTTTTGAACGGAAGATATTTCCTTTTTCACCATAGCCCTCTATGGGCTTCCAAATATCCCTTTGCCAATTCCACAAGAACAGCCTTAGTGAAAGGCTTCTTGAAGGGAAAGATGTAACTCTGTGAGATGAATGAACAGAACACAGAGCAGTTTCTCAGAAAGCTTCTTTCCAGTTTTGAACGGAAGATATTTCCTTTTTCACCATAGCCCTCTATGGGCTTCCAAATGTCCCTTTGTCAATTCCACAAGAACAGCCTTAGCGAAAGGCTTCTTGAAGGGAAAGATGTAACTCTGTGAGATGAATTAACAGAACACAGAGCAGTTTCTCAGAAAGCTTCTTTCCAGTTTTGAACGGAAGATATTTCCTTTTTCACCATAGCCCTCTATGGGCTTCCAAATATCCCTTTGCCAATTCCACAAGAACAGCCTTAGCGAAAGGCTTCTTGAAGGGAAAGATGTAACTCTGTGAGATGAATTAACAGAACACAGAGCAGTTTCTCAGAAAGATTCTTTCCAGTTTTCAACGGAAGATATTTCCTTTTTCACCATAGCCCTCTATGGGCTTCCAAATATCCCTTTGCCAATTCCACAAGAACAGCCTTAGCGAAAGGCTTCTTGAAGGGAAAGATGTAACTCTGTGAGATGAATTAACAGAACACAGAGCAGTTTCTCAGAAAGCTTCTTTTCAGTTTTGATCAGAAGATATTTCCTTTTTCACCATAGCCCTCTATGGGCTTCCAAATATCCCCTTGCCAATTCCACAAGAACAGCCTTAGCGAAAGGCTTCTTGAAGGGAAAGATGTAACTCTGTGAGATGAATTAACAGAACACAGAGCAGTTTCTCAGAAAGCTTCTTTCCAGTTTTGAACGGAAGATATTACCTTTTTCACCATAGCCCTCTATGGGCTTCCAAATATCCCTTTGCCAATTCCACAAGAACAGCCTTAGCGAAAGGCTTCTTGAAGGGAAAGATGTAACTCTGTGAGATGAATTAACAGAACACAGAGTAGTTTCTCAGAAAGCTTCTTTCCAGTTTTGAACGGAAGATATTTCCTTTTTCACCATAGCCCTCTATGGGCTTCCAAATATCCCTTTGCCAATTCCACAAGAACAGCCTTAGCGAAAGGCTTCTTGAAGGGAAAGATGTAACTCTGTGAGATGAATTAACAGAACACAGAGCAGTTTCTCAGAAAGCTTCTTTCCAGTTTTGAACGGAAGGTATTTCCTTTTTCACCATAGCCCTCTATGGGCTTCCAAATATCCCTTTGCCAATTCCACAAGAACAGCCTTAGCGAAAGGCTTCTTGAAGGGAAAGATGTAACTCTGTGAGATGAATTAACAGAACACAGAGCAGTTTCTCAGAAAGCTTCTTTCCAGTTTTGAACGGAAGATATTTCCTTTTTCACCATAGCCCTCTATGGGCTTCCAAATATCCCTTTGCCAATTCCACAAGAACAGCCTTAGCGAAAGGCTTCTTGAAGGGAAAGATGTAACTCTGTGAGATGAATTAACAGAACACAGAGCAGTTTCTCAGAAAGCTTCTTTCCAGTTTTGAACGGAAGATATTTCCTTTTTCACCATAGCCCTCTATGGGCTTCCAAATATCCCTTTGCCAATTCCACAAGAACAGCCTTAACGAAAGGCTTCTTGAAGGGAAAGATGTAACACAGTGAGATGAATTAACAGAACACAGAGCAGTTTCTCTGAAAGCTTCTTTCCAGTTTTGAACGGAAGATATTTCCTTTTTCACCATAGCCCTCTACGGGCTTCCAAATATCCCTTTGCCAATTCCACAAGAACAGCCTTAGCGAAAGGCTTCTTGAAGGGAAAGATGTAACTCTGTGAGATGAATTAACAGAACAAAGAGTAGTTTCTCAGAAAGCTTCTTTCCAGTTTTCAACGGAAGATAATTCCTTTTTCACCATAGCCCTCTATGGGCTTCCAAATATCCCTTTGCCAATTCCACAAGAACAGCCTTAGCGAAAGGCTTCTTGAAGGGAAGATGTAACTCTGTGAGATGAATTAACAGAACACAGAGCAGTTTCTCAGAAAGCTTCTTTCCAGTTTGAACGGAAGATATTTTCTTTTTCACCATAGCCCTCTATGGGCTTCCAAATATCCCTTTGCCAATTCCACAAGAACAGCCTTAGCGAAAGGCTTCTTGAAGGGAAAGATGTAACTCTGTGAGATGAATTAATAGAACACAGAGCAGTTTCTCAGAAAGCTTGTTTCCAGTTTTGAACTGAAGATATTACCTTTTTCACCATAGCCCTCTATGGGCTTCCAAATATCCCTTTGCCAATTCCACAAGAACAGCCTTAGCGAAAGGCTTCTTGAACGGAAAGATGTAACTCTGTGAGATGAATTAACAGAACACAGAGCAGTTTCTCAGAAAGCTTCTTTCCAGTTTTGAACGGAAGATATTTCCTTTTTCACCATAGCCCTCTATGGGCTTCCAAATATCCCTTTGCCAATTCCACAAGAACAGCCTTAGCGAAAGGCTTCTTGAAGGGAAAGATGTAACTCTGTGAGATGAATTAACGGAACACACAGCAGTTTCTCAGAAAGCTTCTTTCCAGTTTTGAACGGAAGATATTTCCTTTTTCACCATAGCCCTCTATGGGCTTCCAAATATCCCTTTGCCAATTCCACAAGAACAGCCTTAGCGAAAGGCTTCTTGAAGGGAAAGATGTAACTCTGTGAGATGAATTAACAGAACACAGAGCAGTTTCTCAGAAAGCTTCTTTCCAGTTTTGAACGGAAGATATTTCCTTTTTCACCATAGCCCTCTATGGGCTTCCAAATATCCCTTTGCCAATTCCACAAGAACAGCCTTAGCGAAAGGCTTCTTGAAGGGAAAGATGTAACTCTGTGAGATGAATTAACAGAACACAGAGCAGTTTCTCAGAAAGCTTCTTTCCAGTTTTGAACGGAAGATATTTCCTTTTTCACCATAGCCCTCTATGGGCTTCCAAATATCCCTTTGCCAATTCCACAAGAACAGCCTTAGCGAAAGGCTTCTTGAAGGGAAAGATGTAACTCTGTGAGGTGAATTAACAGAACACAGAGCAGTTTCTCAGAAAGCTTCTTTCCAGTTTTGAACGGAAGATATTTCCTTTTTCACCATAGCCCTCTATGGGCTTCCAAATATCCCTTTGACAATTCCACAAGAACAGCCTTAGCGAAAGGCTTCTTGAAGGGAAAGATGTAACTCTGTGAGATGAATTAACAGAACACAGAACAGTTTCTCAGAAAGCTTCTTTCCAGTTTTGAACGGAAGATATTTTCTTTTTCAGCATAGCCCTCTATGGGCTTCCAAATATCCCTTTGCCAATTCCACAAGAACAGCCTTAGCGAAAGGTTTCTTGAAGGGAAAGATGTAACTCTGTGAGATGAATTAACAGAACACAGAGCAGTTTCTCAGAAAGCTTCTTTCCAGTTTTGAACGGAAGATATTTCCTTTTTCACCATAGCCCTCTATGGGCTTCCAAATATCCCTTTGCCAATTCCACAAGAACAGCCTTAGCGAAAGGCTTCTTGAAGGGAAAGATGTAACTCTGTGAGATGAATTAACAGAACACAGAGCAGTTTCTCAGAAAGCTTCTTTCCAGTTTTGAACGGAAGATATTTCCTTTTTCACCATAGCCGTCTATGGGCTTCCAAATATCCCGTTGCCAATTCCACAAGAACAGCCTTAGCGAAAGGCTTCTTGAAGGGAAAGATGTAACTCTGTGAGATGAATTAACAGAACACAGAGCAGTTTCTCAGAAAGCTTCTTTCCAGTTTTGAACGGAAGATATTTCCTTTTTCACCATAGCCCTCTATGGGCTTCCAAATATCCCTTTGCCAATTCCACAAGAACAGCCTTAGCGAAAGGCTTCTTGAAGGGAAAGATGTAACTCTGTGAGATGAATTAACAGAACACAGAGCAGTTTCTCAGAAAGCTTCTTTCCAGTTTTGAACGGAAGATATTTCCTTTTTCACCATAGCCCTCTATGGGCTTCCAAATATCCCTTTGCCAATTCCACAAGAACAGCCTTAGCGAAAGGCTTCTTGAAGGGAAAGATGTAACTCTGTGAGATGAATTAACAGAACACAGAGCAGTTTCTCAGAAAGCTTCTTTCCAGTTTTGAACGGAAGATATTTCCTTTTTCACCATAGCCCTCTATGGGCTTCCAAATATCCCTTTGCCAATTCCACAAGAACAGGCTTAGCGAAAGGCTTCTTGAAGGGAAAGATGTAACTCTGTGAGGTGAATTAACAGAACACAGAGCAGTTTCTCAGAAAGCTTCTTTCCAGTTTTGAACGGAAGATATTTCCTTTTTCACCATAGCCCTCTATGGGCTTCCAAATATCCCTTTGCCAATTCCACAAGAACAGCCTTAGCGAAAGGCTTCTTGAAGGGAAAGATGTAACTCTGTGAGATGAATTAACAGAACACAGAACAGTTTCTCAGAAAGCTTCTTTCCAGTTTTGAACGGAAGATATTTTCTTTTTCACCATAGCCCTCTATGGGCTTCCAAATATCCCTTTGCCAATTCCACAAGAACAGCCTTAGCGAAAGGCTTCTTGAAGGGAAAGATGTAACTCTGTGAGATGAATTAACAGAACACAGAGCAGTTTCTCAGAAAGCTTCTTTCCAGTTTTGAACGGAAGATATTTCCTTTTTCACCATAGCCCTCTATGGGCTTCCAAATATCCCTTTGCCAATTCCACAAGAACAGCCTTAGCGAAAGGCTTCTTGAAGGGAAAGATGTAACTCTGTGAGATGAATTAACAGAACACAGAGCAGTTTCTCAGAAAGCTTCTTTTCACTTTTGATCGGAAGATATTTCCTTTTTCACCATAGCCCTCTATGGGCTTCCAAATATCCCTTTGCCAATTCCACAAGAACAGCCTTAGCGAAAGGCTTCTTGAAGGGAAAGATGTAACTCTGTGAGATGAATTAACAGAACACAGAGCAGTTTCTCAGAAAGCTTCTTTCCAGTTTTGAACGGAAGATATTTCCTTTTTCACCGTAGCCCTCTAGGGGCTTCCAAATATCCCTTTGCCAATTCCACAAGAACAGCCTTAGCGAAAGGCTACTTGAAGGGAAAGATGTAACTCTGTGAGATGAATTAACAGAACACAGAGCAGTTTCTCAGAAAGCTTCTTTCCAGTTTTGAACGGAAGATATTTCCTTTTTCACCATAGCCCTCTATGGGCTTCCAAATATCCCTATGCCAATTCCACAAGAACAGCCTTAGCGAAAGGCTTCTTGAAGGGAAAGATGTAACTCTGTGAGATGAATGAACAGAACACAGAGCAGTTTCTCAGAAAGCTTCTTTCCAGTTTTGAACGGAAGATATTTCCTTTTTCACCATAGCCCTCTATGGGCTTCCAAATATCCCTTTGCCAATTCCACAAGAACAGCCTTAGCGAAAGGCTTCTTGAAGGGAAAGATGTAACTCTGTGAGATGAATTAACAGAACACAGAGCAGTTTCTCAGAAAGCTTCTTTCCAGTATTGAAGGGAAGATATTTTCTTTTTCACCATAGCCCTCTATGGGCTTCCAAATATCCCTTTGCCAATTCCACAAGAACAGCCTTAGCGAAAGGCTTCTTGAAGGGAAAGATGTAACTCTGTGAGATGAATTAACAGAACACAGAGCAGTTTCTCAGAAAGATTCTTTCCAGTTTTCAACGGAAGATATTTCCTTTTTCACCATAGCCCTCTATGGGCTTCCAAATATCCCTTTGCCAATTCCACAAGAACAGCCTTAGCGAAAGGCTTCTTGAAGGGAAAGATGTAACTCTGTGAGATGAATTAACAGAACACAGAGCAGTTTCTCAGAAAGCTTCTTTCCAGTATTGAAGGGAAGATATTTTCTTTTTCACCATAGCCCTCTATGGGCTTCCAAATATCCCTTTGCCAATTCCACAAGAACAGCCTTAGCGAAAGGCTTCTTGAAGGGAAAGATGTAACTCTGTGAGATGAATTAACAGAACACAGAGCAGTTTCTCAGAAAGATTCTTTCCAGTTTTCAACGGAAGATATTTCCTTTTTCACCATAGCCCTCTATGGGCTTCCAAATATCCCTTTGCCAATTCCACAAGAACAGCCTTAGCGAAAGGCTTCTTGAAGGGAAAGATGTAACTCTGTGAGATGAATTAACAGAACACAGAGCAGTTTCTCAGAAAGCTTCTTTCCAGTTTTGAACGGAAGATATTTCCTTTTTCACCATAGCCCTCTATGGGCTTCCAAATATCCCTTTGCCAATTCCACAAGAACAGCCTTAGCGAAAGGCTTCTTGAAGGGAAAGATGTAACTCTGTGAGATGAATTAACAGAACACAGAGCAGTTTCTCAGAAAGCTTCTTTCCAGTTTTGAACGGAAGATATTTCCTTTTTCACCATAGCCCTCTATGGGCTTGCAAATATCCCTTTGCCAATTCCACAAGAACAGCCTTAGCGAAAGGCTTCTTGAAGGGAAAGATGTAACTCTGTGAGATGAATTAACAGAACACAGAGCAGTTTCTCAGAAAGCTTCTTTCCAGTTTTGAACGGAAGATATTTCCTTTTTCACCATAGCCCTCTATGGGCTTCCAAATATCCCTTTGCCAATTCCACAAGAACAGCCTTAACGAAAGGCTTCTTGAAGGGAAAGATGTAACACAGTGAGATGAATTAACAGAACACAGAGCAGTTTCTCTGAAAGCTTCTTTCCAGTTTTGAACGGAAGATATTTTCTTTTTCACCATAGCCCTCTATGGGCTTCCAAATATCCCTTTGCCAATTCCACAAGAACAGCCTTAGCGAAAGGCTTCTTGAAGGGAAAGATGTAACTCTGTGAGATGAATTAACAGAACACAGAGCAGTTTCTCAGAAAGCTTCTTTCCAGTTTTGAACGGAAGATATTTCCTTTTTCACCATAGCCCTCTATGGGCTTCCAAATATCCCTTTGCCAATTCCACAAGAACAGCCTTAGCGAAAGGCTTCTTGAAGGGAAAGATGTAACTCTGTGAGATGAATTAACAGAACACAGAGCAGTTTCTCAGAAAGCTTCTTTTCAGTTTTGATCGGAAGATATTTCCTTTTTCACCATAGCCCTCTATGGGCTTCCAAATATCCCTTTGCCAATTCCACAAGAACAGCCTTAGCGAAAGGCTTCTTGAAGGGAAAGATGTAACTCTGTGAGATGAATTAACAGAACACAGAGCAGTTTCTCAGAAAGCTTCTTTCCAGTTTTGAACGGAAGATATTTCCTTTTTCACCGTAGCCCTCTAGGGGCTTCCAAATATCCCTTTGCCAATTCCACAAGAACAGCCTTAGCGAAAGGCTTCTTGAAGGGAAAGATGTAACTCTGTGAGATGAATTAACAGAACACAGAGCAGTTTCTCAGAAAGCTTCTTTCCAGTTTTGAACGGAAGATATTTCCTTTTTCACCATAGCCCTCTATGGGCTTCCAAATATCCCTTTGCCAATTCCACAAGAACAGCCTTAGCGAAAGGCTTCTTGAAGGGAAAGATGTAACTCTGTGAGATGAATGAACAGAACACAGAGCAGTTTCTCAGAAAGCTTCTTTCCAGTTTTGAACGGAAGATATTTCCTTTTTCACCATAGCCCTCTATGGGCTTCCAAATATCCCTTTGCCAATTCCACAAGAACAGCCTTAGCGAAAGGCTTCTTGAAGGGAAAGATGTAACTCTGTGAGATGAATTAACAGAACACAGAGCAGTTTCTCAGAAAGCTTCTTTCCAGTTTTGAACGGAAGTTATTTCCTTTTTCACCATACCCCTCTATGGGCTTCCAAATATCCCTTTGCCAATTCCACAAGAACAGCCTTAGCGAAAGGCTTCTTGAAGGGAAAGATGTAACTCTGTGAGATGAATTAACAGAACACAGAGCAGTTTCTCAGAAAGCTTCTTTCCAGTATTGAAGGGAAGATATTTTCTTTTTCACCATAGCCCTCTATGGGCTTCCAAATATCCCTTTGCCAATTCCACAAGAACAGCCTTAGCGAAAGGCTTCTTGAAGGGAAAGATGTAACTCTGTGAGATGAATTAACAGAACACAGAGCAGTTTCTCAGAAAGATTCTTTCCAGTTTTCAACGGAAGATATTTCCTTTTTCACCATAGCCCTCTATGGGCTTCCAAATATCCCTTTGCCAATTCCACAAGAACAGCCTTAGCGAAAGGCTTCTTGAAGGGAAAGATGTAACTCTGTGAGATGAATTAACAGAACACAGAGCAGTTTCTCAGAAAGCTTCTTTCCAGTATTGAAGGGAAGATATTTTCTTTTTCACCATAGCCCTCTATGGGCTTCCAAATATCCCTTTGCCAATTCCACAAGAACAGCCTTAGCGAAAGGCTTCTTGAAGGGAAAGATGTAACTCTGTGAGATGAATTAACAGAACACAGAGCAGTTTCTCAGAAAGATTCTTTCCAGTTTTCAACGGAAGATATTTCCTTTTTCACCATAGCCCTCTATGGGCTTCCAAATATCCCTTTGCCAATTCCACAAGAACAGCCTTAGCGAAAGGCTTCTTGAAGGGAAAGATGTAACTCTGTGAGATGAATTAACAGAACACAGAGCAGTTTCTCAGAAAGCTTCTTTCCAGTTTTGAACGGAAGATATTTCCTTTTTCACCATAGCCCTCTATGGGCTTCCAAATATCCCTTTGCCAATTCCACAAGAACAGCCTTAGCGAAAGGCTTCTTGAAGGGAAAGATGTAACTCTGTGAGATGAATTAACAGAACACAGAGCAGTTTCTCAGAAAGCTTCTTTCCAGTTTTGAACGGAAGATATTTCCTTTTTCACCATAGCCCTCTATGGGCTTGCAAATATCCCTTTGCCAATTCCACAAGAACAGCCTTAGCGAAAGGCTTCCTGAAGGGAAAGATGTAACTCTGTGAGATGAATTAACAGAACACAGAGCAGTTTCTCAGAAAGCTTCTTTCCAGTTTTGAACGGAAGATATTTCCTTTTTCACCATAGCCCTCTATGGGCTTCCAAATATCCCTTTGCCAATTCCACAAGAACAGCCTTAACGAAAGGCTTCTTGAAGGGAAAGATGTAACACAGTGAGATGAATTAACAGAACACAGAGCAGTTTCTCTGAAAGCTTCTTTCCAGTTTTGAACGGAAGATATTTCCTTTTTCACCATAGCCCTCTACGGGCTTCCAAATATCCCTTTGCCAATTCCACAAGAACAACCTTAGCGAAAGGCTTCTTGAAGGGAAAGATGTAACTCTGTGAGATGAATTAACAGAACAAAGAGCAGTTTCTCAGAAAGCTTCTTTCCAGTTTTCAACGGAAGATAATTCCTTTTTCACCATAGCCCTCTATGGGCTTCCAAATATCCCTTTGCCAATTCCACAAGAACAGCCTTAGCGAAAGGCTTCTTGAAGGGAAGATGTAACTCTGTGAGATGAATTAACAGAACACAGAGCAGTTTCTCAGAAAGCTTCTTTCCAGTTTGAACGGAAGATATTTTCTTTTTCACCATAGCCCTCTATGGGATTCCAAATATCCCTTTGCCAATTCCACAAGAACAGCCTTGGCGAAAGTCTTCTTGAAGGGAAAGATGTAACTCTGTGAGTTGAATGAACAGAACACAGAGCAGTTTCTCAGAAAGCTTCTTTCCGGTTTTGAACGGAAGATATTTCCTTTTTCACCATAGCCGTCTATGGGCTTCCAAATATCCCTTTGCCAATTCCACAAGAACAGCCTTAGCGAAAGGCTTCTTGAAGGGAAAGATGTAACTCTGTGAGATGAATTAACAGAACACAGAGCAGTTTCTCAGAAAGCTTCTTTCCAGTTTTGAACGGAAGATATTTCCTTTTTCACCATAGCCCTCTATGGGCTTCCAAATATCCCTTTGCCAATTCCACAAGAACAGCCTTAGCGAAAGGCTTCTTGAAGGGAAAGATGTAACTCTGTGAGATGAATTAACGGAACACAGAGCAGTTCCTCAGAAAGCTTCTTTCCAGTTTTGAACGGAAGATATTTCCTTTTTCACCGTAGCCCTCTATGGGCTTCCAAATATCCCTTTGCCAATTCCACAAGAACAGCCTTAGCGAAAGGCTTCTTGAAGGGAAAGATGTAACTCTGTGAGATGAATTAACAGAACACAGAGCAGTTTCTCAGAAAGCTTCTTTCCAGTTTTGAACGGAAGATATTTCCTTTTTCACCATAGCCCTCTATGGGCTTGCAAATATCCCTTTGCCAATTCCACAAGAACAGCCTTAGCGAAAGGCTTCTTGAAGGGAAAGATGTAACTCTGTGAGATGAATGAACAGAACACAGAGCAGTTTCTCAGAAAGCTTCTTTCCAGTTTTGAACTGAAGATATTACCTTTTTCACCATAGCCCTCTATGGGCTTCCAAATATCCCTTTGCCAATTCCACAAGAACAGCCTTAGCGAAAGGCTTCTTGAAGGGAAAGATGTAACTCTGTGAGATGAATTAACAGAACACAAAGTAGTTTCTCAGAAAGCTTCTTTCCAGTTTTGAACGGAAGATATTTCCTTTTTCACCATAGCCCTCTATGGGCTTCCAAATATCCCTTCGCCAATTCCACAAGAACAGCCTTAGCGAAAGGCTTCTTGAAGGGAAAGATGTAACTCTGTGAGATGAATTAACAGAACACAGAGCAGTTTCTCAGAAAGCTTCTTTCCAGTTTTGAACGGAAGATATTTCCTTTTTCACCATAGCCCTCTATGGGCTTCCAAATATCCCTTTGCCAATTCCACAAGAACAGTCTTAGCGAAAGGCTTCTTGAAGGGAAAGATGTAACTCTGTGAGATGAATTAACAGAACACAGAGCAGTTTCTCAGAAAGCTTCTTTCCAGTTTTGAACGGAAGATATTTCCTTTTTCACCATAGCCCTCTATGGGCTTCCAAATATCCCTTTGCCAATTCCACAAGAACAGCCTTAGCGAAAGGCTTCTTGAAGGGAAGATGTAACTCTGTGAGATGAATTAACAGAACACAGAGCAGTTTCTCAGAAAGCTTCTTTCCAGTTTGAACGGAAGATATTTCCTTTTTCAGCATAGCCCTCTATGGGCTTCCAAATATCCCTTTGCCAATTCCACAAGAACAGCCTTAGCGAAAGGCTTCTTGAAGGGAAAGATGTAACTCTGTGAGTTGAATGAACAGAACACAGAGTAGTTTCTCAGAAAGCTTCTTTCCAGTTTTGAACGGAAGATATTTCCTTTTTCACCATAGCCCTCTATGGGCTTCCAAATATCCCTTTGCCAATTCCACAAGAACAGCCTTAGCGAAAGGCTTCTTGAAGGGAAAGATGTAACTCTGTGAGATGAATTAACAGAACACAGAGCAGTTTCTCAGAAAGCTTCTTTCCAGTTTTGAACTTAAGATATTTCCTTTTTCACCATAGCCCTCTATGGGCTTCCAAATATCCCTTTGCCAAATCCACAAGAACAGCCGTAGCGAAAGGCTTCTTGAAGGGAAAGATGTAACTCTGTGAGATTAATTAACAGAACACAGAGCAGTTTCTCAGAAAGCTTCTTTCCAGTTTTGAACGGAAGATATTTCCTTTTTCACCATAGCCCTCTATGGGCTTCCAAATATCCCTTTGCCAATTCCACAAGAACAGCCTTAGCGAAAGGCTTCTTGAAGGGAAAGATGTAACTCTGTGAGATGAATTAACAGAACACAGAGCAGTTTCTCAGAAAGCTTCTTTCCAGTTTTGAACGGAAGTTATTTCCTTTTTCACCATACCCCTCTATGGGCTTCCAAATATCCCTTTGCCAATTCCACAAGAACAGCCTTAGCGAAAGGCTTCTTGAAGGGAAAGATGTAACTCTGTGAGATGAATTAACAGAAAACAGAGCAGTTTCTCAGAAAGCTTCTTTCCAGTATTGAAGGGAAGATATTTTCTTTTTCACCATAGCCCTCTATGGGCTTCCAAATATCCCTTTGCCAATTCCACAAGAACAGCCTTAGCGAAAGGCTGCTTGAAGGGAAAGATGTAACTCTGTGAGATGAATTAACAGAACACAGAGCAGTTTCTCAGAAAGCTTCTTTTCAGTTTTGATCGGAAGATATTTCCTTTTTCACCATAGCCCTCTATGGGCTTCCAAATATCCCTTTGCCAATTCCACAAGAACAGCCTTAGCGAAAGGCTTCTTGAAGGGAAAGATGTAACTCTGTGAGATGAATTAACAGAACACAGAGCAGTTTCTCAGAAAGCTTCTTTCCAGTTTTGAACTGAAGATATTACCTTTTTCACCATAGCCCTCTATGGGCTTCCAAATATCCCTTTGCCAATTCCACAAGAACAGCCTTAGCGAAAGGCTTCTTGAAGGGAAAGATGTAACTCTGTGAGATGAATTAACAGAACACAGAGTAGTTTCTCAGAAAGCTTCTTTCCAGTTTTGAACGGAAGATATTTCCTTTTTCACCATAGCCCTCTATGGGCTTCCAAATATCCCTTTGCCAATTCCACAAGAACAGCCTTAGCGAAAGGCTTCTTGAAGGGAAAGATGTAACTCTGTGAGATGAATTAACAGAACACAGAGCAGTTTCTCAGAAAGCTTCTTTCCAGTTTTGAACGGAAGATATTTCCTTTTTCACCATAGCCCTCTATGGGCTTCCAAATATCCCTTTGCCAATTCCACAAGAACAGCCTTAGCGAAAGGCTTCTTGAAGTGAAAGATCTAACTCTGTGAGATGAATTAACAGAACACCGAGCAGTTTCTCAGAAAGCTTCTTTCCAGTTTTGAACGGAAGATATTTCCTTTTTCACCATAGTCCTCTAAGGGCTTCCAAATATCCCTTTGCCAATTCCACAAGAACAGCCTTAACGAAAGGCTTCTTGAAGGGAAAGATGTAACACAGTGAGATGAATTAACAGAACACAGAGCAGTTTCTCTGAAAGCTTCTTTCCAGTTTTGAACGGAAGATATTTCCTTTTTCACCATAGCCCTCTACGGGCTTCCAAATATCCCTTTGCCAATTCCACAAGAACAGCCTTAGCGAAAGGCTTCTTGAAGGGAAAGATGTAACTCTGTGAGATGAATTAACAGAACAAAGAGCAGTTTCTCAGAAAGCTTCTTTCCAGTTTTCAACGGAAGATAATTCCTTTTTCACCATAGCCCTCTATGGGCTTCCAAATATCCCTTTGCCAATTCCACAAGAACAGCCTTAGCGAAAGGCTTCTTGAAGGGAAGATGTAACTCTGTGGGATGAATTAACAGAACACAGAGCAGTTTCTCAGAAAGCTTCTTTCCAGTTTGAACGGAAGATATTTTCTTTTTCACCATAGCCCTCTATGGGCTTCCAAATACCCCTTTGCCAATTCCACAAGAACAGCCTTGGCGAAAGGCTTCTTGAAGGGAAAGATGTAACTCTGTGAGTTGAATGAACAGAACACAGAGCAGTTTCTCAGAAAGCTTCTTTCCAGTTTTGAACGGAAGATATTTCCTTTTTCACCACAGCCCTCTATGGGCTTCCAAATATCCCTTTGCCAATTCCACAAGAACAGCCTTAGCGAAAGGCTTCTTGAAGGGAAAGATGTAACTCTGTGAGATGAATTAACAGAACACAGAGCAGTTTCTCAGAAAGCTTCTTTCCAGTTTTGAACGGAAGATATTTCCTTTTTCACCGTAGCCCTCTATGGGCTTCCAAATATCCCTTTGCCAATTCCATAAGAACAGCCTTAGCGAAAGGCTTCTTGAAGGGAAAGATGTAACTCTGTGAGATGAATTAACAGAACACAGAGCAGTTTCTCAGAAAGCTTCTTTCCAGTTTTGAACGGAAGATATTTCCTTTTTCACCATAGCCCTCTATGGGCCTCCAAATTCCCTTTGCCAATTCCACAAGAACAGCCTTAGCGAAAGGCTCCTTGAAGGGAAAGATGTAACTCTGTGAGATGAATTAACAGAACACAGAGCAGTTTCTCAGAAAGCTTCTTTCCAGTTTTGAACGGAAGATATTTCCTTTTTCACCATAGCCCTCTATGGGCTTCCAAATATCCCTTTGCCAATTCCACAAGAACAGCCTTAGCGAAAGGCTTCTTGAAGGGAAAGATGTAACTCTATGAGATGAATTAACAGAACACAGAGCAGTTTCTCAGAGAGCTTCTTTCCAGTTTTGAACGGAAGATATTTCCTTTTTCACCATAGCCCTCTATGGGCTTCCAAATATCCCTTTGCCAATTCCACAAGAACAGCCTTAGCGAAAGGCTTCTTGAAGGGAAAGATGTAACTCTGTGAGATGAATTCACAGAACAAAGAGCAGTTTCTCAGAAAGATTCTTTCCAATTTTGAAAGGAAGATATTTCCTTTTTCACCATAGCCCTCTATGGGCTTCCAAATATCCCTTTGCCAATTCCACAAGAACAGCCTTAGCGAAAGGCTTCTTGAAGGGAAAGATGTAACTCTGTGAGATAAAATAGCAGAACACAGAGCAGTTTCTCAGAAAGCTTCTTTCCAGTTTTGAACGGAAGATATTTCCTTTTTCACCATAGCCCTCTATGGGCTTCCAAATATCCCTTTGCCAATTCCACAAGAACAGCCTTAGCGAAAGGCTCCTTGAAGGGAAAGATGTAACTGTGAGATGAATTAACAAAACACAGAGCAGTTTCTCAGAAAGCTTCTTTCCAGTTTTGAACGGAAGATATTTCCTTTTTCACCATAGCCCTCTATGGGCTTCCAAATATCCCTTTGCCAATTCCACAAGAACAGCCTTAGCGAAAGGCTTCTTGAAGGGAAAGATGTAACTCTGTGAGATGAATTAACAGAACACAGAGCAGTTTCTCAGAAAGCTTCTTTCCAGTTTTAAACGGAAGATATTTCCTTTTTCACCATAGCCCTCTATGGGCTTCCAAATATCCCTTTGCCAAATCCACAAGAACAGCCGTAGCGAAAGGCTTCTTGAAGGGAAAGATGTAACTCTGTGAGATTAATTAACAGAACACAGAGCAGTTTCTTAGAAAGCTTCTTTCCAGTTTTGAACGGAAGATATTTCCTTTTTCACCATAGCCCTCTATGGGCTTCCAAATATCACTTTGCCAATTCCACAAGAACAGCCTTAGCGAAAGGCTTCTTGAAGGGAAAGATGTAACTCTGTGAGATGAATTAACAGAACACAGAGTAGTTTCTCAGAAAGTTTCTTTCCAGTTTTGAACGGAAGATATTTCCTTTTTCACCATAGCCCTGTATGGGCTTCCAAATATCCCTTTGCCAATTCCACAAGAACAGCCTTAGCGAAAGGCTTCTTGAAGGGAAAGATGTAACTCTGTGAGATGAATTAACAGAACACAGAGCAGTTTCTCAGAAAGCTTCTTTCCAGTTTTGAACGGAAGATATTTCCTTTTTCACCATAGCCCTCTATGGGCTTCCAAATATCCCTTTGCCAATTCCACAAGAACAGCCTTAGCGAAAGGCTTCTTGAAGGGAAAGATGTAACTCTGTGAGGTGAATTAACAGAACACAGAGCAGTTTCTCAGAAAGCTTCTTTCCAGTTTTGAACGGAAGATATTTCCTTTTTCACCATAGCCCTCTATGGGCTTCCAAATATCCCTTTGCCAATTCCACAAGAACAGCCTTAGCGAAAGGCTTCTTGAAGGGAAAGATGTAACTCTGTGAGATGAATTAACAGAACACAGAGCAGTTTCTCAGAAAGCTTCTTTCCAGTTTTGAACCGAAGATATTTCCTTTTTCACCATAGCCCTCTATGGGCTTCCAAATATCCCTTTGCCAATTCCACAAGAACAGCCTTAGCGAAAGGCTTCTTGAAGGGAAAGATGTAACTCTGTGAGATGAATTAACAGAACACAGAGCAGTTTCTCAGAAAGCTTCTTTCCAGTTTTGAACCGAAGATATTTCCTTTTTCACCATAGCCCTCTATGGGCTTCCAAATATCCCTTTGCCAATTCCACAAGAACAGCCTTAGCGAAAGGCTTCTTGAAGGGAAAGATGTAACTCTGTGAGATGAATTAACAGAACACAGAGCAGTTTCTCAGAAAGCTTCTTTCCAGTTTTGAACGGAAGATATTTCCTTTTTCACCATAGCCCTCTATGGGCTTCCAAATATCCCTTTGCCAATTCCACAAGAACAGCCTTAACGAAAGGCTTCTTGAAGGGAAAGATGTAACACAGTGAGATGAATTAACAGAACACAGAGCAGTTTCTCTGAAAGCTTCTTTCCAGTTTTGAACGGAAGATATTTCCTTTTTCACCATAGCCCTCTACGGGCTTCCAAATATCCCTTTGCCAATTCCACAAGAACAGCCTTAGCGAAAGGCTTCTTGAAGGGAAAGATGTAACTCTGTGAGATGAATTAACAGAACACAGAGCAGTTTCTCAGAAAGCTTCTTTCCAGTTTGAACGGAAGATATTTTCTTTTTCACCATAGCCCTCTATGGGCTTCCAAATATCCCTTTGCCAATTCCACAAGAACAGCCTTAGCGAAAGGCTTCTTGAAGGGAAAGATGTAACTCTGTGAGATGAATTAATAGAACACAGAGCAGTTTCTCAGAAAGCTTGTTTCCAGTTTTGAACGGAAGATATTTCCTTTTTCACCATAGCCCTCTATGGGCTTCCAAATATCCCTTTGCCAATTCCACAAGAACAGCCTTAGCGAAAGGCTTCTTGAACGGAAAGATGTAACTCTGTGAGATGAATTAACAGAACACAGAGCAGTTTCTCAGAAAGCTTCTTTCCAGTTTTGAACGGAAGATATTTCCTTTTTCACCATAGCCCTCTATGGGCTTCCAAATATCCCTTTGCCAATTCCACAAGAACAGCCTTAGCGAAAGGCTTCTTGAAGGGAAAGATGTAACTCTGTGAGATGAATTAACAGAACACAGAGCAGTTTCTCAGAAAGCTTCTTTCCAGTTTTGAACGGAAGATATTTCCTTTTTCACCATAGCCCTCTATGGGCTTCCAAATATCCCTTTGCCAATTCCACAAGAACAGCCTTAGCGAAAGGCTTCTTGAAGGGAAAGATGTAACTCTGTGAGATGAATTAACAGAACACAGAGCAGTTTCTCAGAAAGCTTCTTTCCAGTTTTGAACGGAAGATATTTCCTTTTTCACCATAGCCCTCTATGGGCTTCCAAATATCCCTTTGCCAATTCCACAAGAACAGCCTTAGCGAAAGGCTTCTTGAAGGGAAAGATGTAACTCTGTGAGATGAATTAACAGAACACAGAGCAGTTTCTCAGAAAGCTTCTTTCCAGTTTTGAACGGAAGATATTTCCTTTTTCACCATAGCCCTCTATGGGCTTCCAAATATCCCTTTGCCAATTCCACAAGAACAGCCTTAGCGAAAGGCTTCTTGAAGGGAAAGATGTAACTCTGTGAGGTGAATTAACAGAACACAGAGCAGTTTCTCAGAAAGCTTCTTTCCAGTTTTGAACGGAAGATATTTCCTTTTTCACCATAGCCCTCTATGGGCTTCCAAATATCCCTTTGCCAATTCCACAAGAACAGCCTTAGCGAAAGGCTTCTTGAAGGGAAAGATGTAACTCTGTGAGATGAATTAACAGAACACAGAGCAGTTTCTCAGAAAGCTTCTTTCCAGTTTTGAACGGAAGATATTTTCTTTTTCAGCATAGCCCTCTATGGGCTTCCAAATATCCCTTTGCCAATTCCACAAGAACAGCCTTAGCGAAAGGCTTCTTGAAGGGAAAGATGTAACTCTGTGAGATGAATTAACAGAACACAGAGCAGTTTCTCAGAAAGCTTCTTTCCAGTTTTGAACGGAAGATATTTCCTTTTTCACCATAGCCCTCTATGGGCTTCCAAATATCCCTTTGCCAATTCCACAAGAACAGCCTTAGCGAAAGGCTTCTTGAAGGGAAAGATGTAACTCTGTGAGATGAATTAACAGAACACAGAGCAGTTTCTCAGAAAGCTTCTTTCCAGTTTTGAACGGAAGATATTTCCTTTTTCACCATAGCCGTCTATGGGCTTCCAAATATCCCGTTGCCAATTCCACAAGAACAGCCTTAGCGAAAGGCTTCTTGAAGGGAAATATGTAACTCTGTGAGATGAATTAACAGAACACAGAGCAGTTTCTCAGAAAGCTTCTTTCCAGTTTTGAACGGAAGATATTTCCTTTTTCACCATAGCCCTCTATGGGCTTCCAAATATCCCTTTGCCAATTCCACAAGAACAGCCTTAGCGAAAGGCTTCTTGAAGGGAAAGATGTAACTCTGTGAGATGAATTAACAGAACACAGAGCAGTTTCTCAGAAAGCTTCTTTCCAGTTTTGAACGGAAGATATTTCCTTTTTCACCATAGCCCTCTATGGGCTTCCAAATATCCCTTTGCCAATTCCACAAGAACAGCCTTAGCGAAAGGCTTCTTGAAGGGAAAGATGTAACTCTGTGAGATGAATTAACAGAACACAGAGCAGTTTCTCAGAAAGTTTCTTTCCAGTTTTGAACGGAAGATATTTCCTTTTTCACCATAGCCCTCTATGGGCTTCCAAATATCCCTTTGCCAATTCCACAAGAACAGCCTTAGCGAAAGGCTTCTTGAAGGGAAAGATGTAACTCTGTGAGATGAATTAACAGAACACAGAGCAGTTTCTCAGAAAGCTTCTTTCCAGTTTTGAACGGAAGATATTTCCTTTTTCACCATAGCCCTCTATGGGCTTCCAAATATCCCTTTGCCAATTCCACAAGAACAGCCTTAGCGAAAGGCTTCTTGAAGGGAAAGATGTAACTCTGTGAGGTGAATTAACAGAACACAGAGCAGTTTCTCAGAAAGCTTCTTTCCAGTTTTGAACGGAAGATATTTCCTTTTTCACCATAGCCCTCTATGGGCTTCCAAATATCCCTTTGCCAATTCCACAAGAACAGCCTTAGCGAAAGGCTTCTTGAAGGGAAAGATGTAACTCTGTGAGATGAATTAACAGAACACAGAACAGTTTCTCAGAAAGCTTCTTTCCAGTTTTGAACGGAAGATATTTTCTTTTTCACCATAGCCCTCTATGGGCTTCCAAATATCCCTTTGCCAATTCCACAAGAACAGCCTTAGCGAAAGGCTTCTTGAAGGGAAAGATGTAACTCTGTGAGATGAATTAACAGAACACAGAGCAGTTTCTCAGAAAGATTCTTTCCAGTTTTCAACGGAAGATATTTCCTTTTTCACCATAGCCCTCTATGGGCTTCCAAATATCCCTTTGCCAATTCCACAAGAACAGCCTTAGCGAAAGGCTTCTTGAATTGAAAGATGTAACTCTGTGAGATGAATTAACAGAACACAGAGCAGTTTCTCAGAAAGCTTCTTTCCAGTATTGAAGGGAAGATATTTTCTTTTTCACCATAGCCCTCTATGGGCTTCCAAATATCCCTTTGCCAATTCCACAAGAACAGCCTTAGCGAAAGGCTTCTTGAAGGGAAAGATGTAACTCTGTGAGATGAATTAACAGAACACAGAGCAGTTTCTCAGAAAGTTTCTTTCCAGTTTTCAACGGAAGATATTTCCTTTTTCACCATAGCCCTCTATGGGCTTCCAAATATCCCTTTGCCAATTCCACAAGAACAGCCTTAGCGAAAGGCTTCTTGAAGGGAAAGATGTAACTCTGTGAGATGAATTAACAGAACACAGAGCAGTTTCTCAGAAAGCTTCTTTTCAGTTTTGATCGGAAGATATTTCCTTTTTCACCATAGCCCTCTATGGGCTTCCAAATATCCCTTTGCCAATTCCACAAGAACAGCCTTAGCGAAAGGCTTCTTGAAGGGAAAGATGTAACTCTGTGAGATGAATTAACAGAACACAGAGCAGTTTCTCAGAAAGCTTCTTTCCAGTTTTGAACTGAAGATATTACCTTTTTCACCATAGCCCTCTATGGGCTTCCAAATATCCCTTTGCCAATTCCACAAGAACAGCCTTAGCGAAAGGCTTCTTGAAGGGAAAGATGTAACTCTGTGAGATGAATTAACAGAACACAGAGTAGTTTCTCAGAAAGCTTCTTTCCAGTTTTGAACGGAAGATATTTCCTTTTTCACCATAGCCCTCTATGGGCTTCCAAATATCCCTTTGCCAATTCCACAAGAACAGCCTTAGCGAAAGGCTTCTTGAAGGGAAAGATGTAACTCTGTGAGATGAATTAACAGAACACAGAGCAGTTTCTCAGAAAGCTTCTTTCCAGTTTTGAACGGAAGATATTTCCTTTTTCACCATAGCCCTCTATGGGCTTCCAAATATCCCTTTGCCAATTCCACAAGAACAGCCTTAGCGAAAGGCTTCTTGAAGGGAAAGATGTAACTCTGTGAGATGAATTAACAGAACACAGAGCAGTTTCTCAGAAAGCTTCTTTCCTGTTTTGAACGGAAGATATTTCCTTTTTCACCATAGCCCTCTATGGGCTTGCACATATCCCTTTGCCAATTCCACAAGAACAGCCTTAGCGAAAGGCTTCTTGAAGGGAAAGATGTAACTCTGTGAGATGAATTAACAGAACACAGAGCAGTTTCTCAGAAAGCTTCTTTCCAGTTTTGAACGGAAGATATTTCCTTTTTCACCATAGCCCTCTATGGGCTTCCAAATATCCCTTTGCCAATTCCACAAGAACAGCCTTAACGAAAGGCTTCTTGAAGGGAAAGATGTAACACAGTGAGATGAATTAACAGAACACAGAGCAGTTTCTCAGAAAGCTTCTTTCCAGTTTTGAACGGAAGATATTTCCTTTTTCACCATAGCCCTCTATGGGCTTCCAAATATCCCTTTGCCAATTCCACAAGAACAGCCTTAGCGAAAGGCTTCTTGAAGGGAAAGATGTAACTCTGTGAGATGAATTAACAGAACACAGAGCAGTTTCTCAGAAAGCTTCTTTCCAGTTTTGAACTTAAGATATTTCCTTTTTCACCATAGCCCTCTATGGGCTTCCAAATATCCCTTTGCCAAATCCACAAGAACAGCCGTAGCGAAAGGCTTCTTGAAGGGAAAGATGTAACTCTGTGAGATTAATTAACAGAACACAGAGCAGTTTCTCAGAAAGCTTCTTTCCAGTTTTGAACGGAAGATATTTCCTTTTTCACCATAGCCCTCTATGGGCTTCCAAATATCCCTTTGCCAATTCCACAAGAACAGCCTTAGCGAAAGGCTTCTTGAAGGGAAAGATGTAACTCTGTGAGATGAATTAACAGAACACAGAGCAGTTTCTCAGAAAGCTTCTTTCCAGTTTTGAACGGAAGTTATTTCCTTTTTCACCATAGCCCTCTATGGGCTTCCAAATATCCCTTTGCCAATTCCACAAGAACAGCCTTAGCGAAAGGCTTCTTGAAGGGAAAGATGTAACTCTGTGAGATGAATTAACAGAACACAGAGCAGTTTCTCAGAAAGCTTCTTTCCAGTATTGAAGGGAAGATATTTTCTTTTTCACCATAGCCCTCTATGGGCTTCCAAATATCCCTTTGCCAATTCCACAAGAACAGCCTTAGCGAAAGGCTGCTTGAAGGGAAAGATGTAACTCTGTGAGATGAATTAACAGAACACAGAGCAGTTTCCCAGAAAGCTTCTTTTCAGTTTTGATCGGAAGATATTTCCTTTTTCACCATAGCCCTCTATGGGCTTCCAAATATCCCTTTGCCAATTCCACAAGAACAGCCTTAGCGAAAGGCTTCTTGAAGGGAAAGATGTAACTCTGTGAGATGAATTAACAGAACACAGAGCAGTTTCTCAGAAAGCTTCTTTCCAGTTTTGAACTGAAGATATTACCTTTTTCACCATAGCCCTCTATGGGCTTCCAAATATCCCTTTGCCAATTCCACAAGAACAGCCTTAGCGAAAGGCTTCTTGAAGGGAAAGATGTAACTCTGTGAGATGAATTAACAGAACACAGAGTAGTTTCTCAGAAAGCTTCTTTCCAGTTTTGAACGGAAGATATTTCCTTTTTCACCATAGCCCTCTATGGGCTTCCAAATATCCCTTTGCCAATTCCACAAGAACAGCCTTAGCGAAAGGCTTCTTGAAGGGAAAGATGTAACTCTGTGAGATGAATTAACAGAACACAGAGCAGTTTCTCAGAAAGCTTCTTTCCAGTTTTGAACGGAAGATATTTCCTTTTTCACCATAGCCCTCTATGGGCTTCCAAATATCCCTTTGCCAATTCCACAAGAACAGCCTTAGCGAAAGGCTTCTTGAAGTGAAAGATCTAACTCTGTGAGATGAATTAACAGAACACAGAGCAGTTTCTCAGAAAGCTTCTTTCCAGTTTTGAACGGAAGATATTTCCTTTTTCACCATAGTCCTCTATGGGCTTCCAAATATCCCTTTGCCAATTCCACAAGAACAGCCTTAACGAAAGGCTTCTTGAAGGGAAAGATGTAACACAGTGAGATGAATTAACAGAACACAGAGCAGTTTCTCTGAAAGCTTCTTTCCAGTTTTGAACGGAAGATATTTCCTTTTTCACCATAGCCCTCTACGGGCTTCCAAATATCCCTTTGCCAATTCCACAAGAACAGCCTTAGCGAAAGGCTTCTTGAAGGGAAAGATGTAACTCTGTGAGATGAATTAACAGAACAAAGAGCAGTTTCTCAGAAAGCTTCTTTCCAGTTTTCAACGGAAGATAATTCCTTTTTCACCATAGCCCTCTATGGGCTTCCAAATATCCCTTTGCCAATTCCACAAGAACAGCCTTAGCGAAAGGCTTCTTGAAGG
Organism: Chlorocebus sabaeus; assembly: GCF_047675955.1. Lineage (NCBI taxonomy): Eukaryota > Metazoa > Chordata > Mammalia > Primates > Cercopithecidae > Chlorocebus > Chlorocebus sabaeus. The sequence continues at coordinate 89,820 of NW_027327575.1, forward strand.
GAAGATGTAACTCTGTGGGATGAATTAACAGAACACAGAGCAGTTTCTCAGAAAGCTTCTTTCCAGTTTGAACGGAAGATATTTTCTTTTTCACCATAGCCCTCTATGGGCTTCCAAATATCCCTTTGCCAATTCCACAAGAACAGCCTTGGCGAAAGGCTTCTTGAAGGGAAAGATGTAACTCTGTGAGTTGAATGAACAGAACACAGAGCAGTTTCTCAGAAAGCTTCTTTCCAGTTTTGAACGGAAGATATTTCCTTTTTCACCACAGCCCTCTATGGGCTTCCAAATATCCCTTTGCCAATTCCACAAGAACAGCCTTAGCGAAAGGCTTCTTGAAGGGAAAGATGTAACTCTGTGAGATGAATTAACAGAACACAGAGCAGTTTCTCAGAAAGCTTATTTCCAGTTTTGAACGGAAGATATTTCCTTTTTCACCATAGCCGTCTATGGCCTTCCAAATATCCCTTTGCCAATTCCACAAGAACAGCCTTGGCGAAAGGCTTCTTGAAGGGAAAGATGTAACTCTGTGAGTTGAATGAACAGAACACAGAGCAGTTTCTCAGAAAGCTTCTTTCCAGTTTTGAACGGAAGATATTTCCTTTTTCACCACAGCCCTCTATGGGCTTCCAAATATCCCTTTGCCAATTCCACAAGAACAGCCTTAGCGAAAGGCTTCTTGAAGGGAAAGATGTAACTCTGTGAGATGAATTAACAGAACACAGAGTAGTTTCTCAGAAAGCTTCTTTCCAGTTTTGAACGGAAGATATTTCCTTTTTCACCATAGCCCTCTATGGGCTTCCAAATATCCCTTCGCCAATTCCACAAGAACAGCCTTATCGAAAGGCTTCTTGAAGGGAAAGATGTAACTCTGTGAGATGAATTAACAGAACACAGAGCAGTTTCTCAGAAAGCTTCTTTCCAGTTTTGAACGGAAGATATTTCCTTTTTCACCATAGCCCTCTATGGGCTTCCAAATATCCCTTTGCCAATTCCACAAGAACAGCCTTAGCGAAAGGCTTCTTGAAGGGAAAGATGTAACTCTGTGAGATGAATTAACAGAACACAGAGCAGTTTCTCAGAAAGCTTCTTTCCAGTTTTGAACGGAAGATATTTCCTTTTTCACCATAGCCCTCTATGGGCTTCCAAATATCCCTTTGCCAATTCCACAAGAACAGTCTTAGCGAAAGGCTTCTTGAAGGGAAAGATGTAACTCTGTGAGATGAATTAACAGAACACAGAGCAGTTTCTCAGAAAGCTTCTTTCCAGTTTTGAACGGAAGATATTTCCTTTTTCACCATAGCCCTCTATGGGCTTCCAAATATCCCTTTGCCAATTCCACAAGAACAGCCTTAACGAAAGGCTTCTTGAAGGGAAAGATGTAACACCGTGAGATGAATTAACAGAACACAGAGCAGTTTCTCTGAAAGCTTCTTTCCAGTTTTGAACGGAAGATATTTCCTTTTTCACCATAGCCCTCTACGGGCTTCCAAATATCCCTTTGCCAATTCCACAAGAACAGCCTTAGCGAAAGGCTTCTTGAAGGGAAAGATGTAACTCTGTGAGATGAATTAACAGAACACAGAGCAGTTTCTCAGAAAGCTTCTTTCCTGTTTTGAACGGAAGATATTTCCTTTTTCACCATAGCCCTCTATGGGCTTCCAAATATCCCTTTGCCAATTCCACAAGAACAGCCTTAGCGAAAGGCTTCTTGAAGGGAAAGATGTAACTCTGTGAGATGAATTAACAGAACACAGAGCAGTTTCTCAGAAAGCTTCTTTCCAGTTTTGAACGGAAGATATTTCCTTTTTCACCATAGCCCTCTATGGGCTTCCAAATATCCCTTTGCCAATTCCACAAGAACAGCCTTAGCGAAAGGCTTCTTGAAGGGAAAGATGTAACTCTGTGAGATGAATTAACAGAACACAGAGCAGTTTCTCAGAAAGCTTCTTTCCAGTTTTGAACGGAAGATATTTCCTTTTTCACCATAGCCCTCTATGGGCTTCCAAATATCCCTTTGCCAATTCCACAAAAACAGTCTTAGCGAAAGGCTTCTTGAAGGGAAAGATGTAACTCTGTGAGATGAATTAACAGAACACAGAGCAGTTTCTCAGAAAGCTTCTTTCCAGTTTTGAACGGAAGATATTTCCTTTTTCACCATAGCCCTCTATGGGCTTCCAAATATCCCTTTGCCAATTCCACAAGAACAGCCTTAGCGAAAGGCTTCTTGAAGGGAAAGATGTAACTCTGTGAGATGAATTAACAGAACAAAGAGCAGTTTCTCAGAAAGCTTCTTTCCAGTTTTGAACGGAAGATAATTCCTTTTTCACCATAGCCCTCTATGGGCTTCCAAATATCCCTTTGCCAATTCCACAAGAACAGCCTTAGCGAAAGGCTTCTTGAAGGGAAGATGTAACTCTGTGAGATGAATTAACAGAACACAGAGCAGTTTCTCAGAAAGCTTCTTTCCAGTTTGAACGGAAGATATTTCCTTTTTCAGCATAGCCCTCTATGGGCTTCCAAATATCCCTTTGCCAATTCCACAAGAACAGCCTTAGCGAAAGGCTTCTTGAAGGGAAAGATGTAACTCTGTGAGTTGAATGAACAGAACACAGAGCAGTTTCTCAGAAAGCTTCTTTCCAGTTTTGAACGGAAGATATTTCCTTTTTCACCATAGCCCTCTATGGGCTTCCAAATATCCCTTTGCCAATTCCACAAGAACAGCCTTAGCGAAAGGCTTCTTGAAGGGAAAGATGTAACTCTGTGAGATGAATTAACAGAACACAGAGCAGTTTCTCAGAAAGCTTCTTTCCAGTTTTGAACTTAAGATATTTCCTTTTTCACCATAGCCCTCTATGGGCTTCCAAATATCCCTTTGCCAAATCCACAAGAACAGCCGTAGCGAAAGGCTTCTTGAAGGGAAAGATGTAACTCTGTGAGATTAATTAACAGAACACAGAGCAGTTTCTCAGAAAGCTTCTTTCCAGTTTTGAACGGAAGATATTTCCTTTTTCACCATAGCCCTCTATGGGCTTCCAAATATCCCTTTGCCAATTCCACAAGAACAGCCTTAGCGAAAGGCTTCTTGAAGGGAAAGATGTAACTCTGTGAGATGAATTAACAGAACACAGAGCAGTTTCTCAGAAAGCTTCTTTCCAGTTTTGAACGGAAGTTATTTCCTTTTTCACCATACCCCTCTATGGGCTTCCAAATATCCCTTTGCCAATTCCACAAGAACAGCCTTAGCGAAAGGCTTCTTGAAGGGAAAGATGTAACTCTGTGAGATGAATTAACAGAACACAGAGCAGTTTCTCAGAAAGCTTCTTTCCAGTATTGAAGGGAAGATATTTTCTTTTTCACCATAGCCCTCTATGGGCTTCCAAATATCCCTTTGCCAATTCCACAAGAACAGCCTTAGCGAAAGGCTGCTTGAAGGGAAAGATGTAACTCTGTGAGATGAATTAACAGAACACAGAGCAGTTTCCCAGAAAGCTTCTTTTCAGTTTTGATCGGAAGATATTTCCTTTTTCACCATAGCCCTCTATGGGCTTCCAAATATCCCTTTGCCAATTCCACAAGAACAGCCTTAGCGAAAGGCTTCTTGAAGGGAAAGATGTAACTCTGTGAGATGAATTAACAGAACACAGAGCAGTTTCTCAGAAAGCTTCTTTCCAGTTTTGAACTGAAGATATTACCTTTTTCACCATAGCCCTCTATGGGCTTCCAAATATCCCTTTGCCAATTCCACAAGAACAGCCTTAGCGAAAGGCTTCTTGAAGGGAAAGATGTAACTCTGTGAGATGAATTAACAGAACACAGAGTAGTTTCTCAGAAAGCTTCTTTCCAGTTTTGAACGGAAGATATTTCCTTTTTCACCATAGCCCTCTATGGGCTTCCAAATATCCCTTTGCCAATTCCACAAGAACAGCCTTAGCGAAAGGCTTCTTGAAGGGAAAGATGTAACTCTGTGAGATGAATTAACAGAACACAGAGCAGTTTCTCAGAAAGCTTCTTTCCAGTTTTGAACGGAAGATATTTCCTTTTTCACCATAGCCCTCTATGGGCTTCCAAATATCCCTTTGCCAATTCCACAAGAACAGCCTTAGCGAAAGGCTTCTTGAAGTGAAAGATCTAACTCTGTGAGATGAATTAACAGAACACAGAGCAGTTTCTCAGAAAGCTTCTTTCCAGTTTTGAACGGAAGATATTTCCTTTTTCACCATAGTCCTCTATGGGCTTCCAAATATCCCTTTGCCAATTCCACAAGAACAGCCTTAACGAAAGGCTTCTTGAAGGGAAAGATGTAACACAGTGAGATGAATTAACAGAACACAGAGCAGTTTCTCTGAAAGCTTCTTTCCAGTTTTGAACGGAAGATATTTCCTTTTTCACCATAGCCCTCTACGGGCTTCCAAATATCCCTTTGCCAATTCCACAAGAACAGCCTTAGCGAAAGGCTTCTTGAAGGGAAAGATGTAACTCTGTGAGATGAATTAACAGAACAAAGAGCAGTTTCTCAGAAAGCTTCTTTCCAGTTTTCAACGGAAGATAATTCCTTTTTCACCATAGCCCTCTATGGGCTTCCAAATATCCCTTTGCCAATTCCACAAGAACAGCCTTAGCGAAAGGCTTCTTGAAGGGAAGATGTAACTCTGTGGGATGAATTAACAGAACACAGAGCAGTTTCTCAGAAAGCTTCTTTCCAGTTTGAACGGAAGATATTTTCTTTTTCACCATAGCCCTCTATGGGCTTCCAAATATCCCTTTGCCAATTCCACAAGAACAGCCTTGGCGAAAGGCTTCTTGAAGGGAAAGATGTAACTCTGTGAGTTGAATGAACAGAACACAGAGCAGTTTCTCAGAAAGCTTCTTTCCAGTTTTGAACGGAAGATATTTCCTTTTTCACCACAGCCCTCTATGGGCTTCCAAATATCCCTTTGCCAATTCCACAAGAACAGCCTTAGCGAAAGGCTTCTTGAAGGGAAAGATGTAACTCTGTGAGATGAATTAACAGAACACAGAGCAGTTTCTCAGAAAGCTTATTTCCAGTTTTGAACGGAAGATATTTCCTTTTTCACCATAGCCGTCTATGGCCTTCCAAATATCCCTTTGCCAATTCCACAAGAACAGCCTTGGCGAAAGGCTTCTTGAAGGGAAAGATGTAACTCTGTGAGTTGAATGAACAGAACACAGAGCAGTTTCTCAGAAAGCTTCTTTCCAGTTTTGAACGGAAGATATTTCCTTTTTCACCACAGCCCTCTATGGGCTTCCAAATATCCCTTTGCCAATTCCACAAGAACAGCCTTAGCGAAAGGCTTCTTGAAGGGAAAGATGTAACTCTGTGAGATGAATTAACAGAACACAGAACAGTTTCTCAGAAAGCTTCTTTCCAGTTTTGAACGGAAGATATTTCCTTTTTCACCATAGCCCTCTATGTGCTTCCAAATATCCCTTTGCCAATTCCACAAGAACAGCCTTAGCGAAAGGCTTCTTGAAGGGAAAGATGTAACTCTGTGAGATGAATTAACAGAACACAGAGCTGTTTCTCAGAAAGCTTCTTTCCAGTTTTGAACGGAAGATATTTCCTTTTTCACCATAGTCGTCTATGGCCTTCCAAATATCCCTTTGCCAATTCCACAAGAACAGCCTTAGCGAAAGGCTTCTTGAAGGGAAAGATGTAACTCTGTGAGATGAATTAACAGAACACAGAGCAGTTTCTCAGAAAGCTTCTTTCCAGTTTTGAACGGAAGATATTTCCTTTTTCACCGTAGCCCTCTATGGGCTTCCAAATATCCCTTTGCCAATTCCATAAGAACAGCCTTAGCGAAAGGCTTCTTGAAGGGAAAGATGTAACTCTGTGAGATGAATTAACAGAACACAGAGCAGTTTCTCAGAAAGCTTCTTTCCAGTTTTGAACGGAAGATATTTCCTTTTTCACCATAGCCCTCTATGGGCCTCCAAATATCCCTTTGCCAATTCCACAAGAACAGCCTTAGCGAAAGGCTCCTTGAAGGGAAAGATGTAACTCTGTGAGATGAATTAACAGAACACAGAGCAGTTTCTCAGAAAGCTTCTTTCCAGTTTTGAACGGAAGATATTTCCTTTTTCACCATAGGCCTCTATGGGCTTCCAAATATCCCTTTGCCAATTCCACAAGAACAGCCTTAGCGAAAGGCTTCTTGAAGGGAAAGATGTAACTCTGTGAGATGAATTCACAGAACACAGAGCAGTTTCTCAGAAAGCTTCTTTCCAGTTTTGAACGGAAGATATTTCCTTTTTCACCATAGCCCTCTATGGGCTTCCAAATATCCCTTTGCCAATTCCACAAGAACAGCCTTAGCGAAAGGCTTCTTGAAGGGAAAGATGTAACTCTATGAGATGAATTAACAGTACACAGAGCAGTTTCTCAGAGAGCTTCTTTCCAGTTTTGAACGGAAGATATTTCCTTTTTCACCATAGCCCTCTATGGGCTTCCAAATATCCCTTTGCCAATTCCACAAGAACAGCCTTAGCGAAAGGCTTCTTGAAGGGAAAGATGTAACTCTGTGAGATGAATTCACAGAACAAAGAGCAGTTTCTCAGAAAGATTCTTTCCAATTTTGAAAGGAAGATATTTCCTTTTTCACCATAGCCCTCTATGGGCTTCCAAATATCCCTTTGCCAATTCCACAAGAACAGCCTTAGCGAAAGGCTTCTTGAAGGGAAAGATGTAACTCTGTGAGATAAAATAGCAGAACACAGAGCAGTTTCTCAGAAAGCTTCTTTCCAGTTTTGAACGGAAGATATTTCCTTTTTCACCATAGCCCTCTATGGGCTTCCAAATATCCCTTTGCCAATTCCACAAGAACAGCCTTAGCGAAAGGCTCCTTGAAGGGAAAGATGTAACTGTGAGATGAATTAACAGAACACAGAGCAGTTTCTCAGAAAGCTTCTTTCCAGTTTTGAACGGAAGATATTTCCTTTTTCACCATAGCCCTCTATGGGCTTCCAAATATCCCTTTGCCAATTCCACAAGAACAGCCTTAGCGAAAGGCTTCTTGAAGGGAAAGATGTAACTCTGTGAGATGAATTAACAGAACACAGAGCAGTTTCTCAGAAAGCTTCTTTCCAGTTTTAAACGGAAGATACTTCCTTTTTCACCATAGCCCTCTATGGGCTTCCAAATATCCCTTTGCCAAATCCACAAGAACAGCCGTAGCGAAAGGCTTCTTGAAGGGAAAGATGTAACTCTGTGAGATTAATTAACAGAACACAGAGCAGTTTCTTAGAAAGCTTCTTTCCAGTTTTGAACGGAAGATATTTCCTTTTTCACCATAGCCCTCTATGGGCTTCCAAATATCACTTTGCCAATTCCACAAGAACAGCCTTAGCGAAAGGCTTCTTGAAGGGAAAGATGTAACTCTGTGAGATGAATTAACAGAACACAGAGTAGTTTCTCAGAAAGTTTCTTTCCAGTTTTGAACGGAAGATATTTCCTTTTTCACCATAGCCCTCTATGGGCTTCCAAATATCCCTTTGCCAATTCCACAAGAACAGCCTTAGCGAAAGGCTTCTTGAAGGGAAAGATGTAACTCTGTGAGATGAATTAACAGAACACAGAGCAGTTTCTCAGAAAGCTTCTTTCCAGTTTTGAACGGAAGATATTTCCTTTTTCACCATAGCCCTCTATGGGCTTCCAAATATCCCTTTGCCAATTCCACAAGAACAGCCTTAGCGAAAGGCTTCTTGAAGGGAAAGATGTAACTCTGTGAGATGAATTAACAGAACACAGAGCAGTTTCTCAGAAAGCTTCTTTCCAGTTTTGAACGGAAGATATTTCCTTTTTCACCATAGGCCTCTATGGGCTTCCAAATATCCCATTGCCAATTCCACAAGAACAGCCTTAGCGAAAGGCTTCTTGAAGTTAAAGATGTAACTCTGTGAGATGAATTAACAGAACACAGAGCAGTTTCTCAGAAAGCTTCTTTCCAGTTTTGAACGGAAGATATTTCCTTTTTCACCGTAGCCCTCTATGGGCTTCCAAATATCCCTTTGCCAATTCCATAAGAACAGCCTTAGCGAAAGGCTTCTTGAAGGGAAAGATGTAACTCTGTGAGATGAATTAACAGAACACAGAGCAGTTTCTCAGAAAGCTTCTTTCCAATTTTGAACGGAAGATATTTCCTTTTTCACCATAGCCCTCTATGGGCCTCCAAATATCCCTTTGCCAATTCCACAAGAACAGCCTTAGCGAAAGGCTCCTTGAAGGGAAAGATGTAACTCTGTGAGATGAATTAACAGAACACAGAGCAGTTTCTCAGAAAGCTTCTTTCCAGTTTTGAACGGAAGATATTTCCTTTTTCACCATAGGCCTCTATGGGCTTCCAAATATCCCTTTGCCAATTCCACAAGAACAGCCTTAGCGAAAGGCTTCTTGAAGGGAAAGATGTAACTCTGTGAGATGAATTCACAGAACACAGAGCAGTTTCTCAGAAAGCTTCTTTCCAGTTTTGAACGGAAGATATTTCCTTTTTCACCATAGCCCTCTATGGGCTTCCAAATATCCCTTTGCCAATTCCACAAGAACAGCCTTAGCGAAAGGCTTCTTGAAGGGAAAGATGTAACTCTATGAGATGAATTAACAGTACACAGAGCAGTTTCTCAGAGAGCTTCTTTCCAGTTTTGAACGGAAGATATTTCCTTTTTCACCATAGCCCTCTATGGGCTTCCAAATATCCCTTTGCCAATTCCACAAGAACAGCCTTAGCGAAAGGCTTCTTGAAGGGAAAGATGTAACTCTGTGAGATGAATTCACAGAACAAAGAGCAGTTTCTCAGAAAGATTCTTTCCAATTTTGAAAGGAAGATATTTCCTTTTTCACCATAGCCCTCTATGGGCTTCCAAATATCCCTTTGCCAATTCCACAAGAACAGCCTTAGCGAAAGGCTTCTTGAAGGGAAAGATGTAACTCTGTGAGATAAAATAGCAGAACACAGAGCAGTTTCTCAGAAAGCTTCTTTCCAGTTTTGAACGGAAGATATTTCCTTTTTCACCATAGCCCTCTATGGGCTTCCAAATATCCCTTTGCCAATTCCACAAGAACAGCCTTAGCGAAAGGCTCCTTGAAGGGAAAGATGTAACTGTGAGATGAATTAACAGAACACAGAGCAGTTTCTCAGAAAGCTTCTTTCCAGTTTTGAACGGAAGATATTTCCTTTTTCACCATAGCCCTCTATGGGCTTCCAAATATCCCTTTGCCAATTCCACAAGAACAGCCTTAGCGAAAGGCTTCTTGAAGGGAAAGATGTAACTCTGTGAGATGAATTAACAGAACACAGAGCAGTTTCTCAGAAAGCTTCTTTCCAGTTTTAAACGGAAGATACTTCCTTTTTCACCATAGCCCTCTATGGGCTTCCAAATATCCCTTTGCCAAATCCACAAGAACAGCCGTAGCGAAAGGCTTCTTGAAGGGAAAGATGTAACTCTGTGAGATTAATTAACAGAACACAGAGCAGTTTCTTAGAAAGCTTCTTTCCAGTTTTGAACGGAAGATATTTCCTTTTTCACCATAGCCCTCTATGGGCTTCCAAATATCACTTTGCCAATTCCACAAGAACAGCCTTAGCGAAAGGCTTCTTGAAGGGAAAGATGTAACTCTGTGAGATGAATTAACAGAACACAGAGTAGTTTCTCAGAAAGTTTCTTTCCAGTTTTGAACGGAAGATATTTCCTTTTTCACCATAGCCCTCTATGGGCTTCCAAATATCCCTTTGCCAATTCCACAAGAACAGCCTTAGCGAAAGGCTTCTTGAAGGGAAAGATGTAACTCTGTGAGATGAATTAACAGAACACAGAGCAGTTTCTCAGAAAGCTTCTTTCCAGTTTTGAACGGAAGATATTTCCTTTTTCACCATAGCCCTCTATGGGCTTCCAAATATCCCTTTGCCAATTCCACAAGAACAGCCTTAGCGAAAGGCTTCTTGAAGGGAAAGATGTAACTCTGTGAGATGAATTAACAGAACACAGAGCAGTTTCTCAGAAAGCTTCTTTCCAGTTTTGAACGGAAGATATTTCCTTTTTCACCATAGGCCTCTATGGGCTTCCAAATATCCCATTGCCAATTCCACAAGAACAGCCTTAGCGAAAGGCTTCTTGAAGTTAAAGATGTAACTCTGTGAGATGAATTAACAGAACACAGAGCAGTTTCTCAGAAAGCTTCTTTCCAGTTTTGAACGGAAGATATTTCCTTTTTCACCATAGCCCTCTATGGGCTTCCAAATATCCCTTTGCCAATTTCACAAGAACAGCCTTAGCGAAAGGCTTCTTGAAGGGAAAGATGTAACTCTGTGAGATGAATTAGCAGAACACAGAGCAGTTTCTCAGAAAGATTCTTTCCAATTTGGAAAGGGAGATATTTCCTTTTTCACCATAGCCCTCTATGGGCTTCCAAATATCCCTTTGCCAATTCCACAAGAACAGCCTTAGCGAAAGGCTTCTTGAAGGGAAAGATGTATCTCTGTGAGATGAATTAACAGAACTCAGAGCAGTTTCTCAGAAGGCTTCTTTCCAGTTTTGAACGGAAGATATTTACTTTTTCACCATAGCCCTCTATGGGCTTCCAAATATCCCTTTGCCAATTCCACAAGAACAGCCTTAGCGAAAGGCTTCTTGAAGGGAAAGATGTAACTCTGTGAGATGAATTCACAGAACACAGAGCAGTTTCTCAGAAAGCTTCTTTCCAGTTTTCAACGGAAGATATTTCCTTTTTCACCATAGCCCTCTATGGCCTTCCAAATATCCCTTTGCCAATTCCACAAGAACAGCCTTAGCGAAAGGCTTCTTGAAGGGAAAGATGTAACTCTGTGAGATGAGTTCACAGAACACAGAGCAGTTTCTCAGAAAGCTTCTTTCCAGTTTTGAACGGAAGATATTGCCTTTTTCACCATAGGCCTCTATGGGCTTCCAAATATCCCTTTGCCAATTCCACAAGAACAGCCTTAGCGAAAGGCTTCTTGAGGGGAAAGATGTAACTCTGTGAGATGAATTCACAGAACACAGAGCAGTTTCTCAGAAAGCTTCTTTCCAGTTTTGAACGGAAGATATTTCCTTTTTCACCATAGCCCTCTATGGGCTTCCAAATATCCCTTTGCCAATTCCACAAGAACAGCCTTAGCGAAAGGCTTCTTGAAGGGAAAGATGTAACTCTGTGAGATGAATTAACAGAACACAGAGCAGTTTCTCAGAAAGCTTCTTTCCAGTTTTGAACGGAAGATATTTCCTTTTTCACCATAGGCCTCTATGGGCTTCCAAATATCCCTTTGCCAATTCCACAAGAACAGCCTTAGCGAAAGGCTTCTTGAAGGGAAAGATGTAACTCTGTGAGATGAATGAACAGAACACAGAGCAGTTTCTCAGAAAGCTTCTTTCCAGTTTTGAACGGAAGATATTTACTTTTTCACCATAGCCCCCTATGGGCTTCCAAATATACCTTTGCCAATTCCACAAGAACAGCCTTAGCGAAAGGCTTTTTGAAGGGAAAGATGTAACTCTGTGAGATGAATTCACAGAACACAGAGCAGTTTCTCAGAAAGCTTCTTTCCAGTTTTGAACGGAAGATATTTCCTTTTTCACCATAGCCCTCTATGGGCTTCCAAATATCCCTTTGCCAATTCCACAAGAACAGCCTTAGCGAAAGGCTTCTTGAAGGGAAAGATGTAACTCTGTGAGATGAATTAACAGAACACAGAGTAGTTTCTCAGAAAGCTTCTTTCCAGTTTTGAACGGAAGATATTTCCTTTTTCACCATAGCCCTCTATGGGCTTCCAAATATCCCTTCGCCAATTCCACAAGAACAGCCTTAGCGAAAGGCTTCTTGAAGGGAAAGATGTAACTCTGTGAGATGAATTAACAGAACACAGAGCAGTTTCTCAGAAAGCTTCTTTCCAGTTTTGAACGGAAGATATTTCCTTTTTCACCATAGCCCTCTATGGGCTTCCAAATATCCCTTTGCCAATTCCACAAGAACAGCCTTAGCGAAAGGCTTCTTGAAGGGAAAGATGTAACTCTGTGAGATGAATTAACAGAACACAGAGCAGTTTCTCAGAAAGCTTCTTTCCAGTTTTGAACGGAAGATATTTCCTTTTTCACCATAGCCCTCTATGGGCTTCCAAATATCCCTTTGCCAATTCCACAAGAACAGTCTTAGCGAAAGGCTTCTTGAAGGGAAAGATGTAACTCTGTGAGATGAATTAACAGAACACAGAGCAGTTTCTCAGAAAGCTTCTTTCCAGTTTTGAACGGAAGATATTTCCTTTTTCACCATAGCCCTCTATGGGCTTCCAAATATCCCTTTGCCAATTCCACAAGAACAGCCTTAACGAAAGGCTTCTTGAAGGGAAAGATGTAACACAGTGAGATGAATTAACAGAACACAGAGCAGTTTCTCTGAAAGCTTCTTTCCAGTTTTGAACGGAAGATATTTCCTTTTTCACCATAGCCCTCTACGGGCTTCCAAATATCCCTTTGCCAATTCCACAAGAACAGCCTTAGCGAAAGGCTTCTTGAAGGGAAAGATGTAACTCTGTGAGATGAATTAACAGAACACAGAGCAGTTTCTCAGAAAGCTTCTTTCCTGTTTTGAACGGAAGATATTTCCTTTTTCACCATAGCCCTCTATGGGCTTCCAAATATCCCTTTGCCAATTCCACAAGAACAGCCTTAGCGAAAGGCTTCTTGAAGGGAAAGATGTAACTCTGTGAGATGAATTAACAGAACACAGAGCAGTTTCTCAGAAAGCTTCTTTCCAGTTTTGAACGGAAGATATTTCCTTTTTCACCATAGCCCTCTATGGGCTTCCAAATATCCCTTTGCCAATTCCAAAAGAACAGCCTTAGCGAAAGGCTTCTTGAAGGGAAAGATGTAACTCTGTGAGATGAATTAACAGAACACAGAGCAGTTTCTCAGAAAGCTTCTTTCCAGTTTTAAACGGAAGATATTTCCTTTTTCACCATAGCCCTCTATGGGCTTCCAAATATCCCTTTGCCAATTCCACAAGAACAGTCTTAGCGAAAGGCTTCTTGAAGGGAAAGATGTAACTCTGTGAGATGAATTAACAGAACACAGAGCAGTTTCTCAGAAAGCTTCTTTCCAGTTTTGAACGGAAGATATTTCCTTTTTCACCATAGCCCTCTATGGGCTTCCAAATATCCCTTTGCCAATTCCACAAGAACAGCCTTAGCGAAAGGCTTCTTGAAGGGAAAGATGTAACTCTGTGAGATGAATTAACAGAACAAAGAGCAGTTTCTCAGAAAGCTTCTTTCCAGTTTTCAACGGAAGATAATTCCTTTTTCACCATAGCCCTCTATGGGCTTCCAAATATCCCTTTGCCAATTCCACAAGAACAGCCTTAGCGAAAGGCTTCTTGAAGGGAAGATGTAACTCTGTGAGATGAATTAACAGAACACAGAGCAGTTTCTCAGAAAGCTTCTTTCCAGTTTGAACGGAAGATATTTCCTTTTTCAGCATAGCCCTCTATGGGCTTCCAAATATCCCTTTGCCAATTCCACAAGAACAGCCTTAGCGAAAGGCTTCTTGAAGGGAAAGATGTAACTCTGTGAGTTGAATGAACAGGACACAGAGCAGTTTCTCAGAAAGCTTCTTTCCAGTTTTGAACGGAAGATATTTCCTTTTTCACCATAGCCCTCTATGGGCTTCCAAATATCCCTTTGCCAATTCCACAAGAACAGCCTTAGCGAAAGGCTTCTTGAAGGGAAAGATGTAACTCTGTGAGATGAATTAACAGAACACAGAGCAGTTTCTCAGAAAGCTTCTTTCCAGTTTTGAACTTAAGATATTTCCTTTTTCACCATAGCCCTCTATGGGCTTCCAAATATCCCTTTGCCAAATCCACAAGAACAGCCGTAGCGAAAGGCTTCTTGAAGGGAAAGATGTAACTCTGTGAGATTAATTAACAGAACACAGAGCAGTTTCTCAGAAAGCTTCTTTCCAGTTTTGAACGGAAGATATTTCCTTTTTCACCATAGCCCTCTATGGGCTTCCAAATATCCCTTTGCCAATTCCACAAGAACAGCCTTAGCGAAAGGCTTCTTGAAGGGAAAGATGTAACTCTGTGAGATGAATTAACAGAACACAGAGCAGTTTCTCAGAAAGCTTCTTTCCAGTTTTGAACGGAAGTTATTTCCTTTTTCACCATACCCCTCTATGGGCTTCCAAATATCCCTTTGCCAATTCCACAAGAACAGCCTTAGCGAAAGGCTTCTTGAAGGGAAAGATGTAACTCTGTGAGATGAATTAACAGAACACAGAGCAGTTTCTCAGAAAGCTTCTTTCCAGTATTGAAGGGAAGATATTTTCTTTTTCACCATAGCCCTCTATGGGCTTCCAAATATCCCTTTGCCAATTCCACAAGAACAGCCTTAGCGAAAGGCTGCTTGAAGGGAAAGATGTAACTCTGTGAGATGAATTAACAGAACACAGAGCAGTTTCCCAGAAAGCTTCTTTTCAGTTTTGATCGGAAGATATTTCCTTTTTCACCATAGCCCTCTATGGGCTTCCAAATATCCCTTTGCCAATTCCACAAGAACAGCCTTAGCGAAAGGCTTCTTGAAGGGAAAGATGTAACTCTGTGAGATGAATTAACAGAACACAGAGCAGTTTCTCAGAAAGCTTCTTTCCAGTTTTGAACTGAAGATATTACCTTTTTCACCATAGCCCTCTATGGGCTTCCAAATATCCCTTTGCCAATTCCACAAGAACAGCCTTAGCGAAAGGCTTCTTGAAGGGAAAGATGTAACTCTGTGAGATGAATTAACAGAACACAGAGTAGTTTCTCAGAAAGCTTCTTTCCAGTTTTGAACGGAAGATATTTCCTTTTTCACCATAGCCCTCTATGGGCTTCCAAATATCCCTTTGCCAATTCCACAAGAACAGCCTTAGCGAAAGGCTTCTTGAAGGGAAAGATGTAACTCTGTGAGATGAATTAACAGAACACAGAGCAGTTTCTCAGAAAGCTTCTTTCCAGTTTTGAACGGAAGATATTTCCTTTTTCACCATAGCCCTCTATGGGCTTCCAAATATCCCTTTGCCAATTCCACAAGAACAGCCTTAGCGAAAGGCTTCTTGAAGTGAAAGATCTAACTCTGTGAGATGAATTAACAGAACACAGAGCAGTTTCTCAGAAAGCTTCTTTCCAGTTTTGAACGGAAGATATTTCCTTTTTCACCATAGTCCTCTATGGGCTTCCAAATATCCCTTTGCCAATTCCACAAGAACAGCCTTAACGAAAGGCTTCTTGAAGGGAAAGATGTAACACAGTGAGATGAATTAACAGAACACAGAGCAGTTTCTCTGAAAGCTTCTTTCCAGTTTTGAACGGAAGATATTTCCTTTTTCACCATAGCCGTCTATGGCCTTCCAAATATCCCTTTGCCAATTCCACAAGAACAGCCTTGGCGAAAGGCTTCTTGAAGGGAAAGATGTAACTCTGTGAGTTGAATGAACAGAACACAGAGCAGTTTCTCAGAAAGCTTCTTTCCAGTTTTGAACGGAAGATATTTCCTTTTTCACCACAGCCCTCTATGGGCTTCCAAATATCCCTTTGCCAATTCCACAAGAACAGCCTTAGCGAAAGGCTTCTTGAAGGGAAAGATGTAACTCTGTGAGATGAATTAACAGAACACAGAACAGTTTCTCAGAAAGCTTCTTTCCAGTTTTGAACGGAAGATATTTCCTTTTTCACCATAGCCCTCTATGTGCTTCCAAATATCCCTTTGCCAATTCCACAAGAACAGCCTTAGCGAAAGGCTTCTTGAAGGGAAAGATGTAACTCTGTGAGATGAATTAACAGAACACAGAGCTGTTTCTCAGAAAGCTTCTTTCCAGTTTTGAACGGAAGATATTTCCTTTTTCACCATAGCCGTCTATGGCCTTCCAAATATCCCTTTGCCAATTCCACAAGAACAGCCTTAGCGAAAGGCTTCTTGAAGGGAAAGATGTAACTCTGTGAGATGAATTAACAGAACACAGAGCAGTTTCTCAGAAAGCTTCTTTCCAGTTTTGAACGGAAGATATTTCCTTTTTCACCGTAGCCCTCTATGGGCTTCCAAATATCCCTTTGCCAATTCCATAAGAACAGCCTTAGCGAAAGGCTTCTTGAAGGGAAAGATGTAACTCTGTGAGATGAATTAACAGAACACAGAGCAGTTTCTCAGAAAGCTTCTTTCCAGTTTTGAACGGAAGATATTTCCTTTTTCACCATAGCCCTCTATGGGCCTCCAAATATCCCTTTGCCAATTCCACAAGAACAGCCTTAGCGAAAGGCTCCTTGAAGGGAAAGATGTAACTCTGTGAGATGAATTAACAGAACACAGAGCAGTTTCTCAGAAAGCTTCTTTCCAGTTTTGAACGGAAGATATTTCCTTTTTCACCATAGGCCTCTATGGGCTTCCAAATATCCCTTTGCCAATTCCACAAGAACAGCCTTAGCGAAAGGCTTCTTGAAGGGAAAGATGTAACTCTGTGAGATGAATTCACAGAACACAGAGCAGTTTCTCAGAAAGCTTCTTTCCAGTTTTGAACGGAAGATATTTCCTTTTTCACCATAGCCCTCTATGGGCTTCCAAATATCCCTTTGCCAATTCCACAAGAACAGCCTTAGCGAAAGGCTTCTTGAAGGGAAAGATGTAACTCTATGAGATGAATTAACAGTACACAGAGCAGTTTCTCAGAGAGCTTCTTTCCAGTTTTGAACGGAAGATATTTCCTTTTTCACCATAGCCCTCTATGGGCTTCCAAATATCCCTTTGCCAATTCCACAAGAACAGCCTTAGCGAAAGGCTTCTTGAAGGGAAAGATGTAACTCTGTGAGATGAATTCACAGAACAAAGAGCAGTTTCTCAGAAAGATTCTTTCCAATTTTGAAAGGAAGATATTTCCTTTTTCACCATAGCCCTCTATGGGCTTCCAAATATCCCTTTGCCAATTCCACAAGAACAGCCTTAGCGAAAGGCTT
This sequence comes from Chlorocebus sabaeus, assembly GCF_047675955.1. Lineage (NCBI taxonomy): Eukaryota > Metazoa > Chordata > Mammalia > Primates > Cercopithecidae > Chlorocebus > Chlorocebus sabaeus. Next base: position 106,828 of record NW_027327575.1, read on the forward strand.
CTTGAAGGGAAAGATGTAACTCTGTGAGATAAAATAGCAGAACACAGAGCAGTTTCTCAGAAAGCTTCTTTCCAGTTTTGAACGGAAGATATTTCCTTTTTCACCATAGCCCTCTATGGGCTTCCAAATATCCCTTTGCCAATTCCACAAGAACAGCCTTAGCGAAAGGCTCCTTGAAGGGAAAGATGTAACTGTGAGATGAATTAACAGAACACAGAGCAGTTTCTCAGAAAGCTTCTTTCCAGTTTTGAACGGAAGATATTTCCTTTTTCACCATAGCCCTCTATGGGCTTCCAAATATCCCTTTGCCAATTCCACAAGAACAGCCTTAGCGAAAGGCTTCTTGAAGGGAAAGATGTAACTCTGTGAGATGAATTAACAGAACACAGAGCAGTTTCTCAGAAAGCTTCTTTCCAGTTTTAAACGGAAGATACTTCCTTTTTCACCATAGCCCTCTATGGGCTTCCAAATATCCCTTTGCCAAATCCACAAGAACAGCCGTAGCGAAAGGCTTCTTGAAGGGAAAGATGTAACTCTGTGAGATTAATTAACAGAACACAGAGCAGTTTCTTAGAAAGCTTCTTTCCAGTTTTGAACGGAAGATATTTCCTTTTTCACCATAGCCCTCTATGGGCTTCCAAATATCACTTTGCCAATTCCACAAGAACAGCCTTAGCGAAAGGCTTCTTGAAGGGAAAGATGTAACTCTGTGAGATGAATTAACAGAACACAGAGTAGTTTCTCAGAAAGTTTCTTTCCAGTTTTGAACGGAAGATATTTCCTTTTTCACCATAGCCCTCTATGGGCTTCCAAATATCCCTTTGCCAATTCCACAAGAACAGCCTTAGCGAAAGGCTTCTTGAAGGGAAAGATGTAACTCTGTGAGATGAATTAACAGAACACAGAGCAGTTTCTCAGAAAGCTTCTTTCCAGTTTTGAACGGAAGATATTTCCTTTTTCACCATAGCCCTCTATGGGCTTCCAAATATCCCTTTGCCAATTCCACAAGAACAGCCTTAGCGAAAGGCTTCTTGAAGGGAAAGATGTAACTCTGTGAGATGAATTAACAGAACACAGCAGTTTCTCAGAAAGCTTCTTTCCAGTTTTGAACGGAAGATATTTCCTTTTTCACCATAGGCCTCTATGGGCTTCCAAATATCCCATTGCCAATTCCACAAGAACAGCCTTAGCGAAAGGCTTCTTGAAGTTAAAGATGTAACTCTGTGAGATGAATTAACAGAACACAGAGCAGTTTCTCAGAAAGCTTCTTTCCAGTTTTGAACGGAAGATATTTCCTTTTTCACCGTAGCCCTCTATGGGCTTCCAAATATCCCTTTGCCAATTCCATAAGAACAGCCTTAGCGAAAGGCTTCTTGAAGGGAAAGATGTAACTCTGTGAGATGAATTAACAGAACACAGAGCAGTTTCTCAGAAAGCTTCTTTCCAGTTTTGAACGGAAGATATTTCCTTTTTCACCATAGCCCTCTATGGGCCTCCAAATATCCCTTTGCCAATTCCACAAGAACAGCCTTAGCGAAAGGCTCCTTGAAGGGAAAGATGTAACTCTGTGAGATGAATTAACAGAACACAGAGCAGTTTCTCAGAAAGCTTCTTTCCAGTTTTGAACGGAAGATATTTCCTTTTTCACCATAGGCCTCTATGGGCTTCCAAATATCCCTTTGCCAATTCCACAAGAACAGCCTTAGCGAAAGGCTTCTTGAAGGGAAAGATGTAACTCTGTGAGATGAATTCACAGAACACAGAGCAGTTTCTCAGAAAGCTTCTTTCCAGTTTTGAACGGAAGATATTTCCTTTTTCACCATAGCCCTCTATGGGCTTCCAAATATCCCTTTGCCAATTCCACAAGAACAGCCTTAGCGAAAGGCTTCTTGAAGGGAAAGATGTAACTCTATGAGATGAATTAACAGTACACAGAGCAGTTTCTCAGAGAGCTTCTTTCCAGTTTTGAACGGAAGATATTTCCTTTTTCACCATAGCCCTCTATGGGCTTCCAAATATCCCTTTGAAAATTCCACAAGAACAGCCTTAGCGAAAGGCTTCTTGAAGGGAAAGATGTAACTCTGTGAGATGAATTCACAGAACAAAGAGCAGTTTCTCAGAAAGATTCTTTCCAATTTTGAAAGGAAGATATTTCCTTTTTCACCATAGCCCTCTATGGGCTTCCAAATATCCCTTTGCCAATTCCACAAGAACAGCCTTAGCGAAAGGCTTCTTGAAGGGAAAGATGTAACTCTGTGAGATAAAATAGCAGAACACAGAGCAGTTTCTCAGAAAGCTTCTTTCCAGTTTTGAACGGAAGATATTTCCTTTTTCACCATAGCCCTCTATGGGCTTCCAAATATCCCTTTGCCAATTCCACAAGAACAGCCTTAGCGAAAGGCTCCTTGAAGGGAAAGATGTAACTGTGAGATGAATTAACAGAACACAGAGCAGTTTCTCAGAAAGCTTCTTTCCAGTTTTGAACGGAAGATATTTCCTTTTTCACCATAGGCCTCTATGGGCTTCCAAATATCCCTTTGCCAATTCCACAAGAACAGCCTTAGCGAAAGGCTTCTTGAAGGGAAAGATGTAACTCTGTGAGATGAATTAACAGAACACAGAGCAGTTTCTCAGAAAGCTTCTTTCCAGTTTTAAACGGAAGATACTTCCTTTTTCACCATAGCCCTCTATGGGCTTCCAAATATCCCTTTGCCAAATCCACAAGAACAGCCGTAGCGAAAGGCTTCTTGAAGGGAAAGATGTAACTCTGTGAGATTAATTAACAGAACACAGAGCAGTTTCTTAGAAAGCTTCTTTCCAGTTTTGAACGGAAGATATTTCCTTTTTCACCATAGCCCTCTATGGGCTTCCAAATATCACTTTGCCAATTCCACAAGAACAGCCTTAGCGAAAGGCTTCTTGAAGGGAAAGATGTAACTCTGTGAGATGAATTAACAGAACACAGAGTAGTTTCTCAGAAAGTTTCTTTCCAGTTTTGAACGGAAGATATTTCCTTTTTCACCATAGCCCTCTATGGGCTTCCAAATATCCCTTTGCCAATTCCACAAGAACAGCCTTAGCGAAAGGCTTCTTGAAGGGAAAGATGTAACTCTGTGAGATGAATTAACAGAACACAGAGCAGTTTCTCAGAAAGCTTCTTTCCAGTTTTGAACGGAAGATATTTCCTTTTTCACCATAGCCCTCTATGGGCTTCCAAATATCCCTTTGCCAATTCCACAAGAACAGCCTTAGCGAAAGGCTTCTTGAAGGGAAAGATGTAACTCTGTGAGATGAATTAACAGAACACAGCAGTTTCTCAGAAAGCTTCTTTCCAGTTTTGAACGGAAGATATTTCCTTTTTCACCATAGGCCTCTATGGGCTTCCAAATATCCCATTGCCAATTCCACAAGAACAGCCTTAGCGAAAGGCTTCTTGAAGTTAAAGATGTAACTCTGTGAGATGAATTAACAGAACACAGAGCAGTTTCTCAGAAAGCTTCTTTCCAGTTTTGAACGGAAGATATTTCCTTTTTCACCGTAGCCCTCTATGGGCTTCCAAATATCCCTTTGCCAATTCCATAAGAACAGCCTTAGCGAAAGGCTTCTTGAAGGGAAAGATGTAACTCTGTGAGATGAATTAACAGAACACAGAGCAGTTTCTCAGAAAGCTTCTTTCCAGTTTTGAACGGAAGATATTTCCTTTTTCACCATAGCCCTCTATGGGCCTCCAAATATCCCTTTGCCAATTCCACAAGAACAGCCTTAGCGAAAGGCTCCTTGAAGGGAAAGATGTAACTCTGTGAGATGAATTAACAGAACACAGAGCAGTTTCTCAGAAAGCTTCTTTCCAGTTTTGAACGGAAGATATTTCCTTTTTCACCATAGGCCTCTATGGGCTTCCAAATATCCCTTTGCCAATTCCACAAGAACAGCCTTAGCGAAAGGCTTCTTGAAGGGAAAGATGTAACTCTGTGAGATGAATTCACAGAACACAGAGCAGTTTCTCAGAAAGCTTCTTTCCAGTTTTGAACGGAAGATATTTCCTTTTTCACCATAGCCCTCTATGGGCTTCCAAATATCCCTTTGCCAATTCCACAAGAACAGCCTTAGCGAAAGGCTTCTTGAAGGGAAAGATGTAACTCTATGAGATGAATTAACAGTACACAGAGCAGTTTCTCAGAGAGCTTCTTTCCAGTTTTGAACGGAAGATATTTCCTTTTTCACCATAGCCCTCTATGGGCTTCCAAATATCCCTTTGCCAATTCCACAAGAACAGCCTTAGCGAAAGGCTTCTTGAAGGGAAAGATGTAACTCTGTGAGATGAATTCACAGAACAAAGAGCAGTTTCTCAGAAAGATTCTTTCCAATTTTGAAAGGAAGATATTTCCTTTTTCACCATAGCCCTCTATGGGCTTCCAAATATCCCTTTGCCAATTCCACAAGAACAGCCTTAGCGAAAGGCTTCTTGAAGGGAAAGATGTAACTCTGTGAGATAAAATAGCAGAACACAGAGCAGTTTCTCAGAAAGCTTCTTTCCAGTTTTGAACGGAAGATATTTCCTTTTTCACCATAGCCCTCTATGGGCTTCCAAATATCCCTTTGCCAATTCCACAAGAACAGCCTTAGCGAAAGGCTCCTTGAAGGGAAAGATGTAACTGTGAGATGAATTAACAGAACACAGAGCAGTTTCTCAGAAAGCTTCTTTCCAGTTTTGAACGGAAGATATTTCCTTTTTCACCATAGCCCTCTATGGGCTTCCAAATATCCCTTTGCCAATTCCACAAGAACAGCCTTAGCGAAAGGCTTCTTGAAGGGAAAGATGTAACTCTGTGAGATGAATTAACAGAACACAGAGCAGTTTCTCAGAAAGCTTCTTTCCAGTTTTAAACGGAAGATACTTCCTTTTTCACCATAGCCCTCTATGGGCTTCCAAATATCCCTTTGCCAAATCCACAAGAACAGCCGTAGCGAAAGGCTTCTTGAAGGGAAAGATGTAACTCTGTGAGATTAATTAACAGAACACAGAGCAGTTTCTTAGAAAGCTTCTTTCCAGTTTTGAACGGAAGATATTTCCTTTTTCACCATAGCCCTCTATGGGCTTCCAAATATCACTTTGCCAATTCCACAAGAACAGCCTTAGCGAAAGGCTTCTTGAAGGGAAAGATGTAACTCTGTGAGATGAATTAACAGAACACAGAGTAGTTTCTCAGAAAGTTTCTTTCCAGTTTTGAACGGAAGATATTTCCTTTTTCACCATAGCCCTCTATGGGCTTCCAAATATCCCTTTGCCAATTCCACAAGAACAGCCTTAGCGAAAGGCTTCTTGAAGGGAAAGATGTAACTCTGTGAGATGAATTAACAGAACACAGAGCAGTTTCTCAGAAAGCTTCTTTCCAGTTTTGAACGGAAGATATTTCCTTTTTCACCATAGCCCTCTATGGGCTTCCAAATATCCCTTTGCCAATTCCACAAGAACAGCCTTAGCGAAAGGCTTCTTGAAGGGAAAGATGTAACTCTGTGAGATGAATTAACAGAACACAGAGCAGTTTCTCAGAAAGCTTCTTTCCAGTTTTGAACGGAAGATATTTCCTTTTTCACCATAGGCCTCTATGGGCTTCCAAATATCCCATTGCCAATTCCACAAGAACAGCCTTAGCGAAAGGCTTCTTGAAGTTAAAGATGTAACTCTGTGAGATGAATTAACAGAACACAGAGCAGTTTCTCAGAAAGCTTCTTTCCAGTTTTGAACGGAAGATATTTCCTTTTTCACCATAGCCCTCTATGGGCTTCCAAATATCCCTTTGCCAATTTCACAAGAACAGCCTTAGCGAAAGGCTTCTTGAAGGGAAAGATGTAACTCTGTGAGATGAATTAGCAGAACACAGAGCAGTTTCTCAGAAAGATTCTTTCCAATTTGGAAAGGGAGATATTTCCTTTTTCACCATAGCCCTCTATGGGCTTCCAAATATCCCTTTGCCAATTCCACAAGAACAGCCTTAGCGAAAGGCTTCTTGAAGGGAAAGATGTATCTCTGTGAGATGAATTAACAGAACTCAGAGCAGTTTCTCAGAAGGCTTCTTTCCAGTTTTGAACGGAAGATATTTACTTTTTCACCATAGCCCTCTATGGGCTTCCAAATATCCCTTTGCCAATTCCACAAGAACAGCCTTAGCGAAAGGCTTCTTGAAGGGAAAGATGTAACTCTGTGAGATGAATTCACAGAACACAGAGCAGTTTCTCAGAAAGCTTCTTTCCAGTTTTCAACGGAAGATATTTCCTTTTTCACCATAGCCCTCTATGGCCTTCCAAATATCCCTTTGCCAATTCCACAAGAACAGCCTTAGCGAAAGGCTTCTTGAAGGGAAAGATGTAACTCTGTGAGATGAATTCACAGAACACAGAGCAGTTTCTCAGAAAGCTTCTTTCCAGTTTTGAACGGAAGATATTGCCTTTTTCACCATAGGCCTCTATGGGCTTCCAAATATCCCTTTGCCAATTCCACAAGAACAGCCTTAGCGAAAGGCTTCTTGAGGGGAAAGATGTAACTCTGTGAGATGAATTCACAGAACACAGAGCAGTTTCTCAGAAAGCTTCTTTCCAGTTTTGAACGGAAGATATTTCCTTTTTCACCATAGCCCTCTATGGGCTTCCAAATATCCCTTTGCCAATTCCACAAGAACAGCCTTAGCGAAAGGCTTCTTGAAGGGAAAGATGTAACTCTGTGAGATGAATTAACAGAACACAGAGCAGTTTCTCAGAAAGCTTCTTTCCAGTTTTGAACGGAAGATATTTCCTTTTTCACCATAGGCCTCTATGGGCTTCCAAATATCCCTTTGCCAATTCCACAAGAACAGCCTTAGCGAAAGGCTTCTTGAAGGGAAAGATGTAACTCTGTGAGATGAATGAACAGAACACAGAGCAGTTTCTCAGAAAGCTTCTTTCCAGTTTTGAACGGAAGATATTTACTTTTTCACCATAGCCCCCTATGGGCTTCCAAATATACCTTTGCCAATTCCACAAGAACAGCCTTAGCGAAAGGCTTTTTGAAGGGAAAGATGTAACTCTGTGAGATGAATTCACAGAACACAGAGCAGTTTCTCAGAAAGCTTCTTTCCACTTTTGAACGGAAGATATTTCCTTTTTCACCATAGCCCTCTATGGGCTTCCAAATATCCCTTTGCCAATTCCACAAGAACAGCCTTAGCGAAAGGCTTCTTGAAGGGAAAGATGTAACTCTGTGAGATGAATTAACAGAACACAGAGCAGTTTCTCAGAAAGCTTCTTTCCAGTTTTGAACGGAAGATATTTCCTTTTTCACCATAGGCCTCTATGGGCTTCCAAATATCCCTTTGCCAATTCCACAAGAACAGCCTTAGCGAAAGGCTTCTTGAAGGGAAAGATGTAACTCTGTGAGATGAATTCACAGAACACAGAGCAGTTTCTCAGAAAGCTTCTTTCCAGTTTTGAACGGAAGATATTTCCTTTTTCACCATAGCCCTCTATGGGCTTCCAAATATCCCTTTGCCAATTCCACAAGAACAGCCTTAGCGAAAGGCTTCTTGAAGGGAAAGATGTAACTCTATGAGATGAATTAACAGTACACAGAGCAGTTTCTCAGAGAGCTTCTTTCCAGTTTTGAACGGAAGATATTTCCTTTTTCACCATAGCCCTCTATGGGCTTCCAAATATCCCTTTGCCAATTCCACAAGAACAGCCTTAGCGAAAGGCTTCTTGAAGGGAAAGATGTAACTCTGTGAGATGAATTCACAGAACAAAGAGCAGTTTCTCAGAAAGATTCTTTCCAATTTTGAAAGGAAGATATTTCCTTTTTCACCATAGCCCTCTATGGGCTTCCAAATATCCCTTTGCCAATTCCACAAGAACAGCCTTAGCGAAAGGCTTCTTGAAGGGAAAGATGTAACTCTGTGAGATAAAATAGCAGAACACAGAGCAGTTTCTCAGAAAGCTTCTTTCCAGTTTTGAACGGAAGATATTTCCTTTTTCACCATAGCCCTCTATGGGCTTCCAAATATCCCTTTGCCAATTCCACAAGAACAGCCTTAGCGAAAGGCTCCTTGAAGGGAAAGATGTAACTGTGAGATGAATTAACAGAACACAGAGCAGTTTCTCAGAAAGCTTCTTTCCAGTTTTGAACGGAAGATATTTCCTTTTTCACCATAGCCCTCTATGGGCTTCCAAATATCCCTTTGCCAATTCCACAAGAACAGCCTTAGCGAAAGGCTTCTTGAAGGGAAAGATGTAACTCTGTGAGATGAATTAACAGAACACAGAGCAGTTTCTCAGAAAGCTTCTTTCCAGTTTTAAACGGAAGATACTTCCTTTTTCACCATAGCCCTCTATGGGCTTCCAAATATCCCTTTGCCAAATCCACAAGAACAGCCGTAGCGAAAGGCTTCTTGAAGGGAAAGATGTAACTCTGTGAGATTAATTAACAGAACACAGAGCAGTTTCTTAGAAAGCTTCTTTCCAGTTTTGAACGGAAGATATTTCCTTTTTCACCATAGCCCTCTATGGGCTTCCAAATATCACTTTGCCAATTCCACAAGAACAGCCTTAGCGAAAGGCTTCTTGAAGGGAAAGATGTAACTCTGTGAGATGAATTAACAGAACACAGAGTAGTTTCTCAGAAAGTTTCTTTCCAGTTTTGAACGGAAGATATTTCCTTTTTCACCATAGCCCTCTATGGGCTTCCAAATATCCCTTTGCCAATTCCACAAGAACAGCCTTAGCGAAAGGCTTCTTGAAGGGAAAGATGTAACTCTGTGAGATGAATTAACAGAACACAGAGCAGTTTCTCAGAAAGCTTCTTTCCAGTTTTGAACGGAAGATATTTCCTTTTTCACCATAGCCCTCTATGGGCTTCCAAATATCCCTTTGCCAATTCCACAAGAACAGCCTTAGCGAAAGGCTTCTTGAAGGGAAAGATGTAACTCTGTGAGATGAATTAACAGAACACAGAGCAGTTTCTCAGAAAGCTTCTTTCCAGTTTTGAACGGAAGATATTTCCTTTTTCACCATAGGCCTCTATGGGCTTCCAAATATCCCATTGCCAATTCCACAAGAACAGCCTTAGCGAAAGGCTTCTTGAAGTTAAAGATGTAACTCTGTGAGATGAATTAACAGAACACAGAGCAGTTTCTCAGAAAGCTTCTTTCCAGTTTTGAACGGAAGATATTTCCTTTTTCACCATAGCCCTCTATGGGCTTCCAAATATCCCTTTGCCAATTTCACAAGAACAGCCTTAGCGAAAGGCTTCTTGAAGGGAAAGATGTAACTCTGTGAGATGAATTAGCAGAACACAGAGCAGTTTCTCAGAAAGATTCTTTCCAATTTGGAAAGGGAGATATTTCCTTTTTCACCATAGCCCTCTATGGGCTTCCAAATATCCCTTTGCCAATTCCACAAGAACAGCCTTAGCGAAAGGCTTCTTGAAGGGAAAGATGTATCTCTGTGAGATGAATTAACAGAACTCAGAGCAGTTTCTCAGAAGGCTTCTTTCCAGTTTTGAACGGAAGATATTTACTTTTTCACCATAGCCCTCTATGGGCTTCCAAATATCCCTTTGCCAATTCCACAAGAACAGCCTTAGCGAAAGGCTTCTTGAAGGGAAAGATGTAACTCTGTGAGATGAATTCACAGAACACAGAGCAGTTTCTCAGAAAGCTTCTTTCCAGTTTTCAACGGAAGATATTTCCTTTTTCACCATAGCCCTCTATGGCCTTCCAAATATCCCTTTGCCAATTCCACAAGAACAGCCTTAGCGAAAGGCTTCTTGAAGGGAAAGATGTAACTCTGTGAGATGAATTCACAGAACACAGAGCAGTTTCTCAGAAAGCTTCTTTCCAGTTTTGAACGGAAGATATTGCCTTTTTCACCATAGGCCTCTATGGGCTTCCAAATATCCCTTTGCCAATTCCACAAGAACAGCCTTAGCGAAAGGCTTCTTGAGGGGAAAGATGTAACTCTGTGAGATGAATTCACAGAACACAGAGCAGTTTCTCAGAAAGCTTCTTTCCAGTTTTGAACGGAAGATATTTCCTTTTTCACCATAGCCCTCTATGGGCTTCCAAATATCCCTTTGCCAATTCCACAAGAACAGCCTTAGCGAAAGGCTTCTTGAAGGGAAAGATGTAACTCTGTGAGATGAATTAACAGAACACAGAGCAGTTTCTCAGAAAGCTTCTTTCCAGTTTTGAACGGAAGATATTTCCTTTTTCACCATAGGCCTCTATGGGCTTCCAAATATCCCTTTGCCAATTCCACAAGAACAGCCTTAGCGAAAGGCTTCTTGAAGGGAAAGATGTAACTCTGTGAGATGAATGAACAGAACACAGAGCAGTTTCTCAGAAAGCTTCTTTCCAGTTTTGAACGGAAGATATTTACTTTTTCACCATAGCCCCCTATGGGCTTCCAAATATACCTTTGCCAATTCCACAAGAACAGCCTTAGCGAAAGGCTTTTTGAAGGGAAAGATGTAACTCTGTGAGATGAATTCACAGAACACAGAGCAGTTTCTCAGAAAGCTTCTTTCCACTTTTGAACGGAAGATATTTCCTTTTTCACCATAGCCCTCTATGGGCTTCCAAATATCCCTTTGCCAATTCCACAAGAACAGCCTTAGCGAAAGGCTTCTTGAAGGGAAAGATGTAACTCTGTGAGATGAATTAACAGAACACAGAGCAGTTTCTCAGAAAGCTTCTTTCCAGTTTTGAACGGAAGATATTTCCTTTTTCACCATAGGCCTCTATGGGCTTCCAAATATCCCTTTGCCAATTCCACAAGAACAGCCTTAGCGAAAGGCTTCTTGAAGGGAAAGATGTAACTCTGTGAGATGAATTCACAGAACACAGAGCAGTTTCTCAGAAAGCTTCTTTCCAGTTTTGAACGGAAGATATTTCCTTTTTCACCATAGGCCTCTATGGGCTTCCAAATATCCCATTGCCAATTCCACAAGAACAGCCTTAGCGAAAGGCTTCTTGAAGTTAAAGATGTAACTCTGTGAGATGAATTAACAGAACACAGAGCAGTTTCTCAGAAAGCTTCTTTCCAGTTTTGAACGGAAGATATTTCCTTTTTCACCATAGCCCTCTATGGGCTTCCAAATATCCCTTTGCCAATTCCACAAGAACAGCCTTAGCGAAAGGCTTCTTGAAGGGAAAGATGTAACTCCGTGAGATGAATTAACAGAACACAGAGCAGTTTCTCAGAAAGCTTCTTTCCAGTTTTGAACGGAAGATATTTCCTTTTTCACCATAGCCCTCTATGGGCTTCCAAATATCCCTTTGCCAATTCCACAAGAACAGCCTTAGCGAAAGTCTTCTTGAAGGGAAAGATGTAACTCTGTGAGATGAATTAGCAGAACACAGAGCAGTTTCTCAGAAAGATTCTTTCCAATTTTGAAAGGGAGATATTTCCTTTTTCACCATAGCCCTCTATCGGCTTCCAAATATCCCTTTGCCAATTCCACAAGAACAGCCTTAGCGAAAGGCTTCTTGAAGGGAAAGATGTATCTCTGTGAGATGAATTAACGGAACTCAGAGCAGTTTCTCAGAAAGCTTCTTTCCAATTTTGAACGGAAGATATTTACTTTTTCACCATAGCCCTCTATGGGCTTCCAAATATCCCTTTGCCAATTCCACAAGAACAACCTTAGCGAAAGGCTTCTTGAAGGGAAAGATGTAACTCTATGAGATGAATTAACAGAACACAGAGAAGTTTCTCAGAGAGCTTCTTTCCAGTTTTGAACGGAAGATACTTCCTTTTTCACCATAGCCCTCTATGGGCTTCCAAATATCCCTTTGCCAATTCCACAAGAACAGCCTTAGCGAAAGGCTTCTTGAAGGGAAAGATGTAACTCTGTGAGATGAATTAACAGAACACAGAGCAGTTTCTCAGAAAGCTTCTTTCCAGTTTTGAATGGAAGATATTTCCTTTTTCACCATAGCCCTCTATGGGCTTCCAAATATCCCTTTGCCAATTCCACAAGAACAGCCTTAGCGAAAGGCTTCTTGAAGGGAAAGATGTAACTCTGTGAGATGAATTAACAGAACACAGAGCAGTTTCTCAGAAAGCTTCTTTCCAGTTTTGAACGGAAGATATTTCCTTTTTCACCATAGCCCTCTATGGGCTTCCAAATATCCCTTTGCCAATTCCACAAGAACAGCCTTAGCGAAAGGCTTCTTGAAGGGAAGGATGTAACTCTGTGAGATGAATTCACAGAACACAGAGCAGTTTCTCAGAAAGCTTCTTTCCAGTTTTGAACAGAAGATATTTCCTTTTTCACCGTAGCCCTCTATGGGCTTCCAAATATCCCTTTGCCAATTCCACAAGAACAGCCTTAGCGTAAGGCTTCTTCAAGGGAAAGATGTAACTCTGTGAGATGAATGAACAGAACACAGAGCAGTTTCTCAGAAAGCTTCTTTCCAGGTTTGAACCGAAGATATTTCCTTTTTCACCATAGCCCTCTATGCGCTTCCAAATATCCCTTTGCCAATTCCACAAGAACAGCCTTAGCGAAAGGCTTCTTGAAGCGAAAGATGTAACTCTGTGAGATGAATTAACAGAACACAGAGCAGTTTCTCAGAAAGCTTCTTTCCAGTTTTGAACGGAAGATATTTCCTTTTTCACCATAGCCCTCTATGGGCTTACAAATATCCCTTTGCCAATTCCACAAGAACAGCCTTAGCGAAAGGCTTCTTGAAGGGAAAGATGTAACTCTGTGAGATGAATTAACAGAACACAGAGCAGTTTCTCAGAAAGCTTCTTTCCAGTTTTGAACGGAAGATATTTTCTTTTTCACCATAGCCCTCTATGGGCTTCGAAATATCCCTTTGCCAATTCCACAAGAACAGCCTTAGCGAAAGGCTTCTTGAAGGGAAAGATGTAACTCTGTGAGATGAATTAACAGAACACAGAGCAGTTTCTCAGAAAGCTTCTTTCCAGTTTTGAACGGAAGATATTTCCTTTTTCACCATAGCCCTCTGTGGGCTTCCAAATATCCCTTTGCCAATTCCACAAGAACAGCCTTAGCGAAAGGCTTCTTGAAGGGAAAGATGTAACTCTGCGAGATGAATTAACAGAACACAGAGCAGTTTCTCAGAAAGCTTTTTTCCAGTTTTGAACGGAAGATATTTCCTTTTTCACCATAGCCCTCTATGGGCTTCCAAATATCCCTTTGCCAATTCCACAAGAACAGCCTTAGCGAAAGGCTTCTTGAAGGGAAAGATGTAACTCTGTGAGATGAATGAACAGAACACAGAGCAGTTTCTCAGAAAGCTTCTTTCCAGTTTTGAACGGAAGATATTTCCTTTTTCACCATAGCCCTCTATGGGCTTCCAAATATCCCTTTGCCAATTCCACAAGAACAGCCTTAGCGAAAGGCTTCTTGAAGGGAAAGATGTAACTCTGTGAGATGAATTAACAGAACACAGAGCAGTTTCTCAGAAAGCTTCTTTCCAGTTTTGAACGGAAGATATTTCCTTTTTCACCATAGCCCTCTATGGGCTTCCTAATATCCCTTTTGCCAATTCCTCAAGAACAGCCTTAGCGAAAGGCTTCTTGAAGGTAAAGATGTAACTCTGTGAGATGAATTAACAGAACACAGAGCAGTTTCTCAGAAAGCTTCTTTCCAGTTTTGAGCGGAAGATATTTCCTTTTTCACCATAGCCCTCTATGGGCTTCCAAATATCCCTTTGCCAATTCCACAAGAACAGCCTTAGCGAAAGGCTTCTTGAAGGGAAAGATGTAACTCTGTGAGATGAATTAACAGAACACAGAGCAGTTTCTCAGAAAGCTTCTTTCCAGTTTTGAACGGAAGATATTTCCTTTTTCACCATAGCCCTCTATGGGCTTCCAAATATCCCTTTGCCAATTCCACAAGAACAGCCTTAGCGAAAGGCTTCTTGAAGAGAAAGATGTAACTCTGTGAGATGAATTAACAGAACACAGAGCAGTTTCTCAGAAAGCTTCTTTCCAGTTTTGAACGGAAGATATTTCCTTTTTCACCATAGCCCTCTATGGGCTTCCAAATATCCCTTTGCCAATTCCACAAGAACAGCCTTAGCGAAAGGCTTCTTGAAGGGAAAGATGTAACTCTGTGAGATGAATTCACAGAACACAGAGCAGTTTCTCAGAAAGCTTCTTTCCAGTTTTGAACAGAAGATATTTCCTTTTTCACCGTAGCCCTCTATGGGCTTCCAAATATCCCTTTGCCAATTCCACAAGAACAGCCTTAGCGAAAGGCTTCTTGAAGGGAAAGATGTAACTCTGTGAGATGAATGAACAGAACACAGAGCAGTTTCTCAGAAAGCTTCTTTCCAGTTTTGTACGGAAGATATTTCCTTTTTCACCATAGCCCTCTAAGGGCTTCCAAATATCCCTTTGCCAATTCCACAAGAACAGCCTTAGCGAAAGGCTTCTTGAAGGGAAAGATGTAACTCTGTGAGATGAATTAACAGAACACAGAGCAGTTTCTCAGAAAGCTTCTTTCCAGTTTTGAACGGAAGATATTTCCTTTTTCACCATAGCCCTCTATGGGCTTCCAAATATCCCTTTGCCAATTCCACAAGAACAGCCTTAGCGAAAGGCTTCTTGAAGGGAAAGATGTAACTCTGTGAGATGAATTAACAGAACACAGAGCAGTTTCTCAGAAAGCTTCTTTCCAGTTTTGAACGGAAGATATTTTCTTTTTCACCATAGCCCTCTATGGGCTTCCAAATATCCCTTTGCCAATTCCACAAGAACAGCCTTAGCGAAAGGCTTCTTGAAGGGAAAGATGTAACTCTGTGAGATGAATTAACAGAACACAGAGCAGTTTCTCAGAAAGCTTCTTTCCAGTTTTGAACGGAAGATATTTCCTTTTTCACCATAGCCCTCTATGGGCTTCCAAATATCCCTTTGCCAATTCCACAAGAACAGCCTTAGCGAAAGGCTTCTTGAAGGGAAAGATGTAACTCTGTGAGATGAATTAACAGAACACAGAGCAGTTTCTGAGAAAGCTTCTTTCCAGTTTTGAACGGAAGATATTTTCTTTTTCACCATAGCCCTCTATGGGCTTCCAAATATCCCTTTGCCAATTCCACAAGAACAGCCTTAGCGAAAGGCTTCTTGAAGGGAAAGATGTAACTCTGTGAGATGAATTAACAGAACACAGAGCAGTTTCTCAGAAAGCTTCTTTCCAGTTTTGAACGGAAGATATTTCCTTTTTCACCATAGCCCTCTATGGGCTTCCAAATATCCCTTTGCCAATTCCACAAGAACAGCCTTAGCGAAAGGCTTCTTGAAGGGAAAGATGTAACTCTGTGAGATGAATTAACAGAACACAGAGCAGTTTCTCAGAAAGCTTCTTTCCAGTTTTGAACGGAAGATATTTCCTTTTTCACAATAGCCCTCTATCGGCTTCCAAATATCCCTTTGCCAATTCCTGAAGAACAGCCTTAGCGAAAGGCTTCTTGAAGGGAAAGATGTAACTCTGTGAGATGAATTAACAGAACACAGAGCAGTTTCTCAGAAAGCTTCTTTCCAGTTTTGAACGGAAGATATTTCCTTTTTCACCATAGCCCTCTATGGGCTTCCAAATATCCCTTTGCCAATTCCACAAGAACAGCCTTAGCGAAAGGCTTCTTGAAGGGAAAGATGTAACTCTGTGAGATGAATTAACAGAACACAGAGCAGTTTCTCAGAAAGCTTCATTCCAGTTTTAAACGGAAGATATTTTCTTTTTCACCATAGCCCTCTATGGGCTTCCAAATATCCCTTTGCCAATTCCACAAGAACAGCCTTAGCGAAAGGCTTCTTGAAGGGAAAGATGTAACTCTGTGAGATGAATTAACAGAACACAGAGCAGTTTCTCAGAAAGCTTCTTTCCAGTTTTGAACGGAAGATATTTCCTTTTTCACCATAGCCCTCTATGGGCTTCCAAATATCCCTTTGCCAATTCCACAAGAACAGCCTTAGCGAAAGGCTTCTTGAAGGGAAAGATGTAACTCTGTGAGATGAATTAACAGAACACAGAGCAGTTTCTCAGAAAGCTTCTTTCCAGTTTTCAACGGAAGATATTTCCTTTTTCACCATAGCCCTCTATGGGCTTCCAAATATCCCTTTGCCAATTCCACAAGAACAGCCTTAGCGAAAGGCTTCTTGAAGGGAAAGATGTAACTCTGTGAGATGAATTAACAGAACACAGAGCAGTTTCTCAGAAAGCTTCTTTCCAATTTTGAACGGAAGATATTTCCTTTTTCACCATAGCCCTCTATGGGCTTCCAAATATCCCTTTGCCAATTCCACAAGAACAGCCTTAGCGAAAGGCTTCTTGAAGGGAAAGATATAACTCTGTGAGATGAATGAACAGAACACAGAGCAGTTTCTCAGAAAGCTTCTTTCCAGTTTTGAACGGAAGATATTTCCTTTTTCACCATAGCCCTCTATGGGCTTCCAAATATCCCTTTGCCAATTCCACAAGAACAGCCTTAGCGAAAGGCTTCTTGAAGGGAAAGATGTAACTCTGTGAGATGAATTAACAGAACACAGAGCAGTTTCTCAGAAAGCTTCTTTCCAGTTTTGAACGGAAGATATTTCCTTTTTCACAATAGCCCTCTATCGGCTTCCAAATATCCCTTTGCCAATTCCTGAAGAACAGCCTTAGCGAAAGGCTTCTTGAAGGGAAAGATGTAACTCTGTGAGATGAATTAACAGAACACAGAGCAGTTTCTCAGAAAGCTTCTTTCCAGTTTTGAACGGAAGATATTTCCTTTTTCACCATAGCCCTCTATGGGCTTCCAAATATCCCTTTGCCAATTCCACAAGAACAGCCTTAGCGAAAGGCTTCTTGAAGGGAAAGATGTAACTCTGTGAGATGAATTAACAGAACACAGAGCAGTTTCTCAGAAAGCTTCATTCCAGTTTTAAACGGAAGATATTTTCTTTTTCACCATAGCCCTCTATGGGCTTCCAAATATCCCTTTGCCAATTCCACAAGAACAGCCTTAGCGAAAGGCTTCTTGAAGGGAAAGATGTAACTCTGTGAGATGAATTAACAGAACACAGAGCAGTTTCTCAGAAAGCTTCTTTCCAGTTTTGAACGGAAGATATTTCCTTTTTCACCATAGCCCTCTATGGGCTTCCAAATATCCCTTTGCCAATTCCACAAGAACAGCCTTAGCGAAAGGCTTCTTGAAGGGAAAGATGTAACTCTGTGAGATGAATGAACAGAACACAGAGCAGTTTCTCAGAAAGCTTCTTTCCAGTTTTCAACGGAAGATATTTCCTTTTTCACCATAGCCCTCTATGGGCTTCGAAATATCCCTTTGCCAATTCCACAAGAACAGCCTTAGCGAAAGGCTTCTTGAAGGGAAAGATGTAACTCTGTGAGATGAATTAACAGAACACAGAGCAGTTTCTCAGAAAGCTTCTTTCCAATTTTGAACGGAAGATATTTCCTTTTTCACCATAGCCCTCTATGGGCTTCCAAATACCCCTTTGCCAATTCCACAAGAACAGCCTTAGGGAAAGGCTTCTTGAAGGGAAAGATGTAACTCTGTGAGATGAATTAACAGAACACAGAGCAGTTTCTCAGAAATCTTCTTTCCAGTTTTGAACGGAAGATATTTCCTTTTTCACCATAGCCCTCTATGGGCTTCCAAATATCCCTTTGCCAATTCCACAAGAACAGCCTTAGCGAAAGGCTTCTTGAAGGGAAAGATATAACTCTGTGAGATGAATGAACAGAACACAGAGCAGTTTCTCAGAAAGCTTCTTTCCAGTTTTGAACGGAAGATATTTCCTTTTTCACCATAGCCCTCTATGGGCTTCCAAATATCCCTTTGCCAATTCCACAAGAACAGCCTTAGCGAAAGGCTTCTTGAATGGAAAGATGTAACTCTGTGAGATGAATTAACAGAACACAGAGCAGTTTCTCAGAAAGCTTCTTTCCAGTTTTGAACGGAAGATATTTCCTTTTTCACCATAGCCCTCTATGGGCTTCCAAATATCCCTTTGCCAATTCCACAAGAACAGCCTTGGCGAAAGGCTTCTTGAAGGGAAAGATGTAACTCTGCGAGATGAATTAACAGAACACAGAGCAGTTTCTCAGAAAGCTTCTTTCCAGTTTTGAACGGAAGATATTTCCTTTTTCACCATAGCCCTCTATGGGCTTCCAAATATCCCTTTGCCAATTCCACAAGAACAGCCTTAGCGAAAGGCTTCTTGAAGGGAAAGATGTAACTCTGTGAGATGAATGAACAGAACACAGAGCAGTTTCTCAGAAAGCTTCTTTCCAGTTTTGACCGGAAGATATTTCCTTTTTCACCATAGCCCTCTATGGGCTTCCAAATATCCCTTTGCCAATTCCACAAGAACAGCCTTAGCGAAAGGCTTCTTGAAGGGAAAGATGTAACTCTGTGAGATGAATTAACAGAACACAGAGCAGTTTCTCAGAAAGCTTCTTTCCAGTTTTGAACGGAAGATATTTCCTTTTTCACCATAGCCCTCTATGGGCTTCCAAATATCCCTTTGCCAATTCCACAAGAACAGCCTTAGCGAAAGGCTTCTTGAAGGGAAAGATGTAACTCCGTGAGATGAATTAACAGAACACAGAGCAGTTTCTCAGAAAGCTTCTTTCCAGTTTTGAACGGAAGATATTTCCTTTTTCACCATAGCCCTCTATGGGCTTCCAAATATCCCTTTGCCAATTCCACAAGAACAGCCTTAGCGAAAGTCTTCTTGAAGGGAAAGATGTAACTCTGTGAGATGAATTAGCAGAACACAGAGCAGTTTCTCAGAAAGATTCTTTCCAATTTTGAAAGGGAGATATTTCCTTTTTCACCATAGCCCTCTATGGGCTTCCAAATATCCCTTTGCCAATTCCACAAGAACAGCCTTAGCGAAAGGCTTCTTGAAGGGAAAGATGTATCTCTGTGAGATGAATTAACGGAACTCAGAGCAGTTTCTCAGAAAGCTTCTTTCCAATTTTGAACGGAAGATATTTACTTTTTCACCATAGCCCTCTATGGGCTTCCAAATATCCCTTTGCCAATTCCACAAGAACAACCTTAGCGAAAGGCTTCTTGAAGGGAAAGATGTAACTCTATGAGATGAATTAACAGAACACAGAGAAGTTTCTCAGAGAGCTTCTTTCCAGTTTTGAACGGAAGATACTTCCTTTTTCACCATAGCCCTCTATGGGCTTCCAAATATCCCTTTGCCAATTCCACAAGAACAGCCTTAGCGAAAGGCTTCTTGAAGGGAAAGATGTAACTCTGTGAGATGAATTAACAGAACACAGAGCAGTTTCTCAGAAAGCTTCTTTCCAGTTTTGAATGGAAGATATTTCCTTTTTCACCATAGCCCTCTATGGGCTTCCAAATATCCCTTTGCCAATTCCACAAGAACAGCCTTAGCGAAAGGCTTCTTGAAGGGAAAGATGTAACTCTGTGAGATGAATTAACAGAACACAGAGCAGTTTCTCAGAAAGCTTCTTTCCAGTTTTGAACGGAAGATATTTCCTTTTTCACCATAGCCCTCTATGGGCTTCCAAATATCCCTTTGCCAATTCCACAAGAACAGCCTTAGCGAAAGGCTTCTTGAAGGGAAGGATGTAACTCTGTGAGATGAATTCACAGAACACAGAGCAGTTTCTCAGAAAGCTTCTTTCCAGTTTTGAACAGAAGATATTTCCTTTTTCACCGTAGCCCTCTATGGGCTTCCAAATATCCCTTTGCCAATTCCACAAGAACAGCCTTAGCGTAAGGCTTCTTCAAGGGAAAGATGTAACTCTGTGAGATGAATGAACAGAACACAGAGCAGTTTCTCAGAAAGCTTCTTTCCAGGTTTGAACCGAAGATATTTCCTTTTTCACCATAGCCCTCTATGCGCTTCCAAATATCCCTTTGCCAATTCCACAAGAACAGCCTTAGCGAAAGGCTTCTTGAAGCGAAAGATGTAACTCTGTGAGATGAATTAACAGAACACAGAGCAGTTTCTCAGAAAGCTTCTTTCCAGTTTTGAACGGAAGATATTTCCTTTTTCACCATAGCCCTCTATGGGCTTACAAATATCCCTTTGCCAATTCCACAAGAACAGCCTTAGCGAAAGGCTTCTTGAAGGGAAAGATGTAACTCTGTGAGATGAATTAACAGAACACAGAGCAGTTTCTCAGAAAGCTTCTTTCCAGTTTTGAACGGAAGATATTTTCTTTTTCACCATAGCCCTCTATGGGCTTCCAAATATCCCTTTGCCAATTCCACAAGAACAGCCTTAGCGAAAGGCTTCTTGAAGGGAAAGATGTAACTCTGTGAGATGAATTAACAGAACACAGAGCAGTTTCTCAGAAAGCTTCTTTCCAGTTTTGAACGGAAGATATTTCCTTTTTCACCATAGCCCTCTGTGGGCTTCCAAATATCCCTTTGCCAATTCCACAAGAACAGCCTTAGCGAAAGGCTTCTTGAAGGGAAAGATGTAACTCTGCGAGATGAATTAACAGAACACAGAGCAGTTTCTCAGAAAGCTTTTTTCCAGTTTTGAACGGAAGATATTTCCTTTTTCACCATAGCCCTCTATGGGCTTCCAAATATCCCTTTGCCAATTCCACAAGAACAGCCTTAGCGAAAGGCTTCTTGAAGGGAAAGATGTAACTCTGTGAGATGAATGAACAGAACACAGAGCAGTTTCTCAGAAAGCTTCTTTCCAGTTTTGAACGGAAGATATTTCCTTTTTCACCATAGCCCTCTATGGGCTTCCAAATATCCCTTTGCCAATTCCACAAGAACAGCCTTAGCGAAAGGCTTCTTGAAGGGAAAGATGTAACTCTGTGAGATGAATTAACAGAACACAGAGCAGTTTCTCAGAAAGCTTCTTTCCAGTTTTGAACGGAAGATATTTCCTTTTTCACCATAGCCCTCTATGGGCTTCCTAATATCCCTTTTGCCAATTCCTCAAGAACAGCCTTAGCGAAAGGCTTCTTGAAGGTAAAGATGTAACTCTGTGAGATGAATTAACAGAACACAGAGCAGTTTCTCAGAAAGCTTCTTTCCAGTTTTGAGCGGAAGATATTTCCTTTTTCACCATAGCCCTCTATGGGCTTCCAAATATCCCTTTGCCAATTCCACAAGAACAGCCTTAGCGAAAGGCTTCTTGAAGGGAAAGATGTAACTCTGTGAGATGAATTAACAGAACACAGAGCAGTTTCTCAGAAAGCTTCTTTCCAGTTTTGAACGGAAGATATTTCCTTTTTCACCATAGCCCTCTATGGGCTTCCAAATATCCCTTTGCCAATTCCACAAGAACAGCCTTAGCGAAAGGCTTCTTGAAGAGAAAGATGTAACTCTGTGAGATGAATTAACAGAACACAGAGCAGTTTCTCAGAAAGCTTCTTTCCAGTTTTGAACGGAAGATATTTCCTTTTTCACCATAGCCCTCTATGGGCTTCCAAATATCCCTTTGCCAATTCCACAAGAACAGCCTTAGCGAAAGGCTTCTTGAACGGAAAGATGTAACTCTGTGAGATGAATTCACAGAACACAGAGCAGTTTCTCAGAAAGCTTCTTTCCAGTTTTGAACAGAAGATATTTCCTTTTTCACCGTAGCCCTCTATGGGCTTCCAAATATCCCTTTGCCAATTCCACAAGAACAGCCTTAGCGAAAGGCTTCTTGAAGGGAAAGATGTAACTCTGTGAGATGAATGAACAGAACACAGAGCAGTTTCTCAGAAAGCTTCTTTCCAGTTTTGTACGGAAGATATTTCCTTTTTCACCATAGCCCTCTATGGGCTTCCAAATATCCCTTTGCCAATTCCACAAGAACAGCCTTAGCGAAAGGCTTCTTGAAGGGAAAGATGTAACTCTGAGAGATGAATTAACAGAACACAGAGCAGTTTCTCAGAAAGCTTCTTTCCAGTTTTGAACGGAAGATATTTCCTTTTTCACCATAGCCCTCTATGGGCTTCCAAATATCCCTTTGCCAATTCCACAAGAACAGCCTTAGCGAAAGGCTTCTTGAAGGGAAAGATGTAACTCTGTGAGATGAATTAACAGAACACAGAGCAGTTTCTCAGAAAGCTTCTTTCCAGTTTTGAACGGAAGATATTTTCTTTTTCACCATAGCCCTCTATGGGCTTCCAAATATCCCTTTGCCAATTCCACAAGAACAGCCTTAGCGAAAGGCTTCTTGAAGGGAAAGATGTAACTCTGTGAGATGAATTAACAGAACACAGAGCAGTTTCTCAGAAAGCTTCTTTCCAGTTTTGAACGGAAGATATTTCCTTTTTCACCATAGCCCTCTATGGGCTTCCAAATATCCCTTTGCCAATTCCACAAGAACAGCCTTAGCGAAAGGCTTCTTGAAGGGAAAGATGTAACTCTGTGAGATGAATTAACAGAACACAGAGCAGTTTCTGAGAAAGCTTCTTTCCAGTTTTGAACGGAAGATATTTTCTTTTTCACCATAGCCCTCTATGGGCTTCCAAATATCCCTTTGCCAATTCCACAAGAACAGCCTTAGCGAAAGGCTTCTTGAAGGGAAAGATGTAACTCTGTGAGATGAATTAACAGAACACAGAGCAGTTTCTCAGAAAGCTTCTTTCCAGTTTTGAACGGAAGATATTTCCTTTTTCACCATAGCCCTCTATGGGCTTCCAAATATCCCTTTGCCAATTCCACAAGAACAGCCTTAGCGAAAGGCTTCTTGAAGGGAAAGATGTAACTCTGTGAGATGAATTAACAGAACACAGAGCAGTTTCTCAGAAAGCTTCTTTCCAGTTTTGAACGGAAGATATTTCCTTTTTCACAATAGCCCTCTATCGGCTTCCAAATATCCCTTTGCCAATTCCTGAAGAACAGCCTTAGCGAAAGGCTTCTTGAAGGGAAAGATGTAACTCTGTGAGATGAATTAACAGAACACAGAGCAGTTTCTCAGAAAGCTTCTTTCCAGTTTTGAACGGAAGATATTTCCTTTTTCACCATAGCCCTCTATGGGCTTCCAAATATCCCTTTGCCAATTCCACAAGAACAGCCTTAGCGAAAGGCTTCTTGAAGGGAAAGATGTAACTCTGTGAGATGAATTAACAGAACACAGAGCAGTTTCTCAGAAAGCTTCATTCCAGTTTTAAACGGAAGATATTTTCTTTTTCACCATAGCCCTCTATGGGCTTCCAAATATCCCTTTGCCAATTCCACAAGAACAGCCTTAGCGAAAGGCTTCTTGAAGGGAAAGATGTAACTCTGTGAGATGAATTAACAGAACACAGAGCAGTTTCTCAGAAAGCTTCTTTCCAGTTTTGAACGGAAGATATTTCCTTTTTCACCATAGCCCTCTATGGGCTTCCAAATATCCCTTTGCCAATTCCACAAGAACAGCCTTAGCGAAAGGCTTCTTGAAGGGAAAGATGTAACTCTGTGAGATGAATTAACAGAACACAGAGCAGTTTCTCAGAAAGCTTCTTTCCAGTTTTCAACGGAAGATATTTCCTTTTTCACCATAGCCCTCTATGGGCTTCCAAATATCCCTTTGCCAATTCCACAAGAACAGCCTTAGCGAAAGGCTTCTTGAAGGGAAAGATGTAACTCTGTGAGATGAATTAACAGAACACAGAGCAGTTTCTCAGAAAGCTTCTTTCCAATTTTGAACGGAAGATATTTCCTTTTTCACCATAGCCCTCTATGGGCTTCCAAATACCCCTTTGCCAATTCCACAAGAACAGCCTTAGGGAAAGGCTTCTTGAAGGGA
Source organism: Chlorocebus sabaeus (assembly GCF_047675955.1). Classification (NCBI taxonomy): domain Eukaryota; kingdom Metazoa; phylum Chordata; class Mammalia; order Primates; family Cercopithecidae; genus Chlorocebus; species Chlorocebus sabaeus. Next base: position 130,564 of record NW_027327575.1, read on the forward strand.
AAGATGTAACTCTGTGAGATGAATTAACAGAACACAGAGCAGTTTCTCAGAAATCTTCTTTCCAGTTTTGAACGGAAGATATTTCCTTTTTCACCATAGCCCTCTATGGGCTTCCAAATATCCCTTTGCCAATTCCACAAGAACAGCCTTAGCGAAAGGCTTCTTGAAGGGAAAGATATAACTCTGTGAGATGAATGAACAGAACACAGAGCAGTTTCTCAGAAAGCTTCTTTCCAGTTTTGAACGGAAGATATTTCCTTTTTCACCATAGCCCTCTATGGGCTTCCAAATATCCCTTTGCCAATTCCACAAGAACAGCCTTAGCGAAAGGCTTCTTGAAGGGAAAGATGTAACTCTGTGAGATGAATTAACAGAACACAGAGCAGTTTCTCAGAAAGCTTCTTTCCAGTTTTGAACGGAAGATATTTCCTTTTTCACAATAGCCCTCTATCGGCTTCCAAATATCCCTTTGCCAATTCCTGAAGAACAGCCTTAGCGAAAGGCTTCTTGAAGGGAAAGATGTAACTCTGTGAGATGAATTAACAGAACACAGAGCAGTTTCTCAGAAAGCTTCTTTCCAGTTTTGAACGGAAGATATTTCCTTTTTCACCATAGCCCTCTATGGGCTTCCAAATATCCCTTTGCCAATTCCACAAGAACAGCCTTAGCGAAAGGCTTCTTGAAGGGAAAGATGTAACTCTGTGAGATGAATTAACAGAACACAGAGCAGTTTCTCAGAAAGCTTCATTCCAGTTTTAAACGGAAGATATTTTCTTTTTCACCATAGCCCTCTATGGGCTTCCAAATATCCCTTTGCCAATTCCACAAGAACAGCCTTAGCGAAAGGCTTCTTGAAGGGAAAGATGTAACTCTGTGAGATGAATTAACAGAACACAGAGCAGTTTCTCAGAAAGCTTCTTTCCAGTTTTGAACGGAAGATATTTCCTTTTTCACCATAGCCCTCTATGGGCTTCCAAATATCCCTTTGCCAATTCCACAAGAACAGCCTTAGCGAAAGGCTTCTTGAAGGGAAAGATGTAACTCTGTGAGATGAATTAACAGAACACAGAGCAGTTTCTCAGAAAGCTTCTTTCCAGTTTTCAACGGAAGATATTTCCTTTTTCACCATAGCCCTCTATGGGCTTCCAAATATCCCTTTGCCAATTCCACAAGAACAGCCTTAGCGAAAGGCTTCTTGAAGGGAAAGATGTAACTCTGTGAGATGAATTAACAGAACACAGAGCAGTTTCTCAGAAAGCTTCTTTCCAATTTTGAACGGAAGATATTTCCTTTTTCACCACAGCCCTCTATGGGCTTCCAAATACCCCTTTGCCAATTCCACAAGAACAGCCTTAGGGAAAGGCTTCTTGAAGGGAAAGATGTAACTCTGTGAGATGAATTAACAGAACACAGAGCAGTTTCTCAGAAATCTTCTTTCCAGTTTTGAACGGAAGATATTTCCTTTTTCACCATAGCCCTCTATGGGCTTCCAAATATCCCTTTGCCAATTCCACAAGAACAGCCTTAGCGAAAGGCTTCTTGAAGGGAAAGATATAACTCTGTGAGATGAATGAACAGAACACAGAGCAGTTTCTCAGAAAGCTTCTTTCCAGTTTTGAACGGAAGATATTTCCTTTTTCACCATAGCCCTCTATGGGCTTCCAAATATCCCTTTGCCAATTCCACAAGAACAGCCTTAGCGAAAGGCTTCTTGAAGGGAAAGATGTAACTCTGTGAGATGAATTAACAGAACACAGAGCAGTTTCTCAGAAAGCTTCTTTCCAGTTTTGAACGGAAGATATTTCCTTTTTCACCATAGCCCTCTATGGGCTTCCAAATATCCCTTTGCCAATTCCACAAGAACAGCCTTAGCGAAAGGCTTCTTGAATGGAAAGATGTAACTCTGTGAGATGAATTAACAGAACACAGAGCAGTTTCTCAGAAAGCTTCTTTCCAGTTTTGAACGGAAGATATTTCCTTTTTCACCATAGCCCTCTATGGGCTTCCAAATATCCCTTTGCCAATTCCACAAGAACAGCCTTGGCGAAAGGCTTCTTGAAGGGAAAGATGTAACTCTGCGAGATGAATTAACAGAACACAGAGCAGTTTCTCAGAAAGCTTCTTTCCAGTTTTGAACGGAAGATATTTCCTTTTTCACCATAGCCCTCTATGGGCTTCCAAATATCCCTTTGCCAATTCCACAAGAACAGCCTTAGCGAAAGGCTTCTTGAAGGGAAAGATGTAACTCTGTGAGATGAATGAACAGAACACAGAGCAGTTTCTCAGAAAGCTTCTTTCCAGTTTTGACCGGAAGATATTTCCTTTTTCACCATAGCCCTCTATGGGCTTCCAAATATCCCTTTGCCAATTCCACAAGAACAGCCTTAGCGAAAGGCTTCTTGAAGGGAAAGATGTAACTCCGTGAGATGAATTCACAGAACACAGAGCAGTTTCTCAGAAAGCTTCTTTCCAGTTTTGAACGGAAGATATTTCCTTTTTCACCATAGCCCTCTATGGGCTTCCAAATATCCCTTTGACAATTCCACAAGAACAGCCTTAGCGAAAGGCTTCTTGAAGGGAAAGATGTAACTCTGTGAGATGAATGAACAGAACACAGAGCAGTTTCTCAGAAAGCTTCTTTCCAGTTTTGAACGGAAGATATTTCCTTTTTCACCATAGCCCTCTATGGGCTTCCAAATATCCCTTTGCCAATTCCACAAGAACAGCCTTAGCGAAAGGCTTCTTGAGGGGAAAGATGTAACTCTGTGAGATGAATTAACAGAACACAGAGCAGTTTCTCAGAAAGCTTCTTTCCAGTTTTGAACGGAAGATATTTCCTTTTTCACCATAGCCCTCTATGGGCTTCCAAATATCCCTTTGCCAATTCCACAAGAACCGCCTTAGCGAAAGGCTTCTTGAAGGGAAAGATGTAACTCTGTGAGATGAATTAACAGAACACAGAGCAGTTTCTCAGAAAGCTTCTTTCCAGTTTTGAACGGAAGATATTTCCTTTTTCACCATAGCCCTCTATGGGCTTCCAAATATCCCTTTGCCAATTCCACAAGAACAGCCTTAGCGAAAGGCGTCTTGAAGGGAAAGATGTAACTCTGTGAGATGAATTAACAGAACACAGAGCAGTTTCTCAGAAAGCTTCTTTCCAGTTTTGAACGGAAGATATTTCCTTTTTCACCATAGCCCTCTATGGGCTTCCAAATATCCCTTTGCCAATTCCACAAGAACAGCCTTAGCGAAAGACTTCTTGAAGGGAAAGATGTAACTCTGTGAGATGAATGAACAGAACACAGAGCAGTTTCTCAGAAAGCTTCTTTCCAGTTTTGAACGGAAGATATTTCCTTTTTCACCATAGCCCTCTATGGGCTTCCAAATATCCCTTTGCCAATTCCACAAGAACAGCCTTAGCGAAAGGCTTCTTGAAGGGAGAGATGTAACTCTGTGAGATGAATTAACAGAACACAGAGCAGTTTCTCAGAAAGCTTCTTTGCAGTTTTGAACATAAGATATTTAATTTTTCACCATAGCCCTCTATGGGCTTCCAAATATCCCTTTGCCAATTCCACAAGAACAGCCTTAGCGAAAGGCTTCTTGAAGGGAAAGATGTAACTCTGTGAGATGAATTAACAGAACACAGAGCAGTTTCTCAGAAAGCTTCTTTCCAGTTTTGAACGGAAGATATTTCCTTTTTCACCATAGCCCTCTATGGGCTTCCAAATATCCTTTTGCCATTTCCACAAGAACAGCCTTAGCGAAAGGCTTCTTGAAGGGAAAGATGTAACTCTGTGAGATGAATTAACAGAACACAGAGCAGTTTCTCAGAAAGCTTCTTTCCAGTTTTGATCGGAAGATATTTCGTTTTTCACCATAGCCCTCTATGTGCTTCCAAATATCCCTTTGCCAATTCCACAAGAACAGCCTTAGTGAAAGGCTTCTTGAAGGGAAAGATGTAACTCTGTGAGATGAAAGAACAGAACACAGAGCAGTTTCTCAGAAAGCTTCTTTCCAGTTTTGAACGGAAGATATTTCCTTTTTCACCATAGCCCTCTATGGGCTTCCAAATATCCCTTTGCCAATTCCACAAGAACAGCCTTAGCGAAAGGCTTCTTGAAGGGAAAGATGTAACTCTGTGAGATGAATTAACAGAACACAGAGCAGTTTCTCAGAAAGCTTCTTTCCAGTTTTGAACGGAAGATATTTCCTTTTTCACCATAGCCCTCTATGGGCTTCCAAATATCCCTTTGCCAATTCCACAAGAACAGCCTTAGCGAAAGGCTTCTTGAAGGGAAAGATGTAACTCTGTGAGATGAATGAACAGAACACAGAGCAGTTTCTCAGAAAGCTTCTTTCCAGTTTTGAACGGAAGATATTTCCTTTTTCACCATAGCCCTCTTTGGGCTTCCAAATATCCCTTTGCCAATCCCACAAGAACAGCCTTAGCGAAAGGCTTCTTGAAGGGAAAGATGTAACTCTGTGAGATGAATGAACAGAACACAGAGCAGTTTCTCAGAAAGATTCTTTCCAGTTTTGAACGGAAGATATTTCCTTTTTCACCATAGCCCTCTATGGGCTTCCAAATATCCCTTTGCCAATTCCACAAGAACAGCCTTAGCGAAAGGCTTCTTGAAGGGAAAGATGTAACTCTGTGAGATGAATGAACAGAACACAGAGCAGTGTCTCAGAAAGCTTCTTTCCAGTTTTGAACGGAAGATATTTCCTTTTTCACCATAGCCCTCTATGGGCTTCCAAATATCCCTTTGCCAATTCCACAAGAACAGCCTTAGCGAAAGGCTTCTTGAAGGGAAAGATGTAACTCTGTGAGATGAATTAACAGAACACAGAGCAGTTTCTCAGAAAGCTTCTTTCCAGTTTTGAACGGAAGATATTTCCTTTTTCACCATAGCCCTCTATGGGCTTCCAAATATCCCTTTGCCAATTCCACAAGAACAGCCTTAGCGAAAGGCTTCTTGAAGGGAAAGATGTAACTCTGTGAGATGAATTATCAGAACACAGAGCAGTTTCTCAGAAAGCTTCTTTCCAGTTTTGAACGGAAGATATTTTCTTTTTCACCATAGCCCTCTATGGGCTTCCAAATATCCCTTTGCCAATTCCACAAGAACAGCCTTAGCGAAAGGCTTCTTGAAGGGAAAGATGTAACTCTGTGAGATGAATGAACAGAACACAGAGCAGTTTCTCAGAAAGCTTCTTTCCAGTTTTGAACGGAAGATATTTCCTTTTTCACCATAGCCCTCTTTGGGCTTCCAAATATCCCTTTGCCAATCCCACAAGAACAGCCTTAGCGAAAGGCTTCTTGAAGGGAAAGATGTAACTCTGTGAGATGAATGAACAGAACACAGAGCAGTTTCTCAGAAAGATTCTTTCCAGTTTTGAACGGAAGATATTTCCTTTTTCACCATAGCCCTCTATGGGCTTCCAAATATCCCTTTGCCAATTCCACAAGAACAGCCTTAGCGAAAGGCTTCTTGAAGGGAAAGATGTAACTCTGTGAGATGAATGAACAGAACACAGAGCAGTTTCTCAGAAAGCTTCTTTCCAGTTTTGAACGGAAGATATTTCCTTTTTCACCATAGCCCTCTATGGGCTTCCAAATATCCCTTTGCCAATTCCACAAGAACAGCCTTAGCGAAAGGCTTCTTGAAGGGAAAGATGTAACTCTGTGAGATGAATGAACAGAACACAGAGCAGTTTCTCAGAAAGCTTCTTTCCAGTTTTGAACGGAAGATATTTCCTTTTTCACCATAGCCCTCTATGGGCTTCCAAATATCCCTTTGCCAATTCCACAAGAACAGCCTTAGCGAAAGGCTTCTTGAAGGGAAAGATGTAACTCTGTGAGATGAATTATCAGAACACAGAGCAGTTTCTCAGAAAGCTTCTTTCCAGTTTTGAACGGAAGATATTTTCTTTTTCACCATAGCCCTCTATGGGCTTCCAAATATCCCTTTGCCAATTCCACAAGAACAGCCTTAGCGAAAGGCTTCTTGAAGGGAAAGATGTAACTCTGTGAGATGAATTAACAGAACACAGAGCAGTTTCTCAGAAAGCTTCTTTCCAGTTTTGAACGGAAGATATTTCCTTTTTCACCATAGCCCTCTATGGGCTTCCAAATATCCCTTTGCCAATTCCACAAGAACAGCCTTAGCGAAAGGCTTCTTGAAGGGAAAGATGTAACTCTGTGAGATGAATTAACAGAACACAGAGCAGTTTCTCAGAAAGCTTCATTCCAGTTTTGAACAGAAGATATTTCCTTTTTCACCGTAGCCCTCTATGGGCTTCCAAATATCCCTTTGCCAATTCCACAAGAACAGCCTTAGCGAAAGGCTTCTTGAAGGGAAAGATGTAACTCTGTGAGATGAATTAACAGAACACAGAGCAGTTTCTCAGAAAGCTTCTTTCCAGTTTTGAACGGAAGATATTTCCTTTTTCACCATAGCCCTCTATGGGTTTCCAAATATCCCTTTGCCAATTCCACAAGAACATCCTTAGCGAAAGGCTTCTTGAAGGGAAAGATGTAACTCTGTGAGATGAATTAACAGAACACAGAGCAGTTTCTCAGAAAGCTTCTTTCCAGTTTTGAACGGAAGATATTTCCTTTTTCACCATAGCCCTCTAAGGGCTTCCAAATACCCCTTTGCCAATTCCACAAGAACAGCCTTAGCGAAAGGCTTCTTGAAGGGAAAGATGTAACTCTGTGAGATGAATTAACAGAACACAGAGCAGATTCTCAGAAAGCTTCTTTCCAGTTTTGAACGGAAGATATTTCCTTTTTCACCATAGCCCTCTATGGGCTTCCAAATATCCCTTTGCCAATTCCACAAGAACAGCCTTAGCGAAAGGCTTCTTGAAGGGAAAGATGTAACTCTGTGAGATGAATTAACAGAACACAGAGCAGTTTCTCAGAAAGCTTCTTTCCAGTTTTGAACGGAAGATATTTCCTTTTTCACCATAGCCCTCTATGGGCTTCCAAATATCCCTTTGCCAATTCCACAAGAACAGCCTTAGCGAAAGGCTTCTTGAAGGGAAAGATGTAACTCTGTGAGATGAATTAACAGAACACAGAGCAGTTTCTCAGAAAGCTTCTTTCCAGTTTTGAACGGAAGATATTTCCTTTTTCACCATAGCCCTCTATGGGCTTCCAAATATCCCTTTGCCAATTCCACAAGAACAGCCTTAGCGAAAGACTTCTTGAAGGGAAAGATGTAACTCTGTGAGATGAATGAACAGAACACAGAGCAGTTTCTCAGAAAGCTTCTTTCCAGTTTTGAACGGAAGATATTTCCTTTTTCACCATAGCCCTCTATGGGCTTCCAAATATCCCTTTGCCAATTCCACAAGAACAGCCTTAGCGAAAGGCTTCTTGAAGGGAGAGATGTAACTCTGTGAGATGAATTAACAGAACACAGAGCAGTTTCTCAGAAAGCTTCTTTCCAGTTTTGAACATAAGATATTTAATTTTTCACCATAGCCCTCTATGGGCTTCCAAATATCCCTTTGCCAATTCCACAAGAACAGCCTTAGCGAAAGGCTTCTTGAAGGGAAAGATGTAACTCTGTGAGATGAATTAACAGAACACAGAGCAGTTTCTCAGAAAGCTTCTTTCCAGTTTTGAACGGAAGATATTTCCTTTTTCACCATAGCCCTCTATGGGCTTCCAAATATCCCTTTGCCAATTCCACAAGAACAGCCTTAGCTAAAGGCTTCTTGAAGGGAAAGATGTAACTCTGTGAGATGAATTAACAGAACACAGAGCAGTTTCTCAGAAAGCTTCTTTCCAGTTTTGAACGGAAGATACTTCCTTTTTCACCATAGCCCTCTATGGGCTTCCAAATATCCCTTTGCCAATTCCACAAGAACAGCCTTAGCGAAAGGCTTCTTGAAGGGAAAGATGTAACTCTGTGAGATGAATTAACAGAACACAGAGCAGTTTCTCAGAAAGCTTCTTTCCAGTTTTGAACGGAAGATATTTCCTTTTTCACCATAGCCCTCTATGGGCTTCCAAATATCCTTTTGCCATTTCCACAAGAACAGCCTTAGCGAAAGGCTTCTTGAAGGGAAAGATGTAACTCTGTGAGATGAATTAACAGAACACAGAGCAGTTTCTCAGAAAGCTTCTTTCCAGTTTTGATCGGAAGATATTTCGTTTTTCACCATAGCCCTCTATGTGCTTCCAAATATCCCTTTGCCAATTCCACAAGAACAGCCTTAGTGAAAGGCTTCTTGAAGGGAAAGATGTAACTCTGTGAGATGAAAGAACAGAACACAGAGCAGTTTCTCAGAAAGCTTCTTTCCAGTTTTGAACGGAAGATATTTCCTTTTTCACCATAGCCCTCTATGGGCTTCCAAATATCCCTTTGCCAATTCCACAAGAACAGCCTTAGCGAAAGGCTTCTTGAAGGGAAAGATGTAACTCTGTGAGATGAATTAACAGAACACAGAGCAGTTTCTCAGAAAGCTTCTTTCCAGTTTTGAACGGAAGATATTTCCTTTTTCACCATAGCCCTCTATGGGCTTCCAAATATCCCTTTGCCAATTCCACAAGAACAGCCTTAGCGAAAGGCTTCTTGAAGGGAAAGATGTAACTCTGTGAGATGAATGAACAGAACACAGAGCAGTTTCTCAGAAAGCTTCTTTCCAGTTTTGAACGGAAGATATTTCCTTTTTCACCATAGCCCTCTTTAGGCTTCCAAATATCCCTTTGCCAATCCCACAAGAACAGCCTTAGCGAAAGGCTTCTTGAAGGGAAAGATGTAACTCTGTGAGATGAATGAACAGAACACAGAGCAGTTTCTCAGAAAGATTCTTTCCAGTTTTGAACGGAAGATATTTCCTTTTTCACCATAGCCCTCTATGGGCTTCCAAATATCCCTTTGCCAATTCCACAAGAACAGCCTTAGCGAAAGGCTTCTTGAAGGGAAAGATGTAACTCTGTGAGATGAATGAACAGAACACAGAGCAGTGTCTCAGAAAGCTTCTTTCCAGTTTTGAACGGAAGATATTTCCTTTTTCACCATAGCCCTCTATGGGCTTCCAAATATCCCTTTGCCAATTCCACAAGAACAGCCTTAGCGAAAGGCTTCTTGAAGGGAAAGATGTAACTCTGTGAGATGAATTAACAGAACACAGAGCAGTTTCTCAGAAAGCTTCTTTCCAGTTTTGAACGGAAGATATTTCCTTTTTCACCATAGCCCTCTATGGGCTTCCAAATATCCCTTTGCCAATTCCACAAGAACAGCCTTAGCGAAAGGCTTCTTGAAGGGAAAGATGTAACTCTGTGAGATGAATTATCAGAACACAGAGCAGTTTCTCAGAAAGCTTCTTTCCAGTTTTGAACGGAAGATATTTCCTTTTTCACCATAGCCCTCTATGGGCTTCCAAATATCCTTTTGCCATTTCCACAAGAACAGCCTTAGCGAAAGGCTTCTTGAAGGGAAAGATGTAACTCTGTGAGATGAATTAACAGAACACAGAGCAGTTTCTCAGAAAGCTTCTTTCCAGTTTTGATCGGAAGATATTTCGTTTTTCACCATAGCCCTCTATGTGCTTCCAAATATCCCTTTGCCAATTCCACAAGAACAGCCTTAGTGAAAGGCTTCTTGAAGGGAAAGATGTAACTCTGTGAGATGAAAGAACAGAACACAGAGCAGTTTCTCAGAAAGCTTCTTTCCAGTTTTGAACGGAAGATATTTCCTTTTTCACCATAGCCCTCTATGGGCTTCCAAATATCCCTTTGCCAATTCCACAAGAACAGCCTTAGCGAAAGGCTTCTTGAAGGGAAAGATGTAACTCTGTGAGATGAATTAACAGAACACAGAGCAGTTTCTCAGAAAGCTTCTTTCCAGTTTTGAACGGAAGATATTTCCTTTTTCACCATAGCCCTCTATGGGCTTCCAAATATCCCTTTGCCAATTCCACAAGAACAGCCTTAGCGAAAGGCTTCTTGAAGGGAAAGATGTAACTCTGTGAGATGAATGAACAGAACACAGAGCAGTTTCTCAGAAAGCTTCTTTCCAGTTTTGAACGGAAGATATTTCCTTTTTCACCATAGCCCTCTTTGGGCTTCCAAATATCCCTTTGCCAATCCCACAAGAACAGCCTTAGCGAAAGGCTTCTTGAAGGGAAAGATGTAACTCTGTGAGATGAATGAACAGAACACAGAGCAGTTTCTCAGAAAGATTCTTTCCAGTTTTGAACGGAAGATATTTCCTTTTTCACCATAGCCCTCTATGGGCTTCCAAATATCCCTTTGCCAATTCCACAAGAACAGCCTTAGCGAAAGGCTTCTTGAAGGGAAAGATGTAACTCTGTGAGATGAATGAACAGAACACAGAGCAGTGTCTCAGAAAGCTTCTTTCCAGTTTTGAACGGAAGATATTTCCTTTTTCACCATAGCCCTCTATGGGCTTCCAAATATCCCTTTGCCAATTCCACAAGAACAGCCTTAGCGAAAGGCTTCTTGAAGGGAAAGATGTAACTCTGTGAGATGAATTAACAGAACACAGAGCAGTTTCTCAGAAAGCTTCCTTCCAGTTTTGAACGGAAGATATTTCCTTTTTCACCATAGCCCTCTATGGGCTTCCAAATATCCCTTTGCCAATTCCACAAGAACAGCCTTAGCGAAAGGCTTCTTGAAGGGAAAGATGTAACTCTGTGAGATGAATTATCAGAACACAGAGCAGTTTCTCAGAAAGCTTCTTTCCAGTTTTGAACGGAAGATATTTTCTTTTTCACCATAGCCCTCTATGGGCTTCCAAATATCCCTTTGCCAATTCCACAAGAACAGCCTTAGCGAAAGGCTTCTTGAAGGGAAAGATGTAACTCTGTGAGATGCATTAACAGAACACAGAGCAGTTTCTCAGAAAGCTTCTTTCCAGTTTTGAACGGAAGATATTTCCTTTTTCACCATAGCCCTCTATGGGCTTCCAAATATCCCTTTGCCAATTCCACAAGAACAGCCTTAGCGAAAGGCTTCTTGAAGGGAAAGATGTAACTCTGTGAGATGAATGAACAGAACACAGAGCAGTTTCTCAGAAAGCTTCATTCCAGTTTTGAACAGAAGATATTTCCTTTTTCACCGTAGCCCTCTATGGGCTTCCAAATATCCCTTTGCCAATTCCACAAGAACAGCCTTAGCGAAAGGCTTCTTGAAGATAAAGATGTAACTCTGTGAGATGAATTAACAGAACACAGAGCAGTTTCTCAGAAAGCTTCTTTCCAGTTTTGAACGGAAGATATTTCCTTTTTCACCATAGCCCTCTATGGGTTTCCAAATATCCCTTTGCCAATTCCACAAGAACATCCTTAGCGAAAGGCTTCTTGAAGGGAAAGATGTAACTCTGTGAGATGAATTAACAGAACACAGAGCAGTTTCTCAGAAAGCTTCTTTCCAGTTTTGAACGGAAGATATTTCCTTTTTCACCATAGCCCTCTAAGGGCTTCCAAATACCCCTTTGCCAATTCCACAAGAACAGCCTTAGCGAAAGGCTTCTTGAAGGGAAAGATGTAACTCTGTGAGATGAATTAACAGAACACAGAGCAGATTCTCAGAAAGCTTCTTTCCAGTTTTGAACGGAAGATATTTCCTTTTTCACCATAGCCCTCTATGGGCTTCCAAATATCCCTTTGCCAATTCCACAAGAACAGCCTTAGCGAAAGGCTTCTTGAAGGGAAAGATGTAACTCTGTGAGATGAATTAACAGAACACAGAGCAGTTTCTCAGAAAGCTTCTTTCCAGTTTTGAACGGAAGATATTTCCTTTTTCACCATAGCCCTCTATGGGCTTCCAAATATCCCTTTGCCAATTCCACAAGAACAGCCTTAGCGAAAGGCTTCTTGAAGGGAAAGATGTAACTCTGTGAGATGAATTAACAGAACACAGAGCAGATTCTCAGAAAGCTTCTTTCCAGTTTTGAACGGAAGATATTTCCTTTTTCACCATAGCCCTCTATGGGCTTCCAAATATCCCTTTGCCAATTCCACAAGAACAGCCTTAGCGAAAGGCTTCTTGAAGGGAAAGATGTAACTCTGTGAGATGAATTAACAGAACACAGAGCAGTTTCTCAGAAAGCTTCTTTCCAGTTTTGAACGGAAGATATTTCCTTTTTCACCATAGCCCTCTAAGGGCTTCCAAATATCCCTTTGCCAATTCCACAAGAACAGCCTTAGCGAAAGGCTTCTTGAAGGGAAAGATGTAACTCTGTGAGATGAATTAACAGAACACAGAGCAGTTTCTCAGAAAGCTTCTTTCCAGTTTTGAACGGAAGATATTTCCTTTTTCACCATAGCCCTCTATGGGCTTCCAAATATCCCTTTGCCAATTCCACAAGAACAGCCTTAGCGAAAGGCATCTTGAAGGGAAAGATGTAACTCTGTGAGAGGAATTAACAGAACACAGAGCAGTTTCTCAGAAAGCTTCTTTCCAGTTTTGAACGGAAGATATTTCCTTTTTCACCATAGCCCTCTATGGGCTTCCAAATATCCCTTTGCCAATTCCACAATAACCGGCTTAGCGGAAGGCTTCTTGAAGGGAAAGATGTAACTCTGTGAGATGAATGAACAGAACACAGAGCAGTTTCTCAGAAAGCTTCTTTCCAGTTTTGAACGGAAGATATTTCCTTTTTCACCATAGCCCTCTATGGGCTTCCAAATATCCCTTTGCCAATTCCACAAGAACAGCCTTAGCGAAAGGCTTCTTGAAGCGAAAGATGTAACTCTGTGAGATGAATTAACAGAACACAGAGCAGTTTCTCAGAAAGCTTCTTTCCAGTTTTGAACGGAAGATATTTCCTTTTTCACCATAGCCCTCTATGGGCTTCCAAATATCCCTTTGCCAATTCCACAAGAACAGCCTTAGCGAAAGGCTTCTTGAAGGGAAAGATGTAACTCTGTGAGATGAATTAACAGAACACAGAGCAGTTTCTCAGAAAGCTTCTTTCCAGTTTTGAACGGAAGATATTTCCTTTTTCACCATAGCCCTCTATGGGCTTCCAAATATCCCTTTGCCAATTCCACAAGAACATCCTTAGCGAAAGGCTTCTTGAAGGGAAAGATGTAACTCTGTGAGATGAATTAACAGAACACAGAGCAGTTTCTCAGAAAGCTTCTTTCCAGTTTTGAACGGAAGATATTTCCTTTTTCACCATAGCCCTCTATTGGCTTCCAAATACCCCTTTGCCAATTCCACAAGAACAGCCTTAGCGAAAGGCTTTTGAAGGGAAAGATGTAACTCTGTGAGATGAATGAACAGAACACAGAGCAGTTTCTCAGAAAGCTTCTTTCCAGTTTTGAACGGAAGATATTTCCTTTTTCACCATAGCCCTCTATGGGCTTCCAAATATCCCTTTGCCAATTCCACAAGAACAGCCTTAGCGAAAGGCTTCTTGAAGGGAAATATGTATCTCTGTGAGATGAATGAACAGAACACAGAGCAGTTTCTCAGAAAGCTTCTTTCCAGTTTTGAACGGAAGATATTTCCTTTTTCACCATAGCCCTCTATGGGCTTCCAAATTTCCCTTTGCCAATTCCACAAGAACAGCCTTAGCGAAAGGCTTCTTGAAGGGAAAGATGTAACTCTGTGAGATGAATTAACAGAACACAGAGCAGTTTCTCAGAAAGCTTCTTTCCAGTTTTGAACGGAAGATATTTCCTTTTTCACCATAGCCCTCTATGGGCTTCCAAATATCCCTTTTCCAATTCCACAAGAACAGCCTTAGCGAAAGGCTTCTTGAAGGGAAAGATGTAACTCTGTGAGATGAATAAACAGAACACAGAGCAGTTTCTCAGAAAGCTTCTTTCCAGTTTTGAACGGAAGATATTTCCTTTTTCACCATAGCCCTCTTTGGGCTTCCAAATATCCCTTTGCCAATTCCACAAGAACAGCCTTAGCGAAAGGCTTCTTGAAGGGAAAGATGTAACTCTGTGAGATGAATTAACAGAACACAGAGCAGTTTCTCAGAAAGCTTCTTTCCAGTTTTGAACGGAAGATATTTCCTTTTTCACCATAGCCCTCTATGGGCTTCCAAATATCACTTTGCCAATTCCACAAGAACAGCCTTAGCGAAAGGCTTCTTGAAGGGAAAGATGTAACTCTGTGAGATGAATTAACAGAACACAGAGCAGTTTCTCAGAAAGCTTCTTTCCAGTTTTGAACGGAAGATATTTCCTTTTTCACCATAGCCCTCTATGGGCTTCCAAATATCCCTTTGCCAATTCCACAAGAACAGCCTTAGCGAAAGGCTTCTTGATTGGAAAGATGTAACTCTTTGAGATGAATGAACAGAACACATAGCAGTTTCTCAGAAAGCTTCTTTCCAGTTTTGAACGGAAGATATTTCCTTTTTCACCATAGCCCTCTATGGGCTTCCAAATATCCCTTTGCCAATTCCACAAGAACAGCCTTAGCGAAAGGCTTCTTGAAGGGAAAGATGTAACTCTGTGAGATGAATTAACAGAACACAGAGCAGTTTCTCAGAAAGCTTCTTTCCAGTTTTGAACGGAACATATTTCCTTTTTCACCATAGCCCTCTATGGGCTTCCAAATATCACTTTGCCAATTCCTCAAGAACAGCCTTAGCGAAAGGCTTCTTGAAGGGAAAGATGTAACTCTGTGAGATGAATTAACAGAACACAGAGCAGTTTCTCAGAAAGCTTCTTTCCAGTTTTGAACGGAAGATATTTCCTTTTTCACCATAGCCCTCTATGGGCTTCCAAATATCCCTTTGCCAATTCCACAAGAACAGCCTTAGCGAAAGGCTTCTTGAAGGGAAAGATGTAACTCTGTGAGATGAATTAACAGAACACAGAGCAGTTTCTCAGAAAGCTTCTTTCCAGTTTTGAACGGAAGATATTTCCTTTTTCACCATAGCCCTCTATGGGCTTCCAAATATCCCTTTGCCAATTCCACAAGAACAGCCTTAGCGAAAGGCTTCTTGAAGCGAAAGATGTAACTCTGTGAGATGAATTAACAGAACACAGAGCAGTTTCTCAGAAAGCTTCTTTCCAGTTTTGAACGGAAGATATTTCCTTTTTCACCATAGCCCTCTATGGGCTTCCAAATATCCCTTTGCCAATTCCACAAGAACAGCCTTAGCGAAAGGCTTCTTTAAGGGAAAGATGTAACTCTGTGAGATGAATTAACAGAACACAGAGCAGTTTCTCAGAAAGCTTCTTTCCAGTTTTGAACGGAAGATATTTCCTTTTTCACCATAGCCCTCTATGGGCTTCCAAATATCCCTTTGCCAATTCCACAAGAACAGCCTTAGCGAAAGGCTTCTTGAAGCGAAAGATGTAACTCTGTGAGATGAATTAACAGAACACAGAGCAGTTTCTCAGAAAGCTTCTTTCCAGTTTTGAACGGAAGATATTTCCTTTTTCACCATAGCCCTCTATGGGCTTCCAAATATCCCTTTGCCAATTCCACAAGAACAGCCTTAGCGAAAGGCTTCTTTAAGGGAAAGATGTAACTCTGTGAGATGAATTAACAGAACACAGAGCAGTTTCTCAGAAAGCTTCTTTCCAGTTTTGAACGGAAGATATTTTCTTTTTCACCATAGCCCTCTATGGGCTTCCAAATATCCCTTTGCCAATTCCACAAGAACAGCCTTAGCGAAAGGCTTCTTGAAGGGAAAGATGTAACTCTGTGAGATGAATGAACAGAACACAGAGCAGTTTCTCAGAAAGCTTCTTTCCAGTTTTGAACGGAAGATATTTCCTTTCTCAGCATAGCCCTCTATGGGCTTCCAAATATCCCTTTGCCAATTCCACAGGAACAGCCTTAGCGAAAGGCTTCTTGAAGGGAAAGATGTAACTCTGTGAGATGAATTAACAGAACACAGAGCAGTTTCTCAGAAAGCTTCTTTCCAGTTTTGAACGGAAGATATTTCCTTTTTCACCCTAGCCCTCTATGGGCTTCCAAATATCCCTTTGCCAATTCCACAAGAACAGCCTTAGCGAAAGGCTTCTTGAAGGGAAAGATGTAACTCTGTGAGATGAATTAACAGAACACAGAGCAGTTTCTCAGAAAGCTTCTTTCCAGTTTTGAACAGAAGATATTTCCTTTTTCACCGTAGCCCTCTATGGGCTTCCCAATATCCCTTTGCCAATTCCACAAGAACAGCCTTAGCGAAAGGCTTCTTGAAGGGAAAGATGTAACTCTGTGAGATGAATTAACAGAACACAGAGCAGTTTCTCAGAAAGCTTCTTTCCAGTTTTGAACGGAAGATATTTCCTTTTTCACCATAGCCCTCTATGGGCTTCCAAATATCCCTTTGCCAATTCCACAAGAACATCCTTAGCGAAAGGCTTCTTGAAGGGAAAGATGTAACTCTGTGAGATGAATTAACAGAACACAGAGCAGTTTCTCAGAAAGCTTCTTTCCAGTTTTGAACGGAAGATATTTCCTTTTTCACCATAGCCCTCTATTGGCTTCCAAATACCCCTTTGCCAATTCCACAAGAACAGCCTTAGCGAAAGGCTTTTGAAGGGAAAGATGTAACTCTGTGAGATGAATTAACAGAACACAGAGCAGTTTCTCAGAAAGCTTCTTTCCAGTTTTGAACGGAAGATATTTCCTTTTTCACCATAGCCCTCTATGGGCTTCCAAATATCCCTTTGCCAATTCCACAAGAACAGCCTTAGCGAAAGGCTTCTTGAAGGGAAAGATGTATCTCTGTGAGATGAATGAACAGAACACAGAGCAGTTTCTCAGAAAGCTTCTTTCCAGTTTTGAACGGAAGATATTTCCTTTTTCACCATAGCCCTCTATGGGCTTCCAAATATCCCTTTGCCAATTCCACAAGAACAGCCTTAGCGAAAGGCTTCTTGAAGGGAAAGATGTAACTCTGTGAGATGAATTAACAGAACACAGAGCAGTTTCTCAGAAAGCTTCTTTCCAGTTTTGAACGGAAGATATTTCCTTTTTCACCATAGCCCTCTATGGGCTTCCAAATATCCCTTTTCCAATTCCACAAGAACAGCCTTAGCGAAAGGCTTCTTGAAGGGAAAGATGTAACTCTGTGAGATGAATAAACAGAACACAGAGCAGTTTCTCAGAAAGCTTCTTTCCAGTTTTGAACGGAAGATATTTCCTTTTTCACCATAGCCCTCTTTGGGCTTCCAAATATCCCTTTGCCAATTCCACAAGAACAGCCTTAGCGAAAGGCTTCTTGAAGGGAAAGATGTAACTCTGTGAGATGAATTAACAGAACACAGAGCAGTTTCTCAGAAAGCTTCTTTCCAGTTTTGAACGGAAGATATTTCCTTTTTCACCATAGCCCTCTATGGGCTTCCAAATACCACTTTGCCAATTCCACAAGAACAGCCTTAGCGAAAGGCTTCTTGAAGGGAAAGATGTAACTCTGTGAGATGAATTAACAGAACACAGAGCAGTTTCTCAGAAAGCTTCTTTCCAGTTTTGAACGGAAGATATTTCCTTTTTCACCATAGCCCTCTATGGGCTTCCAAATATCCCTTTGCCAATTCCACAAGAACAGCCTTAGCGAAAGGCTTCTTGATTGGAAAGATGTAACTCTGTGAGATGAATGAACAGAACACAGAGCAGTTTCTCAGAAAGCTTCTTTCCAGTTTTGAACGGAAGATATTTCCTTTTTCACCATAGCCCTCTATGGGCTTCCAAATATCCCTTTGCCAATTCCACAAGAACAGCCTTAGCGAAAGGCTTCTTGAAGGGAAAGATGTAACTCTGTGAGATGAATTAACAGAACACAGAGCAGTTTCTCAGAAAGCTTCTTTCCAGTTTTGAACGGAACATATTTCCTTTTTCACCATAGCCCTCTATGGGCTTCCAAATATCACCTTGCCAATTCCCCAAGAACAGCCTTAGCGAAAGGCTTCTTGAAGGGAAAGATGTAACTCTGTGAGATGAATTAACAGAACACAGAGCAGTTTCTCAGAAAGCTTCTTTCCAGTTTTGAACGGAAGATATTTCCTTTTTCACCATAGCCCTCTATGGGCTTCCAAATATCCCTTTGCCAATTCCACAAGAACAGCCTTAGCGAAAGGCTTCTTGAAGGGAAAGATGTAACTCTGTGAGATGAATTAACAGAACACAGAGCAGTTTCTCAGAAAGCTTCTTTCCAGTTTTGAACGGAAGATATTTCCTTTTTCACCATAGCCCTCTATGGGCTTCCAAATATCCCTTTGCCAATTCCACAAGAACAGCCTTAGCGAAAGGCTTCTTGAAGGGAAAGATGTAACTCTGTGAGATGAATTAACAGAACACAGAGCAGTTTCTCAGAAAGCTTCTTTCCAGTTTTGAACGGAAGATATTTCCTTTTTCACCATAGCCCTCTATGGGCTTCCAAATATCCCTTTGCCAATTCCACAATAACCGGCTTAGCGGAAGGCTTCTTGAAGGGAAAGATGTAACTCTGTGAGATGAATGAACAGAACACAGAGCAGTTTCTCAGAAAGCTTCTTTCCAGTTTTGAACGGAAGATATTTCCTTTTTCACCATAGCCCTCTATGGGCTTCCAAATATCCCTTTGCCAATTCCACAAGAACAGCCTTAGCGAAAGGCTTCTTGAAGCGAAAGATGTAACTCTGTGAGATGAATTAACAGAACACAGAGCAGTTTCTCAGAAAGCTTCTTTCCAGTTTTGAACGGAAGATATTTCCTTTTTCACCATAGCCCTCTATGGGCTTCCAAATATCCCTTTGCCAATTCCACAAGAACAGCCTTAGCGAAAGGCTTCTTGAAGGGAAAGATGTAACTCTGTGAGATGAATTAACAGAACACACAGCAGTTTCTCAGAAAGCTTCTTTCCAGTTTTGAACGGAAGATATTTCCTTTTTCACCATAGCCCTCTATGGGCTTCCAAATATCCCTTTGCCAATTCCACAAGAACAGCCTTAGCGAAAGGCTTCTTGAAGGGAAAGATGTAACTCTGTGAGATGAATTAACAGAACCCAGAGCAGTTTCTCAGAAAGCTTCTTTCCAGTTTTGAACGGAACATATTTCCTTTTTCACCATAGCCCTCTATGGGCTTCCAAATATCACTTTGCCAATTCCTCAAGAACAGCCTTAGCGAAAGGCTTCTTGAAGGGAAAGATGTAACTCTGTGAGATGAATTCACAGAACACAGAGCAGTTTCTCAGAAAGCTTCTTTCCAGTTTTGAACGGAAGATATTTCCTTTTTCACCATAGCCCTCTATGGGCTTCCAAATATCCCTTTGCCAATTCCACAAGAACAGCCTTAGCGAAAGGCTTCTTGAAGGGAAAGATGTAACTCTGTGAGATGAATGAACAGAACACAGAGCAGTTTCTCAGAAAGCTTCTTTCCAGTTTTGAACGGAAGATATTTCCTTTTTCACCATAGCCCTCTATGGGCTTCCAAATATCCCTTTGCCAATTCCACAAGAACAGCCTTAGCGAAAGGCTTCTTGAAGGGAAAGATGTAACTCTGTGAGATGAATTAACAGAACACAGAGCAGTTTCTCAGAAAGCTTCTTTCCAGTTTTGAACGGAACATATTTCCTTTTTCACCATAGCCCTCTATGGGCTTCCAAATATCACTTTGCCAATTCCTCAAGAACAGCCTTAGCGAAAGGCTTCTTGAAGGGAAAGATGTAACTCTGTGAGATGAATTAACAGAACACAGAGCAGTTTCTCAGAAAGCTTCTTTCCAGTTTTGAACGGAAGATATTTCCTTTTTCACCATAGCCCTCTATGGGCTTCCAAATATCCCTTTGCCAATTCCACAAGAACAGCCTTAGCGAAAGGCTTCTTGAAGGGAAAGATGTAACTCTGTGAGATGAATTAACAGAACACAGAGCAGTTTCTCAGAAAGCTTCTTTCCAGTTTTGAATGGAAGATATTTCCTTTTTCACCATAGCCCTCTATGGGCTTCCAAATATCCCTTTGCCAATTCCACAAGAACAGCCTTAGCGAAAGGCTTCTTGAAGCGAAAGATGTAACTCTGTGAGATGAATTAACAGAACACAGAGCAGTTTCTCAGAAAGCTTCTTTCCAGTTTTGAACGGAAGATATTTCCTTTTTCACCATAGCCCTCTATGGGCTTCCAAATATCCCTTTGCCAATTCCACAAGAACAGCCTTAGCGAAAGGCTTCTTTAAGGGAAAGATGTAACTCTGTGAGATGAATTAACAGAACACAGAGCAGTTTCTCAGAAAGCTTCTTTCCAGTTTTGAACGGAAGATATTTTCTTTTTCACCATAGCCCTCTATGGGCTTCCAAATATCCCTTTGCCAATTCCACAAGAACAGCCTTAGCGAAAGGCTTCTTGAAGGGAAAGATGTAACTCTGTGAGATGAATTAACAGAACACAGAGCAGTTTCTCAGAAAGCTTCTTTCCAGTTTTGAACGGAAGATATTTCCTTTCTCACCATAGCCCTCTATGGGCTTCCAAATATCCCTTTGCCAATTCCACAGGAACAGCCTTAGCGAAAGGCTTCTTGAAGGGAAAGATGTAACTCTGTGAGATGAATTAACAGAACACAGAGCAGTTTCTCAGAAAGCTTCTTTCCAGTTTTGAACGGAAGATATTTCCTTTTTCACCCTAGCCCTCTATGGGCTTCCAAATATCCCTTTGCCAATTCCACAAGAACAGCCTTAGCGAAAGGCTTCTTGAAGGGAAAGATGTAACTCTGTGAGATGAATTAACAGAACACAGAGCAGTTTCTCAGAAAGCTTCTTTCCAGTTTTGAACAGAAGATATTTCCTTTTTCACCGTAGCCCTCTATGGGCTTCCCAATATCCCTTTGCCAATTCCACAAGAACAGCCTTAGCGAAAGGCTTCTTGAAGGGAAAGATGTAACTCTGTGAGATGAATTAACAGAACACAGAGCAGTTTCTCAGAAAGCTTCTTTCCAGTTTTGAACGGAAGATATTTCCTTTTTCACCATAGCCCTCTATGGGCTTCCAAATATCCCTTTGCCAATTCCACAAGAACATCCTTAGCGAAAGGCTTCTTGAAGGGAAAGATGTAACTCTGTGAGATGAATTAACAGAACACAGAGCAGTTTCTCAGAAAGCTTCTTTCCAGTTTTGAACGGAAGATATTTCCTTTTTCACCATAGCCCTCTATTGGCTTCCAAATACCCCTTTGCCAATTCCACAAGAACAGCCTCAGCGAAAGGCTTTTGAAGGGAAAGATGTAACTCTGTGAGATGAATTAACAGAACACAGAGCAGTTTCTCAGAAAGCTTCTTTCCAGTTTTGAACGGAAGATATTTCCTTTTTCACCATAGCCCTCTTTGGGCTTCCAAATATCCCTTTGCCAATTCCACAAGAACAGCCTTAGCGAAAGGCTTCTTGAAGGGAAATATGTATCTCTGTGAGATGAATGAACAGAACACAGAGCAGTTTCTCAGAAAGCTTCTTTCCAGTTTTGAACGGAAGATATTTCCTTTTTCACCATAGCCCTCTATGGGCTTCCAAATATCCCTTTGCCAATTCCACAAGAACAGCCTTAGCGAAAGGCTTCTTGAAGGGAAAGATGTAACTCTGTGAGATGAATTAACAGAACACAGAGCAGTTTCTCAGAAAGCTTCTTTCCAGTTTTGAACGGAAGATATTTCCTTTTTCACCATAGCCCTCTATGGGCTTCCAAATATCCCTTTTCCAATTCCACAAGAACAGCCTTAGCGAAAGGCTTCTTGAAGGGAAAGATGTAACTCTGTGAGATGAATGAACAGAACACAGAGCAGTTTCTCAGAAAGCTTCTTTCCAGTTTTGAACGGAAGATATTTCCTTTTTCACCATAGCCCTCTTTGGGCTTCCAAATATCCCTTTGCCAATTCCACAAGAACAGCCTTAGCGAAAGGCTTCTTGAAGGGAAAGATGTAACTCTGTGAGATGAATTAACAGAACACAGAGCAGTTTCTCAGAAAGCTTCTTTCCAGTTTTGAACGGAAGATATTTCCTTTTTCACCATAGCCCTCTAAGGGCTTCCAAATATCACTTTGCCAATTCCACAAGAACAGCCTTAGCGAAAGGCTTCTTGAAGGGAAAGATGTAACTCTGTGAGATGAATTAACAGAACACAGAGCAGTTTCTCAGAAAGCTTCTTTCCAGTTTTGAACGGAAGATATTTCCTTTTTCACCATAGCCCTCTATGGGCTTCCAAATATCCCTTTGCCAATTCCACAAGAACAGCCTTAGCGAAAGGCTTCTTGATTGGAAAGATGTAACTCTGTGAGATGAATGAACAGAACACAGAGCAGTTTCTCAGAAAGCTTCTTTCCAGTTTTGAACGGAAGATATTTCCTTTTTCACCATAGCCCTCTATGGGCTTCCAAATATCCCTTTGCCAATTCCACAAGAACAGCCTTAGCGAAAGGCTTCTTGAAGGGAAAGATGTAACTCTGTGAGATGAATTAACAGAACACAGAGCAGTTTCTCAGAAAGCTTCTTTCCAGTTTTGAACGGAACATATTTCCTTTTTCACCATAGCCCTCTATGGGCTTCCAAATATCACTTTGCCAATTCCTCAAGAACAGCCTTAGCGAAAGGCTTCTTGAAGGGAAAGATGTAACTCTGTGAGATGAATTAACAGAACACAGAGCAGTTTCTCAGAAAGCTTCTTTCCAGTTTTGAACGGAAGATATTTCCTTTTTCACCCTAGCCCTCTATGGGCTTCCAAATATCCCTTTGCCAATTCCACAAGAACAGCCTTAGCGAAAGGCTTCTTGAAGGGAAAGATGTAACTCTGTGAGATGAATTAACAGAACACAGAGCAGTTTCTCAGAAAGCTTCTTTCCAGTTTTGAACAGAAGATATTTCCTTTTTCACCGTAGCCCTCTATGGGCTTCCAAATATCCCTTTGCCAATTCCACAAGAACAGCCTTAGCTAAAGGCTTCTTGAAGGGAAAGATGTAACTCTGTGAGATGAATGAACAGAACACAGAGCAGTTTCTCAGAAAGCTTCTTTCCAGTTTTGAACGGAAGATATTTCCTTTTTCACCATAGCCCTCTATGGGCTTCCAAATATCCCTTTGCCAATTCCACAAGAACATCCTTAGCGAAAGGCTTCTTGAAGGGAAAGATGTAACTCTGTGAGATGAATTAACAGAACACAGAGCAGTTTCTCAGAAAGCTTCTTTCCAGTTTTGAACGGAAGATATTTCCTTTTTCACCATAGCCCTCTATGGGCTTCCAAATACCCCTTTGCCAATTCCACAAGAACAGCCTTAGCGAAAGGCTTTTGAAGGGAAAGATGTAACTCTGTGAGATGAATTAACAGAACACAGAGCAGTTTGTCAGAAAGCTTCTTTCCAGTTTTGAACGGAAGATATTTCCTTTTTCAGCATAGCCCTCTATGGGCTTCCAAATATCCCTTTGCCAATTCCACAAGAACAGCCTTAGCGAAAGGCTTCTTGAAGGGAAATATGTATCTCTGTGAGATGAATGAACAGAACACAGAGCAGTTTCTCAGAAAGCTTCTTTCCAGTTTTGAACGGAAGATATTTCCTTTTTCACCATAGCCCTCTATGGGCTTCCAAATATCCCTTTGCCAATTCCACAAGAACAGCCTTAGCGAAAGGCTTCTTGAAGGGAAAGATGTAACTCTGTGAGATGAATTAACAGAACACAGAGCAGGTTCTCAGAAAGCTTCTTTCCAGTTTTGAACGGAAGATATTTCCTTTTTCACCATAGCCCTCTATGGGCTTCCAAATATCCCTTTGCCAATTCCACAAGAACAGCCTTAGCGAAAGGCTTCTTGAAGGGAAAGATGTAACTCTGTGAGATGAATGAACAGAACACAGAGCAGTTTCTCAGAAAGCTTCTTTCCAGTTTTGAACGGAAGATATTTCCTTTTTCACCATAGCCCTCTTTGGGCTTCCAAATATCCCTTTGCCAATTCCACAAGAACAGCCTTAGCGAAAGGCTTCTTGAAGGGAAAGATGTAACTCTGTGAGATGAATGAACAGAACACAGAGCAGTTTCTCAGAAAGCTTCTTTCCAGTTTTGAACGGAAGATATTTCCTTTTTCACCATAGCCCTCTATGGGCTTCCAAATATCACTTTGCCAATTCCACAAGAACAGCCTTAGCGAAAGGCTTCTTGAAGGGAAAGATGTAACTCTGTGAGATGAATTAACAGAACACAGAGCAGTTTCTCAGAAAGCTTCTTTCCAGTTTTGAACGGAAGATATTTCCTTTTTCACCATAGCCCTCTATGGGCTTCCAAATATCCCTTTGCCAATTCCACAAGAACAGCCTTAGCGAAAGGCTTCTTGAATGGAAAGATGTAACTCTGTGAGATGAATGAACAGAACACAGAGCAGTTTCTCAGAAAGATTCTTTCCAGTTTTGAACGGAAGATATTTCCTTTTTCACCATAGCCCTCTATGGGCTTCCAAATATCCCTTTGCCAATTCCACAAGAACAGCCTTAGCGAAAGGCTTCTTGAAGGGAAAGATGTAACTCTGTGAGATGAATTAACAGAACACAGAGCAGTTTCTCAGAAAGCTTCTTTCCAGTTTTGAACGGAACATATTTCCTTTTTCACCATAGCCCTCTATGGGCTTCCAAATATCACTTTGCCAATTCCTCAAGAACAGCCTTAGCGAAAGGCTTCTTGAAGGGAAAGATGTAACTCTGTGAGATGAATTAACAGAACACAGAGCAGTTTCTCAGAAAGCTTCTTTCCAGTTTTGAACGGAAGATATTTCCTTTTTCACCATAGCCCTCTAAGGGCTTCCAAATATCCCTTTGCCAATTCCACAAGAACAGCCTTAGCGAAAGGCTTCTTGAAGGGAAAGATGTAACTCTGTGAGATGAATGAACAGAACACAGAGCAGTTTCTCAGAAAGCTTCTTTCCAGTTTTGAACGGAAGATATTTCCTTTCTCACCATAGCCCTCTATGGGCTTCCAAATATCCCTTTGCCAATTCCACAAGAACAGCCTTAGCGAAAGGCTTCTTGAAGGGAAAGATGTAACTCTGTGAGATGAATTAACAGAACACAGAGCAGTTTCTCAGAAAGCTTCTTTCCAGTTTTGAACGGAAGATATTTCCTTTTTCACCTTAGCCCTCTATGGGATTAAAAAATATCCCTTTGCCAATTCCACAAGAACAGCCTTAGCGAAAGGCTTCTTGAAGGGAAAGATGTAACTCTGTGAGATGAATTAACAGAACACAGAGCAGTTTCTCAGAAAGCTTCTTTCCAGTTTTGAACGGAAGATATTTTCTTTTTCACCATAGCCCTCTAAGGGCTTCCAAATATCCCTTTGCCAATTCCACAAGAACAGCCTTAGCGAAAGGCTTCTTGAAGGGAAAGATGTAACTCTGTGAGATGAATGAACAGAACACAGAGCAGTTTCTCAGAAAGCTTCTTTCCAGTTTTGAACGGAAGATATTTCCTTTCTCACCATAGCCCTCTATGGGCTTCCAAATATCCCTTTGCCAATTCCACAAGAACAGCCTTAGCGAAAGGCTTCTTGAAGGGAAAGATGTAACTCTGTGAGATGAATTAACAGAACACAGAGCAGTTTCTCAGAAAGCTTCTTTCCAGTTTTGAACGGAAGATATTTCCTTTTTCACCCTAGCCCTCTATGGGCTTCCAAATATCCCTTTGCCAATTCCACAAGAACAGCCTTAGCGAAAGGCTTCTTGAAGGGAAAGATGTAACTCTGTGAGATGAATTAACAGAACACAGAGCAGTTTCTCAGAAAGCTTCTTTCCAGTTTTGAACGGAAGATATTTCCTTTTTCACCATAGCCCTCTATGGGCTTCCAAATACCCCTTTGCCAATTCCACAAGAACAGCCTTAGCGAAAGGCTTCTTGAAGGGAAAGATGTAACTCTGTGAGATGAATTAACAGAACACAGAGCAGTTTCTCAGAAAGCTTCTTTCCAGTTTTGAACGGAAGATATTTCCTTTTAAACCATAGCCCTCTATGGGCTTCCAAATATCCCTTTGCCAATTCCTCAAGAACAGCCTTAGCGAAAGGCTTCTTGAAGGGAAAGATGTAACTCTGTGAGATGAATTAACAGAACACAGAGCAGTTTCTCAGAAAGCTTCTTTCCAGTTTTGAACGGAAGATATTTCCTTTTTCACCATAGCCCTCTATGGGTTTCCAAATATCCCTTTGCCAATTCCACAAGAGCAGCCTTAGCGAAAGGCTTCTTGAAGGGAAAGATGTAACTCTGTGAGATGAATTAACAGAACACAGAGCAGTTTCTCAGAAAGCTTCTTTCCAGTTTTGAACAGAAGATATTTCCTTTTTCACCGTAGCCCTCTATGGGCTTCCAAATATCCCTTTGCCAATTCCACAAGAATAGCCTTAGCGAAAGGCTTCTTGAAGGGAAAGATGTAACTCTGTGAGATGAATTAACAGAACACAGAGCAGTTTCTCAGAAAGCTTCTTTCCAGTTTTGAACGGAAGATATTTCCTTTTTCACCATAGCCCTCTATGGGATTCCAAATATCCCTTTGCCAATTCCACAAGAACAGCCTTAGCGAAAGGCTTCTTGAAGGGAAAGATGTAACTCTGTGAGATGAATTAACAGAACACAGAGCAGTTTCTCAGAAAGCTTCTTTCCAGTTTTGAACGGAAGATATTTCCTTTTTCACCATAGCCCTCTATGGGCTTCCAAATACCCCTTTGCCAATTCCACAAGAACAGCCTTAGCGAAAGGCTTCTTGAAGGGAAAGATGTAACTCTGTGAGATGAATTAACAGAACACAGAGCAGTTTCTCAGAAAGCTTCTTTCCAGTTTTGAACAGAAGATATTTCCTTTTTCACCGTAGCCCTCTATGGGCTTCCAAATATCCCTTTGCCAATTCCACAAGAACAGCCTTAGCTAAAGGCTTCTTGAAGGGAAAGATGTAACTCTGTGAGATGAATTAACAGAACACAGAGCAGTTTCTCAGAAAGCTTCTTTCCAGTTTTGAACGGAAGATATTTCCTTTTTCACCATAGCCCTCTATGGGCTTCCAAATATCCCTTTGCCAATTCCACAAGAACATCCTTAGCGAAAGGCTTCTTGAAGGGAAAGATGTAACTCTGTGAGATGAATTAACAGAACACAGAGCAGTTTCTCAGAAAGCTTCTTTCCAGTTTTGAACGGAAGATATTTCCTTTTTCACCATAGCCCTCTATGGGCTTCCAAATACCCCTTTGCCAATTCCACAAGAACAGCCTTAGCGAAAGGCTTTTGAAGGGAAAGATGTAACTCTGTGAGATGAATTAACAGAACACAGAGCAGTTTGTCAGAAAGCTTCTTTCCAGTTTTGAACGGAAGATATTTCCTTTTTCAGCATAGCCCTCTATGGGCTTCCAAATATCCCTTTGCCAATTCCACAAGAACAGCCTTAGCGAAAGGCTTCTTGAAGGGAAATATGTATCTCTGTGAGATGAATGAACAGAACACAGAGCAGTTTCTCAGAAAGCTTCTTTCCAGTTTTGAACGGAAGATATTTCCTTTTTCACCATAGCCCTCTATGGGCTTCCAAATATCCCTTTGCCAATTCCACAAGAACAGCCTTAGCGAAAGGCTTCTTGAAGGGAAAGATGTAACTCTGTGAGATGAATTAACAGAACACAGAGCAGTTTCTCAGAAAGCTTCTTTCCAGTTTTGAACGGAAGATATTTCCTTTTTCACCATAGCCCTCTATGGGCTTCCAAATATCCCTTTGCCAATTCCACAAGAACAGCCTTAGCGAAAGGCTTCTTGAAGGGAAAGATGTAACTCTGTGAGATGAATGAACAGAACACAGAGCAGTTTCTCAGAAAGCTTCTTTCCAGTTTTGAACGGAAGATATTTCCTTTTTCACCATAGCCCTCTTTGGGCTTCCAAATATCCCTTTGCCAATTCCACAAGAACAGCCTTAGCGAAAGGCTTCTTGAAGGGAAAGATGTAACTCTGTGAGATGAATGAACAGAACACAGAGCAGTTTCTCAGAAAGATTCTTTCCAGTTTTGAACGGAAGATATTTCCTTTTTCACCATAGCCCTCTATGGGCTTCCAAATATCCCTTTGCCAATTCCACAAGAACAGCCTTAGCGAAAGGCTTCTTGAAGGGAAAGATGTAACTCTGTGAGATGAATTAACAGAACACAGAGCAGTTTCTCAGAAAGCTTCTTTCCAGTTTTGAACGGAACATATTTCCTTTTTCACCATAGCCCTCTATGGGCTTCCAAATATCACTTTGCCAATTCCTCAAGAACAGCCTTAGCGAAAGGCTTCTTGAAGGGAAAGATGTAACTCTGTGAGATGAATTAACAGAACACAGAGCAGTTTCTCAGAAAGCTTCTTTCCAGTTTTGAACGGAAGATATTTCCTTTATCACCATAGCCCTCTAAGGGCTTCCAAATATCCCTTTGCCAATTCCACAAGAACAGCCTTAGCGAAAGGCTTCTTGAAGGGAAAGATGTAACTCTGTGAGATGAATGAACAGAACACAGAGCAGTTTCTCAGAAAGCTTCTTTCCAGTTTTGAACGGAAGATATTTCCTTTTTCACCATAGCCCTCTATGGGCTTCCAAATATCCCTTTGCCAATTCCACAAGAACAGCCTTAGCGAAAGGCTTCTTGAAGGGAAAGATGTAACTCTGTGAGATGAATTAACAGAACACAGAGCAGTTTCTCAGAAAGCTTCTTTCCAGTTTTGAACGGAAGATATTTCCTTTATCACCATAGCCCTCTAAGGGCTTCCAAATATCCCTTTGCCAATTCCACAAGAACAGCCTTAGCGAAAGGCTTCTTGAAGGGAAAGATGTAACTCTGTGAGATGAATGAACAGAACACAGAGCAGTTTCTCAGAAAGCTTCTTTCCAGTTTTGAACGGAAGATATTTCCTTTTTCACCATAGCCCTCTATGGGCTTCCAAATATCACTTTGCCAATTCCTCAAGAACAGCCTTAGCGAAAGGCTTCTTGAAGGGAAAGATGTAACTCTGTGAGATGAATTAACAGAACACAGAGCAGTTTCTCAGAAAGCTTCTTTCCAGTTTTGAACGGAAGATATTTCCTTTATCACCATAGCCCTCTAAGGGCTTCCAAATATCCCTTTGCCAATTCCACAAGAACAGCCTTAGCGAAAGGCTTCTTGAAGGGAAAGATGTAACTCTGTGAGATGAATGAACAGAACACAGAGCAGTTTCTCAGAAAGCTTCTTTCCAGTTTTGAACGGAAGATATTTCCTTTTTCACCATAGCCCTCTATGGGCTTCCAAATATCCCTTTGCCAATTCCACAATAACCGCCTTAGCGGAAGGCTTCTTGAAGGGAAAGATGTAACTCTGTGAGATGAATGAACAGAACACAGAGCAGTTTCTCAGAAAGCTTCTTTCCAGTTTTGAACGGAAGATATTTCCTTTTTCACCATAGCCCTCTATGGGCTTCCAAATATCCCTTTGCCAATTCCACAAGAACAGCCTTAGCGAAAGGCTTCTTGAAGCGAAAGATGTAACTCTGTGAGATGAATTAACAGAACACAGAGCAGTTTCTCAGAAAGCTTCTTTCCAGTTTTGAACGGAAGATATTTCCTTTTTCACCATAGCCCTCTATGGGCTTCCAAATATCCCTTTGCCAATTCCACAAGAACAGCCTTAGCGAAAGGCTTCTTGAAGGGAAAGATGTAACTCTGTGAGATGAATGAACAGAACACAGAGCAGTTTCTCAGAAAGCTTCTTTCCAGTTTTGAACGGAAGATATTTCCTTTTTCACCATAGCCCTCTTTGGGCTTCCAAATATCCCTTTGCCAATTCCACAAGAACAGCCTTAGCGAAAGGCTTCTTGAAGGGAAAGATGTAACTCTGTGAGATGAATGAACAGAACACAGAGCAGTTTCTCAGAAAGATTCTTTCCAGTTTTGAACGGAAGATATTTCCTTTTTCACCATAGCCCTCTATGGGCTTCCAAATATCCCTTTGCCAATTCCACAAGAACAGCCTTAGCGAAAGGCTTCTTGAAGGGAAAGATGTAACTCTGTGAGATGAATTAACAGAACACAGAGCAGTTTCTCAGAAAGCTTCTTTCCAGTTTTGAACGGAACATATTTCCTTTTTCACCATAGCCCTCTATGGGCTTCCAAATATCACTTTGCCAATTCCTCAAGAACAGCCTTAGCGAAAGGCTTCTTGAAGGGAAAGATGTAACTCTGTGAGATGAATTAACAGAACACAGAGCAGTTTCTCAGAAAGCTTCTTTCCAGTTTTGAACGGAAGATATTTCCTTTATCACCATAGCCCTCTAAGGGCTTCCAAATATCCCTTTGCCAATTCCACAAAAACAGCCTTAGCGAAAGGCTTCTTGAAGGGAAAGATGTAACTCTGTGAGATGAATGAACAGAACACAGAGCAGTTTCTCAGAAAGCTTCTTTCCAGTTTTGAACGGAAGATATTTCCTTTTTCACCATAGCCCTCTATGGGCTTCCAAATATCCCTTTGCCAATTCCACAAGAACAGCCTTAGCGAAAGGCTTCTTGAAGGGAAAGATGTAACTCTGTGAGATGAATTAACAGAACACAGAGCAGTTTCTCAGAAAGCTTCTTTCCAGTTTTGAACGGAAGATATTTCCTTTTTCACCATAGCCCTCTATGGGCTTCCAAATATCCCTTTGCCAATTACACAAGAACAGCCTTAGCGAAAGGCTTCTTGAAGGGAAAGATGTAACTCGGTGAGACGAATAAACAGAACACAGAGCAGTTTCTCAGAAAGCTTCTTTCCAGTTTTGAACGGAAGATATTTCCTTTTTCACCATAGCCCTCTATGGGCTTCCAAATATCCCTTTGCCAATTCCACAAGAACAGCCTTAGCGAAAGGCTTCTTGAAGGGAAAGATGTAACTCTGTGAGATGAATTAACAGAACACAGAGCAGTTTCACAGAAAGCTTCTTTCCAGGTTTGAACGGAAGATATTTCCTTTTTCACCATAGCCCTCTATGGGCTTCCAAATATCCCTTTGCCAATTCCACAAGAACCGCCTTAGCGAAAGGCTTCTTGAAGGGAAAGATGTAACTCTGAGAGATGAATGAACAGAACACAGAGCAGTTTCTCAGAAAGCTTCTTTCCAGTTTTGAACGGAAGATATTTCCTTTTTCTCCATAGCCCTCTATGGGCTTCCAAATATCCCTTTGCCAATTCCACAAGAACAGCCTTAGCGAAAGGCTTCTTGAAGGGAAAGATGTAACTCTGCGAGATGAATGAACAGAACACAGAGCAGTTTCTCAGAAAGCTTCTTTCCTGTTTTGAAAGGAAGATATTTCCTTTTTCACCATAGCCCTCTATGGGCTTCCAAATATCTCTTTGCCAATTCCACAAGAACAGCCTTAGCGAAAGGCTTCTTGAAGGGAAAGATGTAACTCTGTGAGATGAATTAACAAAACACAGAGCAGTTTCTCAGAAAGCTTCTTTCCAGTTTTGAACGGAAGATATTTCCTTTTTCACCATAGCCCTCTATGGGCTTCCAAATATCCCTTTGCCAATTCCACAAGAACAGCCTTAGCGAAAGGCTTCTTCAAGGGAAAGATGTAACTCTGTGCGATGAATTAACAGAACACAGAGCAGTTTCTCAGAAAGCTTCTTTCCACTTTTGAACGGAAGATATTTCCTTTTTCACCATAGCCCTCTATGGGCTTCCAAATATCCCTTTGCCAATTCCACAAGAACAGCCTTAGCGAAAGGCTTCTTGAAGGGAAAGATGTAACTCTGTGAGATGAATTAACAGAACACAGAGCTGTTTCTCAGAAAGCTTCTTTCCAGTTTTGAACGGAAGATATTTCCTTTTTCACCATAGCCCTCTATGGGCTTCCAAATATCCCTTTGCCAATTCCACAAGAACAGCCTTAGCGAAAGGCTTCTTGAAGGGAAAGATGTAACTCTGTGAGATGAATAAACAGAACACAGAGCAGTTTCTCAGAAAGCTTCTTTCCAGTTTTGAACGGAAGATATTTCCTTTTTCACCATAGCCCTCTATGGGCTTCCAAATATCCCTTTGCCAATTCCACAAGAACAGCCTTAGCTAAAGGCTTCTTGAAGGGAAAGATGTAACTCTGTGAGATGAATTAACAGAACACAGAGCAGTTTCTCAGAAAGCTTCTTTCGAGTTTTGAACGGAAGATACTTCCTTTTTCACCATAGCCCTCTATGGGCTTCCAAATATCCCTTTGCCAATTCCACAAGAACAGCCTTAGCGAAAGGCTTCTTGAAGGGAAAGATGTAACTCTGTGAGATGAATTAACAGAACACAGAGCAGTTTCTCAGAAAGCTTCTTTCCAGTTTTGAACGGAAGATATTTCCTTTTTTACCATAGCCCTCTATGGGCTTCCAAATATCCCTTTGCCAATTCCACAAGAACAGCCTTAGCGAAAGGCTTCTTGAAGGGAAAGATGTAACTCTGTGAGATGAATTAACAGAACACAGAGCAGTTTCTCAGAAAGCTTCTTTCCAGTTTTGAACGGAAGATATTTTCTTTTTCACCATAGCCCTCTATGGGCTTCCAAATATCCCTTTGCCAATTCCACAAGAACAGCCTTAGCGAAAGGCTTCTTGAAGGGAAAGATGTAACTCTGTGAGATGAATGAACAGAACACAGAGCAGTTTCTCAGAAAGCTTCTTTCCAGTTTTGAACGGAAGATATTTCCTTTCTCACCATAGCCCTCTATGGGCTTCCAAATATCCCTTTGCCAATTCCACAAGAACAGCCTTAGCGAAAGGCTTCTTGAAGGGAAAGATGTAACTCTGTGAGATGAATTAACAGAACACAGAGCAGTTTCTCAGAAAGCTTCTTTCCAGTTTTGAACGGAAGATATTTCCTTTTTCACCCTAGCCCTCTATGGGCTTCCAAATATCCCTTTGCCAATTCCACAAGAACAGCCTTAGCGAAAGGCTTCTTGAAGGGAAAGATGTAACTCTGTGAGATGAATTAACAGAACACAGAGCAGTTTCTCAGAAAGCTTCTTTCCAGTTTTGAACGGAAGATATTTCCTTTTTCACCATAGCCCTCTATGGGCTTCCAAATATCCCTTTGCCAATTCCACAAGAACAGCCTTAGCGAAAGGCTTCTTGAAGGGAAAGATGTAATTCTGTGAGATGAATTAACAGAACACAGAGCAGTTTCTCAGAAAGCTTCTTTCCAGTTTTGAACGGAAGATATTTCCTTTTAAACCATAGCCCTCTATGGGCTTCCAAATATCCCTTTGCCAATTCCTCAAGAACAGCCTTAGCGAAAGGCTTCTTGAAGGGAAAGATGTAACTCTGTGAGATGAATTAACAGAACACAGAGCAGTTTCTCAGAAAGCTTCTTTCCAGTTTTGAACGGAAGATATTTCCTTTTTCACCATAGCCCTCTATGGGTTTCCAAATATCCCTTTGCCAATTCCACAAGAGCAGCCTTAGCGAAAGGCTTCTTGAAGGGAAAGATGTAACTCTGTGAGATGAATTAACAGAACACAGAGCAGTTTCTCAGAAAGCTTCTTTCCAGTTTTGAACGGAAGATATTTCCTTTTTCACCATAGCCCTCTATGGGCTTCCAAATATCCCTTTGCCAATTACACAAGAACAGCCTTAGCGAAAGGCTTCTTGAAGGGAAAGATGTAACTCGGTGAGACGAATAAACAGAACACAGAGCAGTTTCTCAGAAAGCTTCTTTCCAGTTTTGAACGGAAGATATTTCCTTTTTCACCATAGCCCTCTATGGGCTTCCAAATATCCCTTTGCCAATTCCACAAGAACAGCCTTAGCGAAAGGCTTCTTGAAGGGAAAGATGTAACTCTGTGAGATGAATTAACAGAACACAGAGCAGTTTCACAGAAAGCTTCTTTCCAGTTTTGAACGGAAGATATTTCCTTTTTCACCATAGCCCTCTATGGGCTTCCAAATATCCCTTTGCCAATTCCACAAGAACCGCCTTAGCGAAAGGCTTCTTGAAGGGAAAGATGTAACTCTGAGAGATGAATGAACAGAACACAGAGCAGTTTCTCAGAAAGCTTCTTTCCAGTTTTGAACGGAAGATATTTCCTTTTTCACCATAGCCCTCTATGGGCTTCCAAATATCCCTTTGCCAATTCCACAAGAACAGCCTTAGCGAAAGGCTTCTTGAAGGGAAAGATGTAACTCTGCGAGATGAATGAACAGAACACAGAGCAGTTTCTCAGAAAGCTTCTTTCCTGTTTTGAACGGAAGATATTTCCTTTTTCACCATAGCCCTCTATGGGCTTCCAAATATCTCTTTGCCAATTCCACAAGAACAGCCTTAGCGAAAGGCTTCTTGAAGGGAAAGATGTAACTCTGTGAGATGAATTAACAAAACACAGAGCAGTTTCTCAGAAAGCTTCTTTCCAGTTTTGAACGGAAGATATTTCCTTTTTCACCATAGCCCTCTATGGGCTTCCAAATATCCCTTTGCCAATTCCACAAGAACAGCCTTAGCGAAAGGCTTCTTCAAGGGAAAGATGTAACACTGTGCGATGAATTAACAGAACACAGAGCAGTTTCTCAGAAAGCTTCTTTCCAGTTTTGAACGGAAGATATTTCCTTTTTCACCATAGCCCTCTATGGGCTTCCAAATATCCCTTTGCCAATTCCACAAGAACAGCCTTAGCGAAAGGCTTCTTGAAGGGAAAGATGTAACTCTGTGAGATGAATTAACAGAACACAGAGCTGTTTCTCAGAAAGCTTCTTTCCAGTTTTGAACGGAAGATATTTCCTTTTTCACCATAGCCCTCTATGGGCTTCCAAATATCCCTTTGCCAATTCCACAAGAACAGCCTTAGCGAAAGGCTTCTTGAAGGGAAAGATGTAACTCTGTGAGATGAATAAACAGAACACAGAGCAGTTTCTCAGAAAGCTTCTTTCCAGTTTTGAACGGAAGATATTTCCTTTTTCACCATAGCCCTCTATGGGCTTCCAAATATCCCTTTGCCAATTCCACAAGAACAGCCTTAGCTAAAGGCTTCTTGAAGGGAAAGATGTAACTCTGTGAGATGAATTAACAGAACACAGAGCAGTTTCTCAGAAAGCTTCTTTCGAGTTTTGAACGGAAGATACTTCCTTTTTCACCATAGCCCTCTATGGGCTTCCAAATATCCCTTTGCCAATTCCACAAGAACAGCCTTAGCGAAAGGCTTCTTGAAGGGAAAGATGTAACTCTGTGAGATGAATTAACAGAACACAGAGCAGTTTCTCAGAAAGCTTCTTTCCAGTTTTGAACGGAAGATATTTCCTTTTTCACCATAGCCCTCTATGGGCTTCCAAATATCCCTTTGCCAATTCCACAAGAACAGCCTTAGCGAAAGGCTTCTTGAAGGGAAAGATGTAACTCTGTGAGATGAATGAACAGAACACAGAGCAGTTTCTCAGAAAGCTTCTTTCCAGTTTTGAACGGAAGATATTTCCTTTTTCACCATAGCCCTCTAAGGGCTTCCAAATACCAATTTGCCAATTCCACAAGAACAGCCTTAGCGAAAGGCTTCTTGAAGGGAAAGATGTAACTCTGTGAGATGAATTAACAGAACACAGAGCAGTTTCTCAGAAAGCTTCTTTCCAGTTTTGAACGGAAGATATTTCCTTTTTCACCATAGCCCTCTAAGGGCTTCCAAATATCCCTTTGCCAATTCCACAAGAACAGCCTTAGCGAAAGGCTTCTTGAAGGGAAAGATGTAACTCTGTGAGATGAATTAACAGAACACAGAGCAGTTTCTCAGAAAGCTTCTTTCCAGTTTTGAACGGAAGATATTTCCTTTTTCACCATAGCCCTCTATGGGCTTCCAAATATCCCTTTGCCAATTCCACAAGAACAGCCTTAGCGAAAGGCTTCTTGAAGGGAAAGATGTAACTCTGTGAGATGAATTAACAGAACACAGAGCAGTTTCTCAGAAAGCTTCTGTCCAGTTTTGAACGGAAGATATTTCCTTTTTCACCATAGCCCTCTATGGGCTTCCAAATATCCCTTTGCCAATTCCACAAGAACAGCCTTAGCGAAAGGCTTCTTGAAGGGAAAGATGTAACTCTGTGAGATGAATTAACAGAACACAGAGCAGTTTCTCAGAAAGCTTCTTTCCAGTTTTGAACGGAAGATATTTCCTTTTTCACCATAGCCCTCTTTGGGCTTCCAAATATCCCTTTGCCAATCCCACAAGAACAGCCTTAGCGAAAGGCTTCTTGAAGGGAAAGATGTAACTCTGTGAGATGAATGAACAGAACACAGAGCAGTTTCTCAGAAAGATTCTTTCCAGTTTTGAACGGAAGATATTTCCTTTTTCACCATAGCCCTCTATGGGCTTCCAAATATCCCTTTGCCAATTCCACAAGAACAGCCTTAGCGAAAGGCTTCTTGAAGGGAAAGATGTAACTCTGTGAGATGAATGAACAGAACACAGAGCAGTTTCTCAGAAAGCTTCTTTCCAGTTTTGAACGGAAGATATTTCCTTTTTCACCATAGCCCTCTATGGGCTTCCAAATATCCCTTTGCCAATTCCACAAGAACAGCCTTAGCGAAAGGCTTCTTGAAGGGAAAGATGTAACTCTGTGAGATGAATTAACAGAACACAGAGCAGTTTCTCAGAAAGCTTCTTTCCAGTTTTCAACGGAAGATATTTCCTTTTTCACCATAGACCTCTATGGGCTTCCAAATATCCCTTTGCCAATTCCACAAGAACAGCCTTAGCGAAAGGCTTCTTGAAGGGAAAGATGTAACTCTGTGACATGAATTATCAGAACACAGAGCAGTTTCTCAGAAAGCTTCTTTCCAGTTTTGAACGGAAGATATTTCCTTTTTCACCATAGCCCTCTATGAGCTTCCAAATATCCCTTTGCCAATTCCACAAGAACAGCCTTAGCTAAAGGCTTCTTGAAGGGAAAGATGTAACTCTGTGAGATGAATTCACAGAACACAGAGCAGTTTCTCAGAAAGCTTCTTTCGAGTTTTGAACGGAAGATACTTCCTTTTTCACCATAGCCCTCTATGGGCTTCCAAATATCCCTTCGCCAATTCCACAAGAACAGCCTTAGCGAAAGGCTTCTTGTAGGGAAAGATGTAACTCTGTGAGATGAATTAACAGAACACAGAGCAGTTTCTCAGAAAACTTCTTTCCAGTTTTGAACGGAAGATATTTCCTTTTTCACCATAGCCCTCTATGGGCTTCCAAATATCCCTTTGTCAATTCCACAAGAACAGCCTTAGCGAAAGGCTTCTTGAAGGGAAAGATGTAACTCTGTGAGATGAATGAACAGAACACAGAGCAGTTTCTCAGAAAGCTTCTTTCCAGTTTTGAACGGAAGATATTTCCTTTTTCACCATAGCCCTCTATGGGCTTCCAAATATCCCTTTGCCAATTCCACAAGAACAGCCTTAGCGAAAGGCTTCTTGAAGGGAAAGATGTAACTCTATGAGATGAATTAACAGAACACAGAGCAGATTCTCAGAAAGCTTCTTTCCAGTTTTGAACGGAAGATATTTCCTTTTTCACCTTAGCCCTCTATGGGCTTCCAAATATCCCTTTGCCAATTCCACAAGAACAGCCTTAGCGAAAGTCTTCTTGAAGGGAAAGATGTAACTCTGTGAGATGAATTAACAGAACACAGAGCAGTTTCTCAGAAAGCTTCTTTCCAGTTTTGAACGGAAGATATTTCCTTTTTCACCATAGCCCTCTAAGGGCTTCCAAATATCCCTTTGCCAATTCCACAAGAACAGCCTTAGCGAAAGGCTTCTTGAAGGGAAAGATGTAACTCTGTGAGATGAATTAACAGAACACAGAGCAGTTTCTCAGAAAGCTTCTTTCCAGTTTTGAACGGAAGATATTTCCTTTTTCAGCATTGCTCTCTATGGGCTTCCAAATATCCCTTTGCCAATTCCACAAGAACAGCCTTAGCGAAAGGCTTCTTGAAGGGAAAGATGTAACTCTGTGAGATGAATTAACAGAACACAGAGCAGTTTCTCAGAAAGCTTCTTTCCAGTTTTGAACAGAAGATATTTCCTTTTTCACCGTAGCCCTCTATGGGCTTCCAAATATCCCTTTGCCAATTCCACAAGAACAGCCTTAGCGAAAGGCTTCTTGAAGGGAAAGATGTAACTCTGTGACATGAATTAACAGAACACAGAGCAGTTTCTCAGAAAGCTTCTTTCCAGTTTTGAACGGAAGATATTTCCTTTTTCACCATAGCCCTCTATGGGCTTCCAAATATCCCTTTGCCAATTCCACAAGAACCTCCTTAGCGAAAGCCTTCTTGAAGGGAAAGATGTAACTCTGTGAGATGAATTAACAGAACACAGAGCAGTTTCTCAGAAAGATTCTTTCCAGTTTTGAACGGAAGATATTTCCTTTTTCACCATAGCCCTCTATGGGCTTCCAAATACCCCTTTGCCAATTCCACAAGAACAGCCTTAGCGAAAGGCTTCTTGAAGGGAAAGATGTAACTCTGTGAGATGAATTAACAGAACACAGAGCAGTTTCTCAGAAAGCTTCTTTCCAGTTTTGAACGGAAGATATTTCCTTTTTCACCCTAGCCCTCTATGGGCTTCCAAATATCCCTTTGCCAATTCCACAAGAACAGCCTTAGCGAAAGGCTTCTTGAAGGGAAATATGTATCTCTGTGAGATGAATGAACAGAACACAGAGCAGTTTCTCAGAAAGCTTCTTTCCAGTTTTGAACGGAAGATATTTCCTTTTTCACCATAGCCCTCTATGGGCTTCCAAATATCCCTTTGCCAATTCCCCAAGAACAGCCTTAGCGAAAGGCTTCTTGAAGGGAAAGATGTAACTCTGTGAGGTGAATTAACAGAACACAGAGCAGTTTCTCAGAAAGCTTCTTTCCAGTTTTGAACGGAAGATATTTCCTTTTTCACCATAGCCCTCTATGGGCTTCCAAATATCCCTTTGCCAATTCCACAAGAACAGCCTTAGCGAAAGGCTTCTTGAAGGGAAAGATGTAACTCTGTGAGATGAATTAACAGAACACAGAGCAGTTTCTCAGAAAGCTTCTTTCCAGTTTTCAACGGAAGATATTTCCTTTTTCACCATAGACCTCTATGGGCTTCCAAATATCCCTTTGCCAATTCCACAAGAACAGCCTTAGCGAAAGGCTTCTTGAAGGGAAAGATGTAACTCTGTGACATGAATTATCAGAACACAGAGCAGTTTCTCAGAAAGCTTCTTTCCAGTTTTGAACGGAAGATATTTCCTTTTTCACCATAGCCCTCTATGGGCTTCCAAATATCCCTTTGCCAATTCCACAAGAACAGCCTTAGCTAAAGGCTTCTTGAAGGGAAAGATGTAACTCTGTGAGATGAATTCACAGAACACAGAGCAGTTTCTCAGAAAGCTTCTTTCGAGTTTTGAACGGAAGATACTTCCTTTTTCACCATAGCCCTCTATGGGCTTCCAAATATCCCTTCGCCAATTCCACAAGAACAGCCTTAGCGAAAGGCTTCTTGTAGGGAAAGATGTAACTCTGTGAGATGAATTAACAGAACACAGAGCAGTTTCTCAGAAAACTTCTTTCCAGTTTTGAACGGAAGATATTTCCTTTTTCACCATAGCCCTCTATGGGCTTCCAAATATCCCTTTGTCAATTCCACAAGAACAGCCTTAGCGAAAGGCTTCTTGAAGGGAAAGATGTAACTCTGTGAGATGAATTAACAGAACACAGAGCAGTTTCTCAGAAAGCTTCTTTCCAGTTTTGAACGGAAGATATTTCCTTTTTCACCATAGCCCTCTATGGGCTTCCAAATATCCCTTTGCCAATTCCACAAGAACAGCCTTAGCGAAAGGCTTCTTGAAGGGAAAGATGTAACTCTATGAGATGAATTAACAGAACACAGAGCAGATTCTCAGAAAGCTTCTTTCCAGTTTTGAACGGAAGATATTTCCTTTTTCACCTTAGCCCTCTATGGGCTTCCAAATATCCCTTTGCCAATTCCACAAGAACAGCCTTAGCGAAAGTCTTCTTGAAGGGAAAGATGTAACTCTGTGAGATGAATTAACAGAACACAGAGCAGTTTCTCAGAAAGCTTCTTTCCAGTTTTGAACGGAAGATATTTCCTTTTTCACCATAGCCCTCTAAGGGCTTCCAAATATCCCTTTGCCAATTCCACAAGAACAGCCTTAGCGAAAGGCTTCTTGAAGGGAAAGATGTAACTCTGTGAGATGAATTAACAGAACACAGAGCAGTTTCTCAGAAAGCTTCTTTCCAGTTTTGAACGGAAGATATTTCCTTTTTCAGCATTGCCCTCTATGGGCTTCCAAATATCCCTTTGCCAATTCCACAAGAACAGCCTTAGCGAAAGGCTTCTTGAAGGGAAAGATGTAACTCTGTGAGATGAATTAACAGAACACAGAGCAGTTTCTCAGAAAGCTTCTTTCCAGTTTTGAACAGAAGATATTTCCTTTTTCACCGTAGCCCTCTATGGGTTTCCAAATATCCCTTTGCCAATTCCACAAGAACAGCCTTAGCGAAAGGCTTCTTGAAGGAAAAGATGTAACTCTGTGACATGAATTAACAGAACACAGAGCAGTTTCTCAGAAAGCTTCTTTCCAGTTTTGAACGGAAGATATTTCCTTTTTCACCATAGCCCTCTATGGGCTTCCAAATATCCCTTTGCCAATTCCACAAGAACATCCTTAGCGAAAGCCTTCTTGAAGGGAAAGATGTAACTCTGTGAGATGAATTAACAGAACACAGAGCAGTTTCTCAGAAAGATTCTTTCCAGTTTTGAACGGAAGATATTTCCTTTTTCACCATAGCCCTCTATGGGCTTCCAAATATCCCTTTGCCAATTCCACAAGAACAGCCTTAGCGAAAGGCTTCTTGAAGGGAAAGATGTAACTCTGTGAGATGAATGAACAGAACACAGAGCAGTTTCTCAGAAAGCTTCTTTCCAGTTTTGAACGGAAGATATTTCCTTTTTCACCATAGCCCTCTTTGGGCTTCCAAATATCCCTTTGCCAATCCCACAAGAACAGCCTTAGCGAAAGGCTTCTTGAAGGGAAAGATGTAACTCTGTGAGATGAATTAACAGAACACAGAGCAGTTTCTCAGAAAGCTTCTTTCCAGTTTTGAACGGAACATATTTCCTTTTTCACCCTAGCCCTCTATGGGCTTCCAAATATCACTTTGCCAATTCCTCAAGAACAGCCTTAGCGAAAGGCTTCTTGAAGGGAAAGATGTAACTCTGTGAGATGAATTAACAGAACACAGAGCAGTTTCTCAGAAAGCTTCTTTCCAGTTTTGAACGGAAGATATTTCCTTTTTCACCATAGCCCTCTATGGGCTTCCAAATATCCCTTTGCCAATTCCACAAGAACAGCCTTAGCGAAAGGCTTCTTGAAGGGAAAGATGTAACTCTGTGAGATGAATGAACAGAACACAGAGCAGTTTCTCAGAAAGCTTCTTTCCAGTTTTGAACGGAAGATATTTCCTTTTTCACCATAGCCCTCTATGGGCTTCCAAATATCCCTTTGCCAATTCCACAAGAACAGCCTTAGCGAAAGGCTTCTTGAAGCGAAAGATGTAACTCTGTGAGATGAATTAACAGAACACAGAGCAGTTTCTCAGAAAGCTTCTTTCCAGTTTTGAACGGAAGATATTTCCTTTTTCACCATAGCCCTCTATGGGCTTCCAAATATCCCTTTGCCAATTCCACAAGAACAGCCTTAGCGAAAGGCTTCTTGAAGGGAAAGATGTAACTCTGTGAGATGAATTAACAGAACACAGAGCAGTTTCTCAGAAAGCTTCTTTCCAGTTTTGAACGGAAGATATTTTCTTTTTCACCATAGCCCTCTATGTGCTTCCAAATATCCCTTTGCCAATTCCACAAGAACAGCCTTAGCGAAAGGCTTCTTGAAGGGAAAGATGTAACTCTGTGAGATGAATTAACA
This sequence comes from Chlorocebus sabaeus, assembly GCF_047675955.1. Lineage (NCBI taxonomy): Eukaryota > Metazoa > Chordata > Mammalia > Primates > Cercopithecidae > Chlorocebus > Chlorocebus sabaeus. Next base: position 172,385 of record NW_027327575.1, read on the forward strand.
GAACACAGAGCAGTTTCTCAGAAAGCTTCTTTCCAGTTTTGAACGGAAGATATTTCCTTTTTCACCATAGCCCTCTATGGGTTTCCAAATATCCCTTTGCCAATTCCACAAGAACAGCCTTAGCGAAAGGCTTCTTGAAGGGAAAGATGTAACTCTGTGAGATGAATTCACAGAACACAGAGCAGTTTCTCAGAAAGCTTCTTTCGAGTTTTGAACGGAAGATACTTCCTTTTTCACCATAGCCCTCTATGGGCTTCCAAATATCCCTTCGCCAATTCCACAAGAACAGCCTTAGCGAAAGGCTTCTTGTAGGGAAAGATGTAACTCTGTGAGATGAATTAACAGAACACAGAGCAGTTTCTCAGAAAACTTCTTTCCAGTTTTGAACGGAAGATATTTCCTTTTTCACCATAGCCCTCTATGGGCTTCCAAATATCCCTTTGTCAATTCCACAAGAACAGCCTTAGCGAAAGGCTTCTTGAAGGGAAAGATGTAACTCTGTGAGATGAATTAACAGAACACAGAGCAGTTTCTCAGAAAGCTTCTTTCCAGTTTTGAACGGAAGATATTTCCTTTTTCACCATAGCCCTCTATGGGCTTCCAAATATCCCTTTGCCAATTCCACAAGAACAGCCTTAGCGAAAGGCTTCTTGAAGGGAAAGATGTAACTCTATGAGATGAATTAACAGAACACAGAGCAGATTCTCAGAAAGCTTCTTTCCAGTTTTGAACGGAAGATATTTCCTTTTTCACCTTAGCCCTCTATGGGCTTCCAAATATCCCTTTGCCAATTCCACAAGAACAGCCTTAGCGAAAGTCTTCTTGAAGGGAAAGATGTAACTCTGTGAGATGAATTAACAGAACACAGAGCAGTTTCTCAGAAAGCTTCTTTCCAGTTTTGAACGGAAGATATTTCCTTTTTCACCATAGCCCTCTAAGGGCTTCCAAATATCCCTTTGCCAATTCCACAAGAACAGCCTTAGCGAAAGGCTTCTTGAAGGGAAAGATGTAACTCTGTGAGATGAATTAACAGAACACAGAGCAGTTTCTCAGAAAGCTTCTTTCCAGTTTTGAACGGAAGATATTTCCTTTTTCAGCATTGCCCTCTATGGGCTTCCAAATATCCCTTTGCCAATTCCACACGAACAGCCTTAGCGAAAGGCTTCTTGAAGGGAAAGATGTAACTCTGTGAGATGAATTAACAGAACACAGAGCAGTTTCTCAGAAAGCTTCTTTCCAGTTTTGAACAGAAGATATTTCCTTTTTCACCGTAGCCCTCTATGGGCTTCCAAATATCCCTTTGCCAATTCCACAAGAACAGCCTTAGCGAAAGGCTTCTTGAAGGGAAAGATGTAACTCTGTGACATGAATTAACAGAACACAGAGCAGTTTCTCAGAAAGCTTCTTTCCAGTTTTGAACGGAAGATATTTCCTTTTTCACCATAGCCCTCTATGGGCTTCCAAATATCCCTTTGCCAATTCCACAAGAACCTCCTTAGCGAAAGCCTTCTTGAAGGGAAAGATGTAACTCTGTGAGATGAATTAACAGAACACAGAGCAGTTTCTCAGAAAGATTCTTTCCAGTTTTGAACGGAAGATATTTCCTTTTTCACCATAGCCCTCTATGGGCTTCCAAATACCCCTTTGCCAATTCCACAAGAACAGCCTTAGCGAAAGGCTTCTTGAAGGGAAAGATGTAACTCTGTGAGATGAATTAACAGAACACAGAGCAGTTTCTCAGAAAGCTTCTTTCCAGTTTTGAACGGAAGATATTTCCTTTTTCACCCTAGCCCTCTATGGGCTTCCAAATATCCCTTTGCCAATTCCACAAGAACAGCCTTAGCGAAAGGCTTCTTGAAGGGAAATATGTATCTCTGTGAGATGAATGAACAGAACACAGAGCAGTTTCTCAGAAAGCTTCTTTCCAGTTTTGAACGGAAGATATTTCCTTTTTCACCATAGCCCTCTATGGGCTTCCAAATATCCCTTTGCCAATTCCCCAAGAACAGCCTTAGCGAAAGGCTTCTTGAAGGGAAAGATGTAACTCTGTGAGGTGAATTAACAGAACACAGAGCAGTTTCTCAGAAAGCTTCTTTCCAGTTTTGAACGGAAGATATTTCCTTTTTCACCATAGCCCTCTATGGGCTTCCAAATATCCCTTTGCCAATTCCACAAGAACAGCCTTAGCGAAAGGCTTCTTGAAGGGAAAGATGTAACTCTGTGAGATGAATTAACAGAACACAGAGCAGTTTCTCAGAAAGCTTCTTTCCAGTTTTCAACGGAAGATATTTCCTTTTTCACCATAGACCTCTATGGGCTTCCAAATATCCCTTTGCCAATTCCACAAGAACAGCCTTAGCGAAAGGCTTCTTGAAGGGAAAGATGTAACTCTGTGACATGAATTATCAGAACACAGAGCAGTTTCTCAGAAAGCTTCTTTCCAGTTTTGAACGGAAGATATTTCCTTTTTCACCATAGCCCTCTATGGGCTTCCAAATATCCCTTTGCCAATTCCACAAGAACAGCCTTAGCTAAAGGCTTCTTGAAGGGAAAGATGTAACTCTGTGAGATGAATTCACAGAACACAGAGCAGTTTCTCAGAAAGCTTCTTTCGAGTTTTGAACGGAAGATACTTCCTTTTTCACCATAGCCCTCTATGGGCTTCCAAATATCCCTTCGCCAATTCCACAAGAACAGCCTTAGCGAAAGGCTTCTTGTAGGGAAAGATGTAACTCTGTGAGATGAATTAACAGAACACAGAGCAGTTTCTCAGAAAACTTCTTTCCAGTTTTGAACGGAAGATATTTCCTTTTTCACCATAGCCCTCTATGGGCTTCCAAATATCCCTTTGTCAATTCCACAAGAACAGCCTTAGCGAAAGGCTTCTTGAAGGGAAAGATGTAACTCTGTGAGATGAATTAACAGAACACAGAGCAGTTTCTCAGAAAGCTTCTTTCCAGTTTTGAACGGAAGATATTTCCTTTTTCACCATAGCCCTCTATGGGCTTCCAAATATCCCTTTGCCAATTCCACAAGAACAGCCTTAGCGAAAGGCTTCTTGAAGGGAAAGATGTAACTCTATGAGATGAATTAACAGAACACAGAGCAGATTCTCAGAAAGCTTCTTTCCAGTTTTGAACGGAAGATATTTCCTTTTTCACCTTAGCCCTCTATGGGCTTCCAAATATCCCTTTGCCAATTCCACAAGAACAGCCTTAGCGAAAGTCTTCTTGAAGGGAAAGATGTAACTCTGTGAGATGAATTAACAGAACACAGAGCAGTTTCTCAGAAAGCTTCTTTCCAGTTTTGAACGGAAGATATTTCCTTTTTCACCATAGCCCTCTAAGGGCTTCCAAATATCCCTTTGCCAATTCCACAAGAACAGCCTTAGCGAAAGGCTTCTTGAAGGGAAAGATGTAACTCTGTGAGATGAATTAACAGAACACAGAGCAGTTTCTCAGAAAGCTTCTTTCCAGTTTTGAACGGAAGATATTTCCTTTTTCAGCATTGCCCTCTATGGGCTTCCAAATATCCCTTTGCCAATTCCACAAGAACAGCCTTAGCGAAAGGCTTCTTGAAGGGAAAGATGTAACTCTGTGAGATGAATTAACAGAACACAGAGCAGTTTCTCAGAAAGCTTCTTTCCAGTTTTGAACAGAAGATATTTCCTTTTTCACCGTAGCCCTCTATGGGCTTCCAAATATCCCTTTGCCAATTCCACAAGAACAGCCTTAGCGAAAGGCTTCTTGAAGGGAAAGATGTAACTCTGTGACATGAATTAACAGAACACAGAGCAGTTTCTCAGAAAGCTTCTTTCCAGTTTTGAACGGAAGATATTTCCTTTTTCACCATAGCCCTCTATGGGCTTCCAAATATCCCTTTGCCAATTCCACAAGAACATCCTTAGCGAAAGCCTTCTTGAAGGGAAAGATGTAACTCTGTGAGATGAATTAACAGAACACAGAGCAGTTTCTCAGAAAGATTCTTTCCAGTTTTGAACGGAAGATATTTCCTTTTTCACCATAGCCCTCTATGGGCTTCCAAATATCCCTTTGCCAATTCCACAAGAACAGCCTTAGCGAAAGGCTTCTTGAAGGGAAAGATGTAACTCTGTGAGATGAATGAACAGAACACAGAGCAGTTTCTCAGAAAGCTTCTTTCCAGTTTTGAACGGAAGATATTTCCTTTTTCACCATAGCCCTCTTTGGGCTTCCAAATATCCCTTTGCCAATCCCACAAGAACAGCCTTAGCGAAAGGCTTCTTGAAGGGAAAGATGTAACTCTGTGAGATGAATTAACAGAACACAGAGCAGTTTCTCAGAAAGCTTCTTTCCAGTTTTGAACGGAACATATTTCCTTTTTCACCCTAGCCCTCTATGGGCTTCCAAATATCACTTTGCCAATTCCTCAAGAACAGCCTTAGCGAAAGGCTTCTTGAAGGGAAAGATGTAACTCTGTGAGATGAATTAACAGAACACAGAGCAGTTTCTCAGAAAGCTTCTTTCCAGTTTTGAACGGAAGATATTTCCTTTTTCACCATAGCCCTCTATGGGCTTCCAAATATCCCTTTGCCAATTCCACAAGAACAGCCTTAGCGAAAGGCTTCTTGAAGGGAAAGATGTAACTCTGTGAGATGAATGAACAGAACACAGAGCAGTTTCTCAGAAAGCTTCTTTCCAGTTTTGAACGGAAGATATTTCCTTTTTCACCATAGCCCTCTATGGGCTTCCAAATATCCCTTTGCCAATTCCACAAGAACAGCCTTAGCGAAAGGCTTCTTGAAGCGAAAGATGTAACTCTGTGAGATGAATTAACAGAACACAGAGCAGTTTCTCAGAAAGCTTCTTTCCAGTTTTGAACGGAAGATATTTCCTTTTTCACCATAGCCCTCTATGGGCTTCCAAATATCCCTTTGCCAATTCCACAAGAACAGCCTTAGCGAAAGGCTTCTTGAAGGGAAAGATGTAACTCTGTGAGATGAATTAACAGAACACAGAGCAGTTTCTCAGAAAGCTTCTTTCCAGTTTTGAACGGAAGATATTTTCTTTTTCACCATAGCCCTCTATGTGCTTCCAAATATCCCTTTGCCAATTCCACAAGAACAGCCTTAGCGAAAGGCTTCTTGAAGGGAAAGATGTAACTCTGTGAGATGAATTAACAGAACACAGAGCAGTTTCTCAGAAAGCTTCTTTCCAGTTTTGAACGGAAGATATTTCCTTTTTCACCATAGCCCTCTATGGGTTTCCAAATATCCCTTTGCCAATTCCACAAGAACAGCCTTAGCGAAAGGCTTCTTGAAGGGAAAGATGTAACTCTGTGAGATGAATTAACAGAACACAGAGCAGTTTCTCAGAAAGCTTCTTTCCAGTTTTGAACGGAAGATATTTCCTTTTTCACCATAGCCCTCTATGGGCTTCCAAATATCCCTTTTTCAATTCCACAAGAGCAGCCTTAGCGAAAGGCTTCTTGAAGGGAAAGATGTAACTCTGTGAGATGAATTAACAGAACACAGAGCAGTTTCTCAGAAAGCTTCTTTCCAGTTTTGAACAGAAGATATTTCCTTTTTCACCGTAGCCCTCTATGGGCTTCCAAATATCCCTTTGCCAATTCCACAAGAACAGCCTTAGCGAAAGGCTTCTTGAAGGGAAAGATGTAACTCTGTGAGATGAATTAACAGAACACAGAGCAGTTTCTCAGAAAGCTTCTTTCCAGTTTTGAACGGAAGATATTTCCTTTTTCACCATAGCCCTCTATGGGCTTCCAAATATCCCTTTGCCAATTCCACAAGAACAGCCTTAGCGAAAGGCTTCTTGAAGGGAAAGATGTAACTCTGTGAGATGAATTAACAGAACACAGAGCAGTTTCACAGAAAGCTTCTTTCCAGTTTTGAACGGAAGATATTTCCTTTTTCACCATAGCCCTCTATGGGCTTCCAAATATCCCTTTGCCAATTCCACAAGAACAGCCTTAGCGAAAGGCTTCTTGAAGGGAAAGATGTAACTCTGTGAGATGAATGAACAGAACACAGAGCAGTTTCTCAGAAAGCTTCTTTCCAGTTTTGAACGGAAGATATTTCCTTTTTCACCATAGCCCTCTATGGGCTTCCAAATATCCCTTTGCCAATTCCACAAGAACAGCCTTAGCGAAAGGCTTCTTGAAGGGAAAGATGTAACTCTGTGAGATGAATGAACAGAACACAGAGCAGTTTCTCAGAAAGCTTCTTTCCAGTTTTGAACGGAAGATATTTCCTTTTTCACCATAGCCCTCTATGGGCTTCCAAGTATCCCTTTGCCAATTCCACAAGAACAGCCTTAGCGAAAGGCTTCTTGAAGGGAAAGATGTAACTCTGTGAGATGAATTAACAGAACACAGAGCAGTTTCTCAGAAAGCTTCTTTCCAGTTTTGAACGGAAGATATTTCCTTTTTCACCATAGCCCTCTATGGGCTTCCAAATATCACTTTGCCAATTCCACAAGAACAGCCTTAGCGAAAGGCTTCTTGAAGGGAAAGATGTAACTCTGTGAGATGAATGAACAGAACACAGAGCAGTTTCTCAGAAAGCTTCTTTCCAGTTTTGAACGGAAGATATTTCCTTTTTCACCATAGCCCTCTATGGGCTTCCAAATATCCCTTTGCCAATTCCACAAGAACAGCCTTAGCGAAAGGCTTCTTGAAGGGAAAGATGTAACTCTGTGAGATGAATTAACAGAACACAGAGCAGTTTCTCAGAAAGCTTCTTTCCAGTTTTGAACGGAAGATATTTCCTTTTTCACCATAGCCCTCTATGGGTTTCCAAATATCCCTTTGCCAATTCCACAAGAGCAGCCTTAGCGAAAGGCTTCTTGAAGGGAAAGATGTAACTCTGTGAGATGAATTAACAGAACACAGAGCAGTTTCTCAGAAAGCTTCTTTCCAGTTTTGAACAGAAGATATTTCCTTTTTCACCGTAGCCCTCTATGGGCTTCCAAATATCCCTTTGCCAATTCCACAAGAACAGCCTTAGCGAAAGGCTTCTTGAAGGGAAAGATGTAACTCTGTGAGATGAATTAACAGAACACAGAGCAGTTTCTCAGAAAGCTTCTTTCCAGTTTTGAACGGAAGATATTTCCTTTTTCACCATAGCCCTCTATGGGCTTCCAAATATCCCTTTGCCAATTCCACAAGAACAGCCTTAGCGAAAGGCTTCTTGAAGGGAAAGATGTAACTCTGTGAGATGAATTAACAGAACACAGAGCAGTTTCTCAGAAAGCTTCTTTCCAGTTTTGAACGGAAGATATTTCCTTTTTCACCATAGCCCTCTATGGGCTTCCATATACCCCTTTGCCAATTCCACAAGAACAGCCTTAGCGAAAGGCTTCTTGAAGGGAAAGATGTAACTCTGTGAGATGAATTAACAGAACACAGAGCAGTTTCTCAGAAAGCTTCTTTCCAGTTTTGAACGGAAGATATTTCCTTTTTCACCATAGCCCTCTATGGGCTTCCAAATATCCCTTTGCCAATTCCACAAGAACAGCCTTAGCGAAAGGCTTCTTGAAGGGAAAGATGTAACTCTGTGAGACGAATGAACAGAACACAGAGCAGTTTCTCAGAAAGCTTCTTTCCAGTTTTGAACGGAAGATATTTCCTTTTTCACCATAGCCCTCTATGGGCTTCCAAATATCCCTTTGCCAATTCCACAAGAACAGCCTTAGCGAAAGGCTTCTTGAAGGGAAAGATGTAACTCTGTGAGATGAATTAACAGAACACAGAGCAGTTTCACAGAAAGCTTCTTTCCAGTTTTGAACGGAAGATATTTCCTTTTTCACCATAGCCCTCTATGGGCTTCCAAATATCCCTTTGCCAATTCCACAAGAACAGCCTTAGCGAAAGGCTTCTTGAAGGGAAAGATGTAACTCTGTGAGATGAATGAACAGAACACAGAGCAGTTTCTCAGAAAGCTTCTTTCCAGTTTTGAACGGAAGATATTTCCTTTTTCACCATAGCCCTCTATGGGCTTCCAAATATCCCTTTGCCAATTCCACAAGAACAGCCTTAGCGATAGGCTTCTTGAAGGGAAAGTTGTAACTCTGCGAGATGAATGAACAGAACACAGAGCAGTTTCTCAGAAAGCTTCTTTCCTGTTTTGAACGGAAGATATTTCCTTTTTCACCATAGCCCTCTATGGGCTTCCAAATATCCCTTTGCCAATTCCACAAGAACAGCCTTAGCGAAAGGCTTCTTGAAGGGAAAGATGTAACTCTGTGAGATGAATTAACAGAACACAGAGCAGTTTCTCAGAAAGCTTCTTTCCAGTTTTGAACGGAAGATATTTCCTTTTTCACCATAGCCCTCTATGGGCTTCCAAATATCCCTTTGCCAATTCCACAAGAACAGCCTTAGCGAAAGGCTTCTTGAAGGGAAAGATGTAACTCTGTGAGATGAATTAACAGAACACAGAGCAGTTTCTCAGAAAGCTTCTTTCCAGTTTTGAACGGAAGATATTTCCTTTTTCACCATAGCCCTCTATGGGCTTCCAAATATCCCTTTGCCAATTCCACAAGAACAGCCTTAGCGAAGGGCTTCTTGAAGGGAAAGATGTAACTCTGTGAGATGAATTAACAGAACACAGAGCAGTTTCTCAGAAAGCTTCTTTCCAGTTTTGAACGGAAGATATTTCCTTTTTCACCATAGCCCTCTATGGGCTTCCAAATATCCCTTTGCCAATTCCACAAGAACAGCCTTAGCGAAAGGCTTTTTGAAGGGAAAGATGTAACTCTGTGAGATGAATAAACAGAACACAGAGCAGTCTCTCAGAAAGCTTCTTTCCAGTTTTGAACGGAAGATATTTCCTTTTTCACCATAGCCCTCTATGGGCTTCCAAATATCCCTTTGCCAATTCCACAAGAACAGCCTTAGCGAAAGGCTTCCTGAAGGGAAAGATGTAACTCTGTGAGATGAATTAACAGAACACAGAGCAGTTTCTCAGAAAGCTTCTTTCCAGTTTTGAACGGAAGATATTTCCTTTTTCACCATAGCCCTCTATGGGCTTCCAAGTACCCCTTTGCCAATTCCACAAGAACAGCCTTAGCGAAAGGCTTCTTGAAGGGAAAGATGTAACTCTGTGAGATGAATTAACAGAACACAGAGCAGTTTCTCAGAAAGCTTCTTTCCAGTTTTGAACGGAAGATATTTCCTTTTTCACCATAGCCCTCTATGGGCTTCCAAATATCACTTTGCCAATTCCACAAGAACAGCCTTAGCGAAAGGCTTCTTGAAGGGAAAGATGTAACTCTGTGAGATGAATGAACAGAACACAGAGCAGTTTCTCAGAAAGCTTCTTTCCAGTTTTGAACGGAAGATATTTCCTTTTTCACCATAGCCCTCTATGGGCTTCCAAATATCCCTTTGCCAATTCCACAAGAACAGCCTTAGCGAAAGGCTTCTTGAAGGGAAAGATGTAACTCTGTGAGATGAATTAACAGAACACAGAGCAGTTTCTCAGAAAGCTTCTTTCCAGTTTTGAACGGAAGATATTTCCTTTTTCACCATAGCCCTCTATGGGTTTCCAAATATCCCTTTGCCAATTCCACAAGAGCAGCCTTAGCGAAAGGCTTCTTGAAGGGAAAGATGTAACTCTGTGAGATGAATTAACAGAACACAGAGCAGTTTCTCAGAAAGCTTCTTTCCAGTTTTGAACAGAAGATATTTCCTTTTTCACCGTAGCCCTCTATGGGCTTCCAAATATCCCTTTGCCAATTCCACAAGAACAGCCTTAGCGAAAGGCTTCTTGAAGGGAAAGATGTAACTCTGTGAGATGAATTAACAGAACACAGAGCAGTTTCTCAGAAAGCTTCTTTCCAGTTTTGAACGGAAGATATTTCCTTTTTCACCATAGCCCTCTATGGGCTTCCAAATATCCCTTTGCCAATTCCACAAGAACAGCCTTAGCGAAAGGCTTCTTGAAGGGAAAGATGTAACTCTGTGAGATGAATTAACAGAACACAGAGCAGTTTCTCAGAAAGCTTCTTTCCAGTTTTGAACGGAAGATATTTCCTTTTTCACCATAGCCCTCTATGGGCTTCCATATACCCCTTTGCCAATTCCACAAGAACAGCCTTAGCGAAAGGCTTCTTGAAGGGAAAGATGTAACTCTGTGAGATGAATTAACAGAACACAGAGCAGTTTCTCAGAAAGCTTCTTTCCAGTTTTGAACGGAAGATATTTCCTTTTTCACCATAGCCCTCTATGGGCTTCCAAATATCCCTTTGCCAATTCCACAAGAACAGCCTTAGCGAAAGGCTTCTTGAAGGGAAAGATGTAACTCTGTGAGACGAATGAACAGAACACAGAGCAGTTTCTCAGAAAGCTTCTTTCCAGTTTTGAACGGAAGATATTTCCTTTTTCACCATAGCCCTCTATGGGCTTCCAAATATCCCTTTGCCAATTCCACAAGAACAGCCTTAGCGAAAGGCTTCTTGAAGGGAAAGATGTAACTCTGTGAGATGAATTAACAGAACACAGAGCAGTTTCACAGAAAGCTTCTTTCCAGTTTTGAACGGAAGATATTTCCTTTTTCACCATAGCCCTCTATGGGCTTCCAAATATCCCTTTGCCAATTCCACAAGAACAGCCTTAGCGAAAGGCTTCTTGAAGGGAAAGATGTAACTCTGTGAGATGAATGAACAGAACACAGAGCAGTTTCTCAGAAAGCTTCTTTCCAGTTTTGAACGGAAGATATTTCCTTTTTCACCATAGCCCTCTATGGGCTTCCAAATATCCCTTTGCCAATTCCACAAGAACAGCCTTAGCGATAGGCTTCTTGAAGGGAAAGTTGTAACTCTGCGAGATGAATGAACAGAACACAGAGCAGTTTCTCAGAAAGCTTCTTTCCTGTTTTGAACGGAAGATATTTCCTTTTTCACCATAGCCCTCTATGGGCTTCCAAATATCCCTTTGCCAATTCCACAAGAACAGCCTTAGCGAAAGGCTTCTTGAAGGGAAAGATGTAACTCTGTGAGATGAATGAACAGAACACAGAGCAGTTTCTCAGAAAGCTTCTTTCCAGTTTTGAACGGAAGATATTTCCTTTTTCACCATAGCCCTCTATGGGCTTCCAAATATCCCTTTGCCAATTCCACAAGAACAGCCTTAGCGAAAGGCTTCTTGAAGGGAAAGATGTAACTCTGTGAGATGAATTAACAGAACACAGAGCAGTTTCTCAGAAAGCTTCTTTCCAGTTTTGAACGGAAGATATTTCCTTTTTCACCATAGCCCTCTATGGGCTTCCAAATATCCCTTTGCCAATTCCACAAGAACAGCCTTAGCGAAGGGCTTCTTGAAGGGAAAGATGTAACTCTGTGAGATGAATTAACAGAACACAGAGCAGTTTCTCAGAAAGCTTCTTTCCAGTTTTGAACGGAAGATATTTCCTTTTTCACCATAGCCCTCTATGGGCTTCCAAATATCCCTTTGCCAATTCCACAAGAACAGCCTTAGCGAAAGGCTTTTTGAAGGGAAAGATGTAACTCTGTGAGATGAATAAACAGAACACAGAGCAGTTTCTCAGAAAGCTTCTTTCCAGTTTTGAACGGAAGATATTTCCTTTTTCACCATAGCCCTCTATGGGCTTCCAAATATCCCTTTGCCAATTCCACAAGAACAGCCTTAGCGAAAGGCTTCCTGAAGGGAAAGATGTAACTCTGTGAGATGAATTAACAGAACACAGAGCAGTTTCTCAGAAAGCTTCTTTCCAGTTTTGAAGGGAAGATATTTTCTTTTTCACCATAGCCCTCTATGGGCTTCCAAATATCCCTTTGCCAATTCCACAAGAACAGCCTTAGCTAAAGGCTTCTTGAAGGGAAAGATGTAACTCTGTGAGATGAATTAACAGAACACAGAGCAGTTTCTCAGAAAGCTTCTTTCGAGTTTTGAACGGAAGATACTTCCTTTTTCATCATAGCCCTCTATGGGCTTCCAAATATCCCTTTGCCAATTCCACAAGAACAGCCTTAGCGAAAGGCTTCTTGAAGGGAAAGATGTAACTCTGTGAGATGAATGAACAGAACACAGAGCAGTTTCTCAGAAAGCTTCTTTCCAGTTTTGAACGGAAGATATTTCCTTTTTCACCATAGCCCTCTTTGGGCTTCCAAATATCCCTTTGCCAATCCCACAAGAACAGCCTTAGCGAAAGGCTTCTTGAAGGGAAAGATGTAACTCTGTGAGATGAATGAACAGAACACAGAGCAGTTTCTCCGAAAGATTCTTTCCAGTTTTGAACGGAAGATATTTCCTTTTTCACCATTGCCCTCTATGGGCTTCCAAATATCCCTTTGCCAATTCCACAAGAACAGCCTTAGCGAAAGGCTTCTTGAAGGGAAAGATGTAACTCTGTGAGATGAATTAACAGAACACAGAGCAGTTTCTCAGAAAGCTTCTTTCCAGTTTTGAACGGAAGATATTTCCTTTTTCACCATAGCCCTCTATGGGCTTCCAAATATCCCTTTGCCAATTCCACAAGAACAGCCTTAGCGAAAGGCTTCTTGAAGGGAAAGATGTAACTCTGTGAGATGAATTAACAGAACACAGAGCAGTTTCTCAGAAAGCTTCTTTCCAGTTTTGAACGGAAGATATTTCCTTTTTCACCATAGCCCTCTATGGGCTTCCAAATATCCCTTTGCCAATTCCACAAGAACAGCCTTAGCGAAAGGCTTCTTGAAGGGAAAGATGTAACTCTGTGAGATGAATTAACAGAACACAGAGCAGTTTCTCAGAAAGCTTCTTTCCAGTTTTGAACGGAAGATATTTCCTTTTTCACCATAGCCCTCTATGGGCTTCCAAATATCCCTTTGCCAATTCCACAAGAACAGCCTTAGCGAAAGGCTTCTTGAATGGAAAGATGTAAGTCTGTGAGATGAATGAACAGAACACAGAGCAGTTTCTCAGAAAGATTCTTTCCAGTTTTGAACGGAAGATATTTCCTTTTTCACCATAGCCCTCTATGGGCTTCCAAATATCCCTTTGCCAATTCCACAAGAACAGCCTTAGCGAAAGGCTTCTTGAAGGGAAAGATGTAACTCTGTGAGATGAATGAACAGAACACAGAGCAGTTTCTCAGAAAGCTTCTTTCCAGTTTTGAACGGAACATATTTCCTTTTTCACCCTAGCCCTCTATGGGCTTCCAAATATCACTTTGCCAATTCCTCAAGAACAGCCTTAGCGAAAGGCTTCTTGAAGGGAAAGATGTAACTCTGTGAGATGAATTAACAGAACACAGAGCAGTTTCTCAGAAAGCTTCTTTCCAGTTTTTAACGGAAGATATTTCCTTTTTCACCATAGCCCTCTATGGGCTTCCAAATATCCCTTTGCCAATTCCACAAGAACAGCCTTAGCGAAAGGCTTCTTGAAGGGAAAGATGTAACTCTGTGAGATGAATGAACAGAACACAGAGCAGTTTCTCAGAAAGCTTCTTTTCAGTTTTGAACCGAAGATATTTCCTTTTTCACCATAGCCCTCTATGGGCTTCCAAATATCCCTTTGCCAATTCCACAAGAACAGCCTTAGCGAAAGGCTTCTTGAAGGGAAAGATGTAACTCTGTGAGATGAATTAACAGAACACAGAGCAGTTTCTCAGAAAGCTTCTTTCCAGTTTTGAACGGAAGATATTTCCTTTTTCACCGTAGCCCTCTATGGGCTTCCAAATATCCCTTTGCCAATTCCACAAGAACAGCCTTAGCGAAAGGCTTCTTGAAGGGAAAGATGTAACTCTGTGAGATGAATGAACAGAACACAGAGCAGTTTCTCAGAAAGCTTCTTTCCAGTTTTGAACGGAAGATATTTCCTTTTTCACCATAGCCCTCTATGGGCTTCCAAATATCCCTTTGCCAATTCCACAAGAACAGCCTTAGCGAAAGGCTTCTTGAAGGGAAAGATGTAACTCTGTGAGATGAATTAAGAGAACACAGAGCAGTTTCACAGAAAGCTTCTTTCCAGTTTTGAACGGAAGATATTTCCTTTTTCACCATAGCCCTCTATGGGCTTCCAAATATCCCTTTGCCAATTCCACAAGAACAGCCTTAGCGAAAGGCTTCTTGAAGGGAAAGATGTAACTCTGTGAGATGAATGAACAGAACACAGAGCAGTTTCTCAGAAAGCTTCTTTCCAGTTTTGAACGGAAGATATTTCCTTTTTCACCATAGCCCTCTATGGGCTTCCAAATATCCCTTTGCCAATTCCACAAGAACAGCCTTAGCGAAAGGCTTCTTGAAGGGAAAGATGTAACTCTGTGAGATGAATTAACAGAACACAGAGCAGTTTCTCAGAAAGCTTCTTTCCAGTTTTGAACGGAAGATATTTCCTTTTTCACCATAGCCCTCTATGGGCTTCCAAATATCCCTTTGCCAATTCCACAAGAACAGCCTTAGCGAAAGGCTTCTTGAATGGAAAGATGTAAGTCTGTGAGATGAATGAACAGAACACAGAGCAGTTTCTCAGAAAGATTCTTTCCAGTTTTGAACGGAAGATATTTCCTTTTTCACCATAGCCCTCTATGGGCTTCCAAATATCCCTTTGCCAATTCCACAAGAACAGCCTTAGCGAAAGGCTTCTTGAAGGGAAAGATGTAACTCTGTGAGATGAATGAACAGAACACAGAGCAGTTTCTCAGAAAGCTTCTTTCCAGTTTTGAACGGAACATATTTCCTTTTTCACCCTAGCCCTCTATGGGCTTCCAAATATCACTTTGCCAATTCCTCAAGAACAGCCTTAGCGAAAGGCTTCTTGAAGGGAAAGATGTAACTCTGTGAGATGAATTAACAGAACACAGAGCAGTTTCTCAGAAAGCTTCTTTCCAGTTTTTAACGGAAGATATTTCCTTTTTCACCATAGCCCTCTATGGGCTTCCAAATATCCCTTTGCCAATTCCACAAGAACAGCCTTAGCGAAAGGCTTCTTGAAGGGAAAGATGTAACTCTGTGAGATGAATGAACAGAACACAGAGCAGTTTCTCAGAAAGCTTCTTTTCAGTTTTGAACCGAAGATATTTCCTTTTTCACCATAGCCCTCTATGGGCTTCCAAATATCCCTTTGCCAATTCCACAAGAACAGCCTTAGCGAAAGGCTTCTTGAAGGGAAAGATGTAACTCTGTGAGATGAATTAACAGAACACAGAGCAGTTTCTCAGAAAGCTTCTTTCCAGTTTTGAACGGAAGATATTTCCTTTTTCACCGTAGCCCTCTATGGGCTTCCAAATATCCCTTTGCCAATTCCACAAGAACAGCCTTAGCGAAAGGCTTCTTGAAGGGAAAGATGTAACTCTGTGAGATGAATGAACAGAACACAGAGCAGTTTCTCAGAAAGCTTCTTTCCAGTTTTGAACGGAAGATATTTCCTTTTTCACCATAGCCCTCTATGGGCTTCCAAATATCCCTTTGCCAATTCCACAAGAACAGCCTTAGCGAAAGGCTTCTTGAAGGGAAAGATGTAACTCTGTGAGATGAATTAAGAGAACACAGAGCAGTTTCACAGAAAGCTTCTTTCCAGTTTTGAACGGAAGATATTTCCTTTTTCACCATAGCCCTCTATGGGCTTCCAAATATCCCTTTGCCAATTCCACAAGAACAGCCTTAGCGAAAGGCTTCTTGAAGGGAAAGATGTAACTCTGTGAGATGAATGAACAGAACACAGAGCAGTTTCTCAGAAAGCTTCTTTCCAGTTTTGAACGGAAGATATTTCCTTTTTCACCATAGCCCTCTATGGGCTTCCAAATATCCCTTTGCCAATTCCACAAGAACAGCCTTAGCGAAAGGCTTCTTGAAGGGAAAGTTGTAACTCTGCGAGATGAATGAACAGAACACAGAGCAGTTTCTCAGAAAGCTTCTTTCCTGTTTTGAACGGAAGATATTTCCTTTTTCACCATAGCCCTCTATGGGCTTCCAAATATCCCTTTGCCAATTCCACAAGAACAGCCTTAGCGAAAGGCTTCTTGAAGGGAAAGATGTAACTCTGTGAGATGAATTAACAGAACACAGAGCAGTTTCTCAGAAAGCTTCTTTCCAGTTTTGAACGGAAGATATTTCCTTTTTCACCATAGCCCTCTATGGGCTTCCAAATATCCCTTTGCCAATTCCACAAGAACAGCCTTAGCGAAAGGCTTCTTGAAGGGAAAGATGTAACTCTGTGAGATGAATTAACAGAACACAGAGCAGTTTCTCAGAAAGCTTCTTTCCAGTTTTGAACGGAAGATATTTCCTTTTTCACCATAGCCCTCTATGGGCTTCCAAATATCCCTTTGCCAATTCCACAAGAACAGCCTTAGCGAAAGGCTTCTTGAAGGGAAAGATGTAACTCTGTGAGATGAATTAACAGAACACAGAGCAGTTTCTCAGAAAGCTTCTTTCCAGTTTTGAACGGAAGATATTTCCTTTTTCACCATAGCCCTCTATGGGCTTCCAAATATCCATTTGCCAATTCCACAAGAACAGCCTTAGCGAAAGGCTTCTTGAAGGGAAAGATGTAACTCTGTGAGATGAATTAACAGAACACAGAGCAGTTTCTCAGAAAGCTTCTTTCCAGTTTTGAACGGAAGATATTTCCTTTTTCACCATAGCCCTCTATGGGCTTCCAAATATCCCTTTGCCAATTCCACAAGAACAGCCTTAGCGAAAGGCTTCTTGAAGGGAAAGATGTAACTCTGTGAGATGAATGAACAGAACACAGAGCAGTTTCTCAGAAAGATTCTTTCCAGTTTTGAACGGAAGATATTTCCTTTTTCACCATAGCCCTCTATGGGCTTCCAAATATCCCTTTGCCAATTCCACAAGAACAGCCTTAGCGAAAGGCTTCTTGAAGGGAAAGATGTAACTCTGTGAGATGAATTAACAGAACACAGAGCAGTTTCTCAGAAAGCTTCTTTCCAGTTTTGAACGGAACATATTTCCTTTTTCACCCTAGCCCTCTATGGGCTTCCAAATATCACTTTGCCAATTCCTCAAGAACAGCCTTAGCGAAAGGCTTCTTGAAGGGAAAGATGTAACTCTGTGAGATGAATTAACAGAACACAGAGCAGTTTCTCAGAAAGCTTCTTTCCAGTTTTGAACGGAAGATATTTCCTTTTTCACCATAGCCCTCTATGGGCTTCCAAATATCCCTTTGCCAATTCCACAAGAACAGCCTTAGCGAAAGGCTTCTTGAAGGGAAAGATGTAACTCTGTGAGATGAATGAACAGAACACAGAGCAGTTTCTCAGAAAGCTTCTTTTCAGTTTTGAACCGAAGATATTTCCTTTTTCACCATAGCCCTCTATGGGCTTCCAAATATCCCTTTGCCAATTCCACAAGAACAGCCTTAGCGAAAGGCTTCTTGAAGGGAAAGATGTAACTCTGTGAGATGAATTAACAGAACACAGAGCAGTTTCTCAGAAAGCTTCTTTCCAGTTTTGAACGGAAGATATTTCCTTTTTCACCATAGCCCTCTATGGGCTTCCAAATATCCCTTTGCCAATTCCACAAGAACCGCCTTAGCGAAAGACTTCTTGAAGGGAAAGATGTAACTCTGTGAGATGAATGAACAGAACACAGAGCAGTTTCTCAGAAAGCTTCTTTCCAGTTTTGAACGGAAGATATTTCCTTTTTCACCATAACCCTCTATGGGCTTCCAAATATCCCTTTGCCAATTCCACAAGAACAGCCTTAGCGAAAGGCTTCTTGAAGGGAAAGATGTAACTCTGTGAGATGAATTAACAGAACACAGAGCAGTTTCTCAGAAAGATTCTTTCCAGTTTTGAACGGAAGATATTTCCTTTTTCACCATAGCCCTCTATGGGCTTCCAAATATCCCTTTGCCAATTCCACAAGAACAGCCTTAGCGAAAGGCTTCTTGAAGGGAAAGATGTAACTCTGTGAGATGAATTAACAGAACACAGAGCAGTTTCTCAGAAAGCTTCTTTCCAGTTTTGAACGGAAGATATTTCCTTTTTCACCATAGCCCTCTATGGGCTTCCAAATATCCCTTTGCCAATTCCACAAGAACAGCCTTAGCGAAAGGCTTCTTGAAGGGAAAGATGTAACTCTGTGAGATGAATTAACAGAACATAGAGCAGTTTCACAGAAAGCTTCTTTCCAGTTTTGAACGGAAGATATTTCCTTTTTCACCATAGCCCTCTATGGGCTTCCAAATATCCCATTGCCAATTCCACAAGAACAGCCTTAGCGAAAGGCTTCTTGAAGGGAAAGATGTAACTCTGTGAGATGAATGAACAGAACACAGAGCAGTTTCTCAGAAAGCTTCTTTCCAGTTTTGAACGGAAGATATTTCCTTTTTCACCATAGCCCTCTATGGGCTTCCAAGTATCCCTTTGCCAATTCCACAAGAACAGCCTTAGCGAAAGGCTTCTTGAAGGGAAAGATGTAACTCTGTGAGATGAATTAACAGAACACAGAGCAGTTTCTCAGAAAGCTTCTTTCCAGTTTTGAACGGAAGATATTTCCTTTTTCACCATAGCCCTCTATGGGCTTCCAAATATCACTTTGCCAATTCCACAAGAACAGCCTTAGCGAAAGGCTTCTTGAAGGGAAAGATGTAACTCTGTGAGATGAATGAACAGAACACAGAGCAGTTTCTCAGAAAGCTTCTTTCCAGTTTTGAACGGAAGATATTTCCTTTTTCACCATAGCCCTCTATGGGCTTCCAAATATCCCTTTGCCAATTCCACAAGAACAGCCTTAGCGAAAGGCTTCTTGAAGGGAAAGATGTAACTCTGTGAGATGAATTAAGAGAACACAGAGCACTTTCACAGAAAGCTTCTTTCCAGTTTTGAACGGAAGATATTTCCTTTTTCACCATAGCCCTCTATGGGCTTCCAAATATCCCTTTGCCAATTCCACAAGAACAGCCTTAGCGAAAGGCTTCTTGAAGGGAAAGATGTAACTCTGTGAGATGAATTAACAGAACACAGAGCAGTTTCTCAGAAAGCTTCTTTCCAGTTTTGAACGGAAGATATTTCCTTTTTCACCATAGCCCTCTATGGGCTTCCAAATATCCCTTTGCCAATTCCACAAGAACAGCCTTAGCGAAAGGCTTCTTGAAGGGAAAGTTGTAACTCTGCGAGATGAATGAACAGAACACAGAGCAGTTTCTCAGAAAGCTTCTTTCCTGTTTTGAACGGAAGATATTTCCTTTTTCACCATAGCCCTCTATGGGCTTCCAAATATCCCTTTGCCAATTCCACAAGAACAGCCTTAGCGAAAGGCTTCTTGAAGGGAAAGATGTAACTCTGTGAGATGAATTAACAGAACACAGAGCAGTTTCTCAGAAAGCTTCTTTCCAGTTTTGAACGGAAGATATTTCCTTTTTCACCATAGCCCTCTATGGGCTTCCAAATATCCCTTTGCCAATTCCACAAGAACAGCCTTAGCGAAAGGCTTCTTGAAGGGAAAGATGTAACTCTGTGAGATGAATTAACAGAACACAGAGCAGTTTCTCAGAAAGCTTCTTTCCAGTTTTGAACGGAAGATATTTCCTTTTTCACCATAGCCCTCTATGGGCTTCCAAATATCCCTTTGCCAATTCCACAAGAACAGCCTTAGCGAAGGGCTTCTTGAAGGGAAAGATGTAACTCTGTGAGATGAATTAACAGAACACAGAGCAGTTTCTCAGAAAGCTTCTTTCCAGTTTTGAACGGAAGATATTTCCTTTTTCACCATAGCCCTCTATGGGCTTCCAAATATCCCTTTGCCAATTCCACAAGAACAGCCTTAGCGAAAGGCTTCTTGAAGGGAAAGATGTAACTCTGTGAGATGAATAAACAGAACACAGAGCAGTTTCTCAGAAAGCTTCTTTCCAGTTTTGAACGGAAGATATTTCCTTTTTCACCATAGCCCTCTATGGGCTTCCAAATATCCCTTTGCCAATTCCACAAGAACAGCCTTAGCGAAAGGCTTCCTGAAGGGAAAGATGTAACTCTGTGAGATGAATTAACAGAACACAGAGCAGTTTCTCAGAAAGCTTCTTTCCAGTTTTGAAGGGAAGATATTTTCTTTTTCACCATAGCCCTCTATGGGCTTCCAAATATCCCTTTGCCAATTCCACAAGAACAGCCTTAGCTAAAGGCTTCTTGAAGGGAAAGATGTAACTCTGTGAGATGAATTAACAGAACACAGAGCAGTTTCTCAGAAAGCTTCTTTCGAGTTTTGAACGGAAGATACTTCCTTTTTCACCATAGCCCTCTATGGGCTTCCAAATATCCCTTTGCCAATTCCACAAGAACAGCCTTAGCGAAAGGCTTCTTGAAGGGAAAGATGTAACTCTGTGAGATGAATTAACAGAACACAGAGCAGTTTCTCAGAAAGCTTCTTTCCAGTTTTGAACGGAAGATATTTCCTTTTTCACCATAGCCCTCTATGGGCTTCCAAATATCCCTTTGCCAATTCCACAAGAACAGCCTTAGCGAAAGGCTTCTTGAAGGGAAAGATGTAACTCTGTGAGATGAATTAACAGAACACAGAGCAGTTTCTCAGAAAGCTTCTTTCCACTTTTGAACGGAAGATATTTCCTTTTTCACCATAGCCCTCTATGGGCTTCCAAATATCCCTTTGCCAATTCCACAAGAACAGCCTTAGCGAAAGGCTTCTTGAAGGGAAAGATGTAACTCTGTGAGATGAATTAACAGAACACAGAGCAGTTTCTCAGAAAGCTTCTTTCCAGTTTTGAACGGAAGATATTTCCTTTTTCACCATAGCCCTCTATGGGCTTCCAAATATCCCTTTGCCAATTCCACAAGAACAGCCTTAGCGAAAGGCTTCTTGAAGGGAAAGATGTAACTCTGTGAGATGAATTAACAGAACACAGAGCAGTTTCTCAGAAAGCTTCTTTCCAGTTTTGAACGGAAGATATTTCCTTTTTCACCATAGCCCTCTATGGGCTTCCAAATATCCCTTTGCCAATTCCACAAGAACAGCCTTAGCGAAAGGCTTCTTGAAGGGAAAGATGTAACTCTGTGAGATGAATTAACAGAACACAGAGCAGTTTCTCAGAAAGCTTCTTTCCAGTTTTGAACGGAAGATATTTCCTTTTTCACCATAGCCCTCTATGGGCTTCCAAATATCCATTTGCCAATTCCACAAGAACAGCCTTAGCGAAAGGCTTCTTGAAGGGAAAGATGTAACTCTGTGAGATGAATTAACAGAACACAGAGCAGTTTCTCAGAAAGCTTCTTTCCAGTTTTGAACGGAAGATATTTCCTTTTTCACCATAGCCCTCTATGGGCTTCCAAATATCCCTTTGCCAATTCCACAAGAACAGCCTTAGCGAAAGGCTTCTTGAAGGGAAAGATGTAACTCTGTGAGATGAATGAACAGAACACAGAGCAGTTTCTCAGAAAGATTCTTTCCAGTTTTGAACGGAAGATATTTCCTTTTTCACCATAGCCCTCTATGGGCTTCCAAATATCCCTTTGCCAATTCCACAAGAACAGCCTTAGCGAAAGGCTTCTTGAAGGGAAAGATGTAACTCTGTGAGATGAATTAACAGAACACAGAGCAGTTTCTCAGAAAGCTTCTTTCCAGTTTTGAACGGAACATATTTCCTTTTTCACCCTAGCCCTCTATGGGCTTCCAAATATCACTTTGCCAATTCCTCAAGAACAGCCTTAGCGAAAGGCTTCTTGAAGGGAAAGATGTAACTCTGTGAGATGAATTAACAGAACACAGAGCAGTTTCTCAGAAAGCTTCTTTCCAGTTTTGAACGGAAGATATTTCCTTTTTCACCATAGCCCTCTATGGGCTTCCAAATATCCCTTTGCCAATTCCACAAGAACAGCCTTAGCGAAAGGCTTCTTGAAGGGAAAGATGTAACTCTGTGAGATGAATGAACAGAACACAGAGCAGTTTCTCAGAAAGCTTCTTTTCAGTTTTGAACCGAAGATATTTCCTTTTTCACCATAGCCCTCTATGGGCTTCCAAATATCCCTTTGCCAATTCCACAAGAACAGCCTTAGCGAAAGGCTTCTTGAAGGGAAAGATGTAACTCTGTGAGATGAATTAACAGAACACAGAGCAGTTTCTCAGAAAGCTTCTTTCCAGTTTTGAACGGAAGATATTTCCTTTTTCACCATAGCCCTCTATGGGCTTACAAATATCCCTTTGCCAATTCCACAAGAACCGCCTTAGCGAAAGACTTCTTGAAGGGAAAGATGTAACTCTGTGAGATGAATGAACAGAACACAGAGCAGTTTCTCAGAAAGCTTCTTTCCAGTTTTGAACGGAAGATATTTCCTTTTTCACCATAACCCTCTATGGGCTTCCAAATATCCCTTTGCCAATTCCACAAGAACAGCCTTAGCGAAAGGCTTCTTGAAGGGAAAGATGTAACTCTGTGAGATGAATTAACAGAACACAGAGCAGTTTCTCAGAAAGATTCTTTCCAGTTTTGAACGGAAGATATTTCCTTTTTCACCATAGCCCTCTATGGGCTTCCAAATATCCCTTTGCCAATTCCACAAGAACAGCCTTAGCGAAAGGCTTCTTGAAGGGAAAGATGTAACTCTGTGAGATGAATTAACAGAACACAGAGCAGTTTCTCAGAAAGCTTCTTTCCAGTTTTGAACGGAAGATATTTCCTTTTTCACCATAGCCCTCTATGGGCTTCCAAATATCCCTTTGCCAATTCCACAAGAACAGCCTTAGCGAAAGGCTTCTTGAAGGGAAAGATGTAACTCTGTGAGATGAATTAACAGAACATAGAGCAGTTTCACAGAAAGCTTCTTTCCAGTTTTGAACGGAAGATATTTCCTTTTTCACCATAGCCCTCTATGGGCTTCCAAATATCCCATTGCCAATTCCACAAGAACAGCCTTAGCGAAAGGCTTCTTGAAGGGAAAGATGTAACTCTGTGAGATGAATGAACAGAACACAGAGCAGTTTCTCAGAAAGCTTCTTTCCAGTTTTGAACGGAAGATATTTCCTTTTTCACCATAGCCCTCTATGGGCTTCCAAGTATCCCTTTGCCAATTCCACAAAAACAGCCTTAGCGAAAGGCTTCTTGAAGGGAAAGATGTAACTCTGTGAGATGAATTAACAGAACACAGAGCAGTTTCTCAGAAAGCTTCTTTCCAGTTTTGAACGGAAGATATTTCCTTTTTCACCATAGCCCTCTATGGGCTTCCAAATATCACTTTGCCAATTCCACAAGAACAGCCTTAGCGAAAGGCTTCTTGAAGGGAAAGATGTAACTCTGTGAGATGAATGAACAGAACACAGAGCAGTTTCTCAGAAAGCTTCTTTCCAGTTTTGAACGGAAGATATTTCCTTTTTCACCATAGCCCTCTATGGGCTTCCAAATATCCCTTTGCCAATTCCACAAGAACAGCCTTAGCGAAAGGCTTCTTGAAGGGAAAGATGTAACTCTGTGAGATGAATTAAGAGAACACAGAGCACTTTCACAGAAAGCTTCTTTCCAGTTTTGAACGGAAGATATTTCCTTTTTCACCATAGCCCTCTATGGGCTTCCAAATATCCCTTTGCCAATTCCACAAGAACAGCCTTAGCGAAAGGCTTCTTGAAGGGAAAGATGTAACTCTGTGAGATGAATTAACAGAACACAGAGCAGTTTCTCAGAAAGCTTCTTTCCAGTTTTGAATGGAAGATATTTCCTTTTTCACCATAGCCCTCTATGGGCTTCCAAATATCCCTTTGCCAATTCCACAAGAACAGCCTTAGCGAAAGGCTTCTTGAAGGGAAAGTTGTAACTCTGCGAGATGAATGAACAGAACACAGAGCAGTTTCTCAGAAAGCTTCTTTCCTGTTTTGAACGGAAGATATTTCCTTTTTCACCATAGCCCTCTATGGGCTTCCAAATATCCCTTTGCCAATTCCACAAGAACAGCCTTAGCGAAAGGCTTCTTGAAGGGAAAGATGTAACTCTGTGAGATGAATTAACAGAACACAGAGCAGTTTCTCAGAAAGCTTCTTTCCAGTTTTGAACGGAAGATATTTCCTTTTTCACCATAGCCCTCTATGGGCTTCCAAATATCCCTTTGCCAATTCCACAAGAACAGCCTTAGCGAAAGGCTTCTTGAAGGGAAAGATGTAACTCTGTGAGATGAATTAACAGAACACAGAGCAGTTTCTCAGAAAGCTTCTTTCCAGTTTTGAACGGAAGATATTTCCTTTTTCACCATAGCCCTCTATGGGCTTCCAAATATCCCTTTGCCAATTCCACAAGAACAGCCTTAGCGAAGGGCTTCTTGAAGGGAAAGATGTAACTCTGTGAGATGAATTAACAGAACACAGAGCAGTTTCTCAGAAAGCTTCTTTCCAGTTTTGAACGGAAGATATTTCCTTTTTCACCATAGCCCTCTATGGGCTTCCAAATATCCCTTTGCCAATTCCACAAGAACAGCCTTAGCGAAAGGCTTCTTGAAGGGAAAGATGTAACTCTGTGAGATGAATAAACAGAACACAGAGCAGTTTCTCAGAAAGCTTCTTTCCAGTTTTGAACGGAAGATATTTCCTTTTTCACCATAGCCCTCTATGGGCTTCCAAATATCCCTTTGCCAATTCCACAAGAACAGCCTTAGCGAAAGGCTTCCTGAAGGGAAAGATGTAACTCTGTGAGATGAATTAACAGAACACAGAGCAGTTTCTCAGAAAGCTTCTTTCCAGTTTTGAAGGGAAGATATTTTCTTTTTCACCATAGCCCTCTATGGGCTTCCAAATATCCCTTTGCCAATTCCACAAGAACAGCCTTAGCTAAAGGCTTCTTGAAGGGAAAGATGTAACTCTGTGAGATGAATTAACAGAACACAGAGCAGTTTCTCAGAAAGCTTCTTTCGAGTTTTGAACGGAAGATACTTCCTTTTTCACCATAGCCCTCTATGGGCTTCCAAATATCCCTTTGCCAATTCCACAAGAACAGCCTTAGCGAAAGGCTTCTTGAAGGGAAAGATGTAACTCTGTGAGATGAATTAACAGAACACAGAGCAGTTTCTCAGAAAGCTTCTTTCCAGTTTTGAACGGAAGATATTTCCTTTTTCACCATAGCCCTCTATGGGCTTCCAAATATCCCTTTGCCAATTCCACAAGAACAGCCTTAGCGAAAGGCTTCTTGAAGGGAAAGATGTAACTCTGTGAGATGAATTAACAGAACACAGAGCAGTTTCTCAGAAAGCTTCTTTCCACTTTTGAACGGAAGATATTTCCTTTTTCACCATAGCCCTCTATGGGCTTCCAAATATCCCTTTGCCAATTCCACAAGAACAGCCTTAGCGAAAGGCTTCTTGAAGGGAAAGATGTAACTCTGTGAGATGAATTAACAGAACACAGAGCAGTTTCTCAGAAAGCTTCTTTCCAGTTTTGAACGGAAGATATTTCCTTTTTCACCATAGCCCTCTATGGGCTTCCAAATATCCCTTTGCCAATTCCACAAGAACAGCCTTAGCGAAAGGCTTCTTGAATGGAAAGATGTAAGTCTGTGAGATGAATGAACAGAACACAGAGCAGTTTCTCAGAAAGATTCTTTCCAGTTTTGAACGGAAGATATTTCCTTTTTCACCATAGCCCTCTATGGGCTTCCAAATACCCCTTTGCCAATTCCACAAGAACAGCCTTAGCGAAAGGCTTCTTGAAGGGAAAGATGTAACTCTGTGAGATGAATTAACAGAACACAGAGCAGTTTCTCAGAAAGCTTCTTTCCAGTTTTGAACGGAAGATATTTCCTTTTTCACCATAGCCCTCTATGGGCTTCCAAATATCCCTTTGCCAATTCCACAAGAACAGCCTTAGCGAAAGGCTTCTTGAAGGGAAAGATGTAACTCTGTGAGATGAATAAACAGAACACAGAGCAGTTTCTCAGAAAGCTTCTTTCCAGTTTTGAACGGAAGATATTTCCTTTTTCACCATAGCCCTCTATGGGCTTCCAAATATCCCTTTGCCAATTCCACAAGAACAGCCTTAGCGAAAGGCTTCCTGAAGGGAAAGATGTAACTCTGTGAGATGAATTAACAGAACACAGAGCAGTTTCTCAGAAAGCTTCTTTCCAGTTTTGAAGGGAAGATATTTTCTTTTTCACCATAGCCCTCTATGGGCTTCCAAATATCCCTTTGCCAATTCCACAAGAACAGCCTTAGCGAAAGGCTTCTTGAAGGGAAAGATGTAACTCTGTGAGATGAATTAACAGAACACAGAGCAGTTTCTCAGAAAGCTTCTTTCCAGTTTTGAACGGAACATATTTCCTTTTTCACCCTAGCCCTCTATGGGCTTCCAAATATCACTTTGCCAATTCCTCAAGAACAGCCTTAGCGAAAGGCTTCTTGAAGGGAAAGATGTAACTCTGTGAGATGAATTAACAGAACACAGAGCAGTTTCTCAGAAAGCTTCTTTCCAGTTTTGAACCGAAGATATTTCCTTTTTCACCATAGCCCTCTATGGGCTTCCAAATATCCCTTTGCCAATTCCACAAGAACAGCCTTAGCGAAAGGCTTCTTGAAGGGAAAGATGTAACTCTGTGAGATGAATTAACAGAACACAGAGCAGTTTCTCAGAAAGCTTCTTTCCAGTTTTGAACGGAAGATATTTCCTTTTTCACCATAGCCCTCTATGGGCTTCCAAATATCCCTTTGCCAATTCCACAAGAACAGCCTTAGCGAAAGGCTTCTTGAAGGGAAAGATGTAACTCTGTGAGATGAATGAACAGAACACAGAGCAGTTTCTCAGAAAGCTTCTTTCCAGTTTTGAACGGAAGATATTTTCTTTTTCACCATAGCCCTCTATGGGCTTCCAAGTATCCCTTTGCCAATTCCACAAGAACAGCCTTAGCGAAAGGCTTCTTGAAGGGAAAGATGTAACTCTGTGAGATGAATTAACAGAACACAGAGCAGTTTCTCAGAAAGCTTCTTTCCAGTTTTGAACGGAAGATATTTCCTTTTTCACCATAGCCCTCTATGGGCTTCCAAATATCACTTTGCCAATTCCACAAGAACAGCCTTAGCGAAAGGCTTCTTGAAGGGAAAGATGTAACTCTGTGAGATGAATGAACAGAACACAGAGCAGTTTCTCAGAAAGCTTCTTTCCAGTTTTGAACGGAAGATATTTCCTTTTTCACCATAGCCCTCTATGGGCTTCCAAATATCCCTTTGCCAATTCCACAAGAACAGCCTTAGCGAAAGGCTTCTTGAAGGGAAAGATGTAACTCTGTGAGATGAATTAAGAGAACACAGAGCAGTTTCACAGAAAGCTTCTTTCCAGTTTTGAACGGAAGATATTTCCTTTTTCACCATAGCCCTCTATGGGTTTCCAAATATCCCTTTGCCAATTCCACAAGAACAGCCTTAGCGAAAGGCTTCTTGAAGGGAAAGATGTAACTCTGTGAGATGAATGAACAGAACACAGAGCAGTTTCTCAGAAAGCTTCTTTCCAGTTTTGAACGGAAGATATTTCCTTTTTCACCATAGCCCTCTATGGGCTTCCAAATATCCCTTTGCCAATTCCACAAGAACAGCCTTAGCGAAAGGCTTCTTGAAGGGAAAGATGTAACTCTGTGAGATGAATTAACAGAACATAGAGCAGTTTCACAGAAAGCTTCTTTCCAGTTTTGAACGGAAGATATTTCCTTTTTCACCATAGCCCTCTATGGGCTTCCAAATATCCCATTGCCAATTCCACAAGAACAGCCTTAGCGAAAGGCTTCTTGAAGGGAAAGATGTAACTCTGTGAGATGAATGAACAGAACACAGAGCAGTTTCTCAGAAAGCTTCTTTCCAGTTTTGAACGGAAGTTATTTCCTTTTTCACCATAGCCCTCTATGGGCTTCCAAGTATCCCTTTGCCAATTCCACAAGAACAGCCTTAGCGAAAGGCTTCTTGAAGGGAAAGATGTAACTCTGTGAGATGAATTAACAGAACACAGAGCAGTTTCTCAGAAAGCTTCTTTCCAGTTTTGAACGGAAGATATTTCCTTTTTCACCATAGCCCTCTATGGGCTTCCAAATATCACTTTGCCAATTCCACAAGAACAGCCTTAGCGAAAGGCTTCTTGAAGGGAAAGATGTAACTCTGTGAGATGAATGAACAGAACACAGAGCAGTTTCTCAGAAAGCTTCTTTCCAGTTTTGAACGGAAGATATTTCCTTTTTCACCATAGCCCTCTATGGGCTTCCAAATATCCCTTTGCCAATTCCACAAGAACAGCCTTAGCGAAAGGCTTCTTGAAGGGAAAGATGTAACTCTGTGAGATGAATTAAGAGAACACAGAGCACTTTCACAGAAAGCTTCTTTCCAGTTTTGAACGGAAGATATTTCCTTTTTCACCATAGCCCTCTATGGGCTTCCAAATATCCCTTTGCCAATTCCACAAGAACAGCCTTAGCGAAAGGCTTCTTGAAGGGAAAGATGTAACTCTGTGAGATGAATTAACAGAACACAGAGAAGTTTCTCAGAAAGCTTCTTTCCAGTTTTGAACGGAAGATATTTCCTTTTTCACCATAGCCCTCTATGGGCTTCCAAATATCCCTTTGCCAATTCCACAAGAACAGCCTTAGCGAAAGGCTTCTTGAAGGGAAAGTTGTAACTCTGCGAGATGAATGAACAGAACACAGAGCAGTTTCTCAGAAAGCTTCTTTCCTGTTTTGAACGGAAGATATTTCCTTTTTCACCATAGCCCTCTATGGGCTTCCAAATATCCCTTTGCCAATTCCACAAGAACAGCCTTAGCGAAAGGCTTCTTGAAGGGAAAGATGTAACTCTGTGAGATGAATTAACAGAACACAGAGCAGTTTCTCAGAAAGCTTCTTTCCAGTTTTGAACGGAAGATATTTCCTTTTTCACCATAGCCCTCTATGGGCTTCCAAATATCCCTTTGCCAATTCCACAAGAACAGCCTTAGCGAAAGGCTTCTTGAAGGGAAAGATGTAACTCTGTGAGATGAATTAACAGAACACAGAGCAGTTTCTCAGAAAGCATCTTTCGAGTTTTGAACGGAAGATATTTCCTTTTTCACCATAGCCCTCTATGGGCTTCCAAATATCCCTTTGCCAATTCCACAAGAACAGCCTTAGCGAAGGGCTTCTTGAAGGGAAAGATGTAACTCTGTGAGATGAATTAACAGAACACAGAGCAGTTTCTCAGAAAGCTTCTTTCCAGTTTTGAACGGAAGATATTTCCTTTTTCACCATAGCCCTCTATGGGCTTCCAAATATCCCTTTGCCAATTCCACAAGAACAGCCTTAGCGAAAGGCTTCTTGAAGGGAAAGATGTAACTCTGTGAGATGAATAAACAGAACACAGAGCAGTTTCTCAGAAAGCTTCTTTCCAGTTTTGAACGGAAGATATTTCCTTTTTCACCATAGCCCTCTATGGGCTTCCAAATATCCCTTTGCCAATTCCACAAGAACAGCCTTAGCGAAAGGCTTCCTGAAGGGAAAGATGTAACTCTGTGAGATGAATTAACAGAACACAGAGCAGTTTCTCAGAAAGCTTCTTTCCAGTTTTGAAGGGAAGATATTTTCTTTTTCACCATAGCCCTCTATGGGCTTCCAAATATCCCTTTGCCAATTCCACAAGAACAGCCTTAGCTAAAGGCTTCTTGAAGGGAAAGATGTAACTCTGTGAGATGAATTAACAGAACACAGAGCAGTTTCTCAGAAAGCTTCTTTCGAGTTTTGAACGGAAGATACTTCCTTTTTCACCATAGCCCTCTATGTGCTTCCAAATATCCCTTTGCCAATTCCACAAGAACAGCCTTAGCGAAAGGCTTCTTGAAGGGAAAGATGTAACTCTGTGAGATGAATTAACAGAACACAGAGCAGTTTCTCAGAAAGCTTCTTTCCAGTTTTGAACGGAAGATATTTCCTTTTTCACCATAGCCCTCTATGGGCTTCCAAATATCCCTTTGCCAATTCCACAAGAACAGCCTTAGCGAAAGGCTTCTTGAAGGGAAAGATGTAACTCTGTGAGATGAATTAACAGAACACAGAGCAGTTTCTCAGAAAGCTTCTTTCCACTTTTGAACGGAAGATATTTCCTTTTTCACCATAGCCCTCTATGGGCTTCCAAATATCCCTTTGCCAATTCCACAAGAACAGCCTTAGCGAAAGGCTTCTTGAAGGGAAAGATGTAACTCTGTGAGATGAATTAACAGAACACAGAGCAGTTTCTCAGAAAGCTTCTTTCCAGTTTTGAACGGAAGATATTTCCTTTTTCACCATAGCCCTCTATGGGCTTCCAAATATCCCTTTGCCAATTCCACAAGAACAGCCTTAGCGAAAGGCTTCTTGAATGGAAAGATGTAAGTCTGTGAGATGAATGAACAGAACACAGAGCAGTTTCTCAGAAAGCTTCTTTCCAGTTTTGAACGGAAGATATTTCCTTTTTCACCATAGCCCTCTATGGGCTTCCAAATACCCCTTTGCCAATTCCACAAGAACAGCCTTAGCGAAAGGCTTCTTGAAGGGAAAGATGTAACTCTGTGAGATGAATTAACAGAACACAGAGCAGTTTCTCAGAAAGCTTCTTTCCAGTTTTGAACGGAAGATATTTCCTTTTTCACCATAGCCCTCTATGGGCTTCCAAATATCACTTTGCCAATTCCTCAAGAACAGCCTTAGCGAAAGGCTTCTTGAAGGGAAAGATGTAACTTTGTGAGATGAATTAACAGAACACAGAGCAGTTTCTCAGAAAGCTTCTTTCCAGTTTTGAACGGAAGATATTTCCTTTTTCACCATAGCCCTCTATGGGCTTCCAAATATCCCTTTGCCAATTCCACAAGAACAGCCTTAGCGAAAGGCTTCTTGAAGTGAAAGATGTAACTCTGTGAGATGAATGAACAGAACACAGAGCAGTTTCTCAGAAAGCTTCTTTTCAGTTTTGAACCGAAGATATTTCCTTTTTCACCATAGCCCTCTATGGGCTTCCAAATATCCCTTTGCCAATTCCACAAGAACAGCCTTAGCGAAAGGCTTCTTGAAGGGAAAGATGTAACTCTGTGTGATGAATTAACAGAACACAGAGCAGTTTCTCAGAAAGCTTCTTTCCAGTTTTGAACGGAAGATATTTCCTTTTTCACCATAGCCCTCTATGGGCTTCCAAATATCCCTTTGCCAATTCCACAAGAACCGCCTTAGCGAAAGACTTCTTGAAGGGAAAGATGTAACTCTGTGAGATGAATGAACAGAACACAGAGCAGTTTCTCAGAAAGCTTCTTTCCAGTTTTGAACGGAAGATATTTCCTTTTTCACCATAGCCCTCTATGGGCTTCCAAATATCCCTTTGCCAATTCCACAAGAACAGCCTTAGCGAAAGGCTTATTGAAGCGAAAGATGTAACTCTGTGAGATGAATTAACAGAACACAGAGCAGTTTCTCAGAAAGCTTCTTTCCAGTTTTGAACGGAAGATATTTCCTTTTTCACCATAGCCCTCTATGGGCTTCCAAATATCCCTTTGCCAATTCCACAAGAACAGCCTTAGCGAAAGGCTTCTTGAAGGGAAAGATGTAACTCTGTGAGATGAATTAACAGAACACAGAGCAGTTTCTCAGAAAGCTTCTTTCCAGTTTTGAACGGAAGATATTTCCTTTTTCACCATAGCCCTCTATGTGCTTCCAAATATCCCTTTGCCAATTCCACAAGAACAGCCTTAGCGAAAGGCTTCTTGAAGGGAAAGATGTAACTCTGTGAGATGAAAGAACAGAA
Organism: Chlorocebus sabaeus; assembly: GCF_047675955.1. Lineage (NCBI taxonomy): Eukaryota > Metazoa > Chordata > Mammalia > Primates > Cercopithecidae > Chlorocebus > Chlorocebus sabaeus. The sequence continues at coordinate 204,036 of NW_027327575.1, forward strand.
CACAGAGCAGTTTCTCAGAAAGCTTCTTTCCAGTTTTGAACGGAAGATATTTCCTTTTTCACCATAGCCCTCTATGGGCTTCCAAATATCCCTTTGCCAATTCCACAAGAACAGCCTTAGCGAAAGGCTTCTTGAAGGGAAAGATGTAACTCTGTGAGATGAATGAACAGAACACAGAGCAGTTTCTCAGAAATCTTCTTTCCAGTTTTGAACGGAAGATATTTCCTTTTTCACCCTAGCCCTCTATGGGCTTAAAAATATCCCTTTGCCAATTCCACAAGAGCAGCCTTAGCGAAAGGCTTCTTGAAGGGAAAGATGTAACTCTGTGAGATGAATTAACAGAACACAGAGCAGTTTCTCAGAAAGCTTCTTTCCAGTTTTGAACAGAAGATATTTCCTTTTTCACCGTAGCCCTCTATGGGCTTCCAAATATCCCTTTGCCAATTCCACAAGAACAGCCTTAGCGAAAGGCTTCTTGAAGGGAAAGATGTAACTCTGTGAGATGAATGAACAGAACACAGAGCAGTTTCTCAGAAAGCTTCTTTCCAGTTTTGAACGGAAGATATTTCCTTTTTCACCATAGCCCTCTATGGGCTTCCAAATATCCCTTTGCCAATTCCACAAGAACAGCCTTAGCGAAAGGCTTCTTGAAGGGAAAGATGTAACTCTGTGAGATGAATGAACAGAACACAGAGCAGTTTCTCAGAAAGCTTCTTTCCAGTTTTGAACGGAAGATATTTCCTTTTTCACCATAGCCCTCTATGGGCTTCCAAATATCCCTTTGCCAATTCCACAAGAACAGCCTTAGCGAAAGGCTTCTTGAAGGGAAAGATGTAACTCTGTGAGATGAATGAACAGAACACAGAGCAGTTTCACAGAGAGCTTCTTTCCAGTTTTGATCGGAAGATATTTCCTTTTTCACCATAGCCCTCTATGGGCTTCCAAATATCCCTTTGCCAATTCCACAAGAACAGCCTTAGCGAAAGGCTTCTTGAAGGGAAAGATGTAACTCTGTGAGATGAATGAACAGAACACAGAGCAGTTTCTCAGAAAGCTTCTTTCCAGTTTTGAACGGAAGATATTTCCTTTTTCACCATAGCCCTCTATGGGCTTCCAAATATCCCTTTGCCAATTCCACAAGAACAGCCTTAGCGAAAGGCTTCTTGAAGCGAAAGATGTAACTCTGTGAGATGAATTAACAGAACACAGAGCAGTTTCTCAGAAAGCTTCTTTCCAGGTTTGAACGGAAGATATTTCCTTTTTCACCATAGCCCTCTATGGGCTTCCAAATATCCCTTTGCCAATTCCACAAGAACAGCCTTAGCGAAAGGCTTCTTGAAGGGAAAGATGTAACTCTGTGAGATGAATTAACAGAACACAGAGCAGTTTCTCAGAAAGCTTCTGTCCAGTTTTGAACGGAAGATATTTTCTTTTTCACCATAGCCCTCTATGGGCTTCCAAATATCCCTTTGCCAATTCCACAAGAACAGCCTTAGCGAAAGGCTTCCTGAAGGGAAAGATGTAACTCTGTGAGATGAATGAACAGAACACAGAGCAGTTTCTCAGAAAGCTTCTTTACAGTTTTGAACGGAAGATATTTCCTTTTTCACCATAGCCCTTTATGGGCTTCCAAATATCCCTTTGCCAATTCCACAAGAACAGCCTTAGCGAAAGGCTTCTTGAAGGGAAAGATGTAACTCTGTGAGATGAATTAACAGAACACAGAGTAGTTTCTCAGAAAGCTTCTTTCCAGTTTTGAACTGAAGATATTTCCTTTTTCACCATAGCCCTCTATGGGCTTCCAAATATCCCTTTGCCAATTCCACAAGAACAGCCTTAGCGAAAGGCTTCTTGAAGGGAAAGATGTAACTCTGTGAGATGAATTAACAGAACACAGAGCAGTTTCTCAGAAAGCTTCTTTCCAGTTTTGAACGGAAGATATTTCCTTTTTCACCATAGCCCTCTATGGGCTTCCAAATATCCCTTTGCCAATTCCACAAGAACAGCCTTAGCGAAAGGCTTCTTGAAGGGAAAGATGTAACTCTGTGAGATGAATTAACAGAACACAGAGCAGTTTCTCAGAAAGCTTCTTTCCAGTTTTGAACGGAAGATATTTTCTTTTTCACCATAGCCCTCTATGGGCTTCCAAATATCCCTTTGCCAATTCCACAAGAACAGCCTTAGCGAAAGGCTTCTTGAAGGGAAAGATGTAACTCTGTGAGATGAATTAACAGAACACAGAGCAGTTTCTCAGAAAGCTTCTTTCGAGTTTTGAACGGAAGATATTTCCTTTTTCACCATAGCCCTCTATGGGCTTCCAAATATCCCTTTGCCAATTCCACAAGAACAGCCTTAGCGAAAGGCTTCTTGAAGGGAAAGATGTAACTCTGTGAGATGAATTAACAGAACACAGAGCAGTTTCTCAGAAAGCTTCTTTCCAGTTTTGAACGGAAGATATTTCCTTTTTCAGCATAGCCCTCTATGGGCTTCCAAATATCCCTTTGCCAATTCCACAAGAACAGCCTTAGCGAAAGGCTTCTTGAAGGGAAAGATGTAACTCTGTGAGATGAATTAACAGAACACAGAGCAGTTTCTCAGAAAGCTTCTTTCCAGTTTTGAACGGAAGATATTTCCTTTTTCACCATAGCCCTCTATGGGCTTCCAAATATCCCTTTGCCAATTCCTCAAGAACAGCCTTAGCGAAAGGCTTCTTGAAGGGAAAGATGTAACTCTGTGAGATGAATTAACAGAACACAGAGCAGTTTCTCAGAAAGCTTCTTTCCAGTTTTGAACTGAAGATATTTCCTTTTTCACCATAGCCCTCTATGGGCTTCCAAATATCCCTTTGCCAATTCCACAAGAACAGCCTTAGCGAAAGGCTTCTTGAAGGGAAAGATGTAACTCTGTGACATGAATTAACAGAACACAGAGCAGTTTCTCAGAAAGCTTCTTTCCAGTTTTGAACGGAAGATATTTCCTTTTTCACCGTAGCCCTCTATGGGCTTCCAAATATCCCTTTGCCAATTCCACAAGAGCAGCCTTAGCGAAAGGCTTCTTGAAGGGAAAGATGTAACTCTGTGAGATGAATTAACAGAACACAGAGCAGTTTCTCAGAAAGCTTCTTTCCAGTTTTGAACGGAAGATATTTCCTTTTTCACCATAGCCCTCTATGGGCTTCCAAATATCTCTTTGCCAATTCCTCAAGAACAGCCTTAGCGAAAGGCTTCTTGAAGGGAAAGATGTAACTCTGTGAGATGAATTAACAGAACACAGAGCAGTTTCTCAGAAAGCTTCTTTCCAGTTTTGAACGGAAGATATTTCCTTTTTCACCATAGACCTCTATGGGCTTCCAAATATCCCTTTGCCAATTCCACAAGAACAGCCTTAGCTAAAGGCTTCTTGAAGGGAAAGATGTAACTCTGTGAGATGAATTAACAGAACACAGAGCAGTTTCTCAGAAAGCTTCTTTCGAGTTTTGAACGGAAGATTTTTCCTTTTTCACCGTTGCCCTCTATGGGCTTCCAAATATCCCTGTGCCAATTCAACAAGAACAGCCTTAGCGAAAGGCTTCTTGAAGGGAAAGATGTAACTCTGTGAGATGAATGAACAGAACACAGAGCAGTTTCTCAGAAAGCTTCTTTCCAGTTTTGAACGGAAGATATTTCCTTTTTCACCATAGCCCTCTATGGGCTTCCAAATATCCCTTTGCCAATTCCACAAGAACAGCCTTAGCGAAAGGCTTCTTGAAGGGAAAGATGTAACTCTGTGAGATGAATTAACAGAACACAGAGCAGTTTCTCAGAAAGCTTCTTTCCAGTTTTGAACGGAAGATATTTCCTTTTTCACCATAGCCCTCTATGGGCTTCCAAATATCCCTTTGCCAATTCCACAAGAACAGACTTAGCGAAAGGCTTCTTGAAGGGAAAGATGTAACACTGTGAGATGAATTAACAGAACACAGAGCAGATTCTCAGAAAGCTTCTTTCCAGTTTTGAACGGAAGATATTTCCTTTTTCACCATAGCCCTCTATGGGCTTCCAAATATCTCTTTGCCAATTCCTCAAGAACAGCCTTAGCGAAAGGCTTCTTGAAGGGAAAGATGTAACTCTGTGAGATGAATTAACAGAACACAGAGCAGTTTCTCAGAAAGCTTCTTTCCAGTTTTGAACGGAAGATATTTCCTTTTTCACCATAGCCCTCTATGGGCTTCCAAATATCCCTTTGCCAATTCCACAAGAACAGCCTTAGCTAAAGGCTTCTTGAAGGGAAAGATGTAACTCTGTGAGATGAATTAACAGAACACAGAGCAGTTTCTCAGAAAGCTTCTTTCCAGTTTTGAACGGAAGATATTTCCTTTTTCACCATAGCCCTCTATGGGCTTCCAAATATCCCTTTGCCAAATCCACAAGAACAGCCTTAGCTAAAGGCTTCTTGAAGGGAAAGATGTAACTCTGTGAGATGAATTAACAGAACACAGAGCAGTTTCTCAGAAAGCTTCTTTCGAGTTTTGAACGGAAGATATTTCCTTTTTCACCATAGCCCTCTATGTGCTTCCAAATACCCCTTTGCCAATTCCACAAGAACAGCCTTAGCGAAAGGCTTCTTGAAGGGAAAGATGTAACTCTGTGAGATGAATTAACAGAACACAGAGCAGTTTCTCAGAAAGCTTCTTTCCAGTTTTGAACGGAAGATATTTCCTTTTTCAGCATAGCCCTCTATGGGCTTCCAAATATCCCTTTGTAAATTCCACAAGAACAGCCTTAGCGAAAGGCTTCTTGAAGGGAAAGATGTAACTCTGTGAGATGAATTAACAGAACACAGAGCAGTTTCTCAGAAAGCTTCTTTCCAGTTTTGAACGGAAGATATTTCCTTTTTCACCATAGCCCTCTATGTGCTTCCAAATATCCCTTTGCCAATTCCACAAGAACAGCCTTAGCGAAAGGCTTCTTGAAGGGAAAGATGTAACTCTGTGAGATGAAAGAACAGAACACAGAGCAGTTTCTCAGAAAGCTTCTTTCCAGTTTTGAACGGAAGATATATCCTTTTTCACCATAGCCCTCTATGGGCTTCCAAATATCCCTTTGCCAATTCCACAAGAACAGCCTTAGCGAAAGGCTTCTTGAAGGGAAAGATGTAACTCTGTGAGATGAATTAACAGAACACAGAGCAGTTTCTCAGAGATCTTCTTTCCAGTTTTGAACGGAAGATATTTCCTTTTTCACCCTAGCCCTCTATGGGCTTCCAAATATCCCTTTGCCAATTCCACAAGAGCAGCCTTAGCGAAAGGCTTCTTGAAGGGAAAGATGTAACTCTGTGAGATGAATTAACAGAACACAGAGCAGTTTCTCAGAAAGCTTCTTTCCAGTTTTGAACAGAAGATATTTCCTTTTTCACCGTAGCCCTCTATGGGCTTCCAAATATCCCTTTGCCAATTCCACAAGAACAGCCTTAGCGAAAGGCTTCTTGAAGGGAAAGATGTAACTCTGTGAGATGAATGAACAGAACACAGAGCAGTTTCTCAGAAATCTTCTTTCCAGTTTTGAACGGAAGATATTTCCTTTTTCACCCTAGCCCTCTATGGGCTTCCAAATATCCCTTTGCCAATTCCACAAGAACAGTCTTAGCGAAAGGCTTCTTGAAGGGAAAGATGTAACTCTGTGAGATGAATTAACAGAACACAGAGCAGTTTCTCAGAAAGCTTCTTTCCAGTTTTGAACGGAAGATATTTCCTTTTTCACCATAGCCCTCTATGGGCTTCCAAATACCCCTTTGCCAATTCCACAAGAACAGCCTTAGCGAAAGGCTTCTTGAAGGGAAAGATGTAACTCTGTGAGATGAATGAACAGAACACAGAGCAGTTTCTCAGAAAGCTTCTTTCCAGTTTTGAACGGAAGATATTTCCTTTTTCACCATAGCCCTCTATGGGCTTCCAAATATCCCTTTGCCAATTCCACAAGAACAGCCTAAGCGAAAGGCTTCTTGAAGGGAAAGATGTAACTCTGTGAGATGAATGAACAGAACACAGAGCAGTTTCTCAGAAAGCTTCTTTCCAGTTTTGAACGGAAGATATTTCCTTTTTCACCATAGCCCTCTATGGGCTTCCAAATATCCCTTTGCCAATTCCACAAGAACAGCCTTAGCGAAAGGCTTCTTGAAGGGAAAGATGTAACTCTGTGAGATGAATGAACAGAACACAGAGCAGTTTCACAGAAAGCTTCTTTCCAGTTTTGAACGGAAGATATTTCCTTTTTCACCATAGCCCTCTATGGGCTTCCAAATATCCCTTTGCCAATTCCACAAGAACAGCCTTAGCGAAAGGCTTCTTGAAGGGAAAGATGTAACTCTGTGAGATGAATGAACAGAACACAGAGCAGTTTCTCAGAAAGCTTCTTTCCAGTTTTGAACGGAAGATATTTCCTTTTTCACCATAGCCCTCTATGGGCTTCCAAATATCCCTTTGCCAATTCCACAAGAACAGCCTTAGCGAAAGGCTTCTTGAAGCGAAAGATGTAACTCTCTGAGATGAATTAACAGAACACAGAGCAGTTTCTCAGAAAGCTTCTTTCCAGGTTTGAACGGAAGATATTTCCTTTTTCACCATAGCCCTCTATGGGCTTCCAAATATCCCTTTGCCAATTCCACAAGAACAGCCTTAGCGAAGGGCTTCTTGAAGGGAAAGATGTAACTCTGTGAGATGAATTAACAGAACACAGAGCAGTTTCTCAGAAAGCTTCTGTCCAGTTTTGAACGGAAGATATTTTCTTTTTCACCATAGCCCTCTATGGGCTTCCAAATATCCCTTTGCCAATTCCACAAGAACAGCCTTAGCGAAAGGCTTCCTGAAGGGAAAGATGTAACTCTGTGAGATGAATGAACAGAACACAGAGCAGTTTCTCAGAAAGCTTCTTTCCAGTTTTGAACGGAAGATATTTCCTTTTTCACCATAGCCCTCTATGGGCTTCCAAATATCCCTTTGCCAATTCCTCAAGAACAGCTTTAGCGAAAGGCTTCTTGAAGGGAAAGATGTAACTCTGTGAGATGAATGAACAGAACACAGAGCAGTTTCTCAGAAAGCTTCTTTCCAGTTTTGAACGGAAGATATTTCCTTTTTCACCATAGCCCTCTATGGGCTTCCAAATATCCCTTTGCCAATTCCACAAGAACAGCCTTAGCGAAAGGCTTCTTGAAGGGAAAGATGTAACTCTGTGAGATGAATTAACAGAACACAGAGCAGTTTCTCAGAAAGCTTCTTTCCAGTTTTGAACGGAAGATATTTCCTTTTTCACCGTAGCCCTCTATGGGCTTCCAAATATCCCTTTGCCAATTCCACAAGAGCAGCCTTAGCGAAAGGCTTCTTGAAGGGAAAGATGTAACTCTGTGAGATGAATTAACAGAACACAGAGCAGTTTCTCAGAAAGCTTCTTTCCAGTTTTGAACGGAAGATATTTCCTTTTTCACCATAGCCCTCTATGGGCTTCCAAATATCTCTTTGCCAATTCCTCAAGAACAGCCTTAGCGAAAGGCTTCTTGAAGGGAAAGATGTAACTCTGTGAGATGAATTAACAGAACACAGAGCAGTTTCTCAGAAAGCTTCTTTCCAGTTTTGAACGGAAGATATTTCCTTTTTCACCATAGACCTCTATGGGCTTCCAAATATCCCTTTGCCAATTCCACAAGAACAGCCTTAGCTAAAGGCTTCTTGAAGGGAAAGATGTAACTCTGTGAGATGAATTAACAGAACACAGAGCAGTTTCTCAGAAAGCTTCTTTCGAGTTTTGAACGGAAGATTTTTCCTTTTTCACCGTTGCCCTCTATGGGCTTCCAAATATCCCTGTGCCAATTCAACAAGAACAGCCTTAGCGAAAGGCTTCTTGAAGGGAAAGATGTAACTCTGTGAGATGAATTAACAGAACACAGAGCAGTTTCTCAGAAAGCTTCTTTCCAGTTTTGAACGGAAGATATTTCCTTTTTCACCATAGCCCTCTATGGGCTTCCAAATATCCCTTTGCCAATTCCACAAGAACAGCCTTAGCGAAAGGCTTCTTGAAGGGAAAGATGTAACTGTGTGAGATGAATTAACAGAACACAGAGCAGTTTCTCAGAAAGCTTCTTTCCAGTTTTGAACGGAAGATATTTCCTTTTTCACCATAGCCCTCTATGGGCTTCCAAATATCCCTTTGCCAATTCCACAAGAACAGACTTAGCGAAAGGCTTCTTGAAGGGAAAGATGTAACACTGTGAGATGAATTAACAGAACACAGAGCAGATTCTCAGAAAGCTTCTTTCCAGTTTTGAACGGAAGATATTTCCTTTTTCACCATAGCCCTCTATGGGCTTCCAAATATCTCTTTGCCAATTCCTCAAGAACAGCCTTAGCGAAAGGCTTCTTGAAGGGAAAGATGTAACTCTGTGAGATGAATTAACAGAACACAGAGCAGTTTCTCAGAAAGCTTCTTTCCAGTTTTGAACGGAAGATATTTCCTTTTTCACCATAGCCCTCTATGGGCTTCCAAATATCCCTTTGCCAATTCCACAAGAACAGCCTTAGCTAAAGGCTTCTTGAAGGGAAAGATGTAACTCTGTGAGATGAATTAACAGAACACAGAGCAGTTTCTCAGAAAGCTTCTTTCCAGTTTTGAACGGAAGATATTTCCTTTTTCACCATAGCCCTCTATGGGCTTCCAAATATCCCTTTGCCAATTCCACAAGAACAGCCTTAGCTAAAGGCTTCTTGAAGGGAAAGATGTAACTCTGTGAGATGAATTAACAGAACACAGAGCAGTTTCTCAGAAAGCTTCTTTCGAGTTTTGAACGGAAGATATTTCCTTTTTCACCATAGCCCTCTATGGGCTTCCAAATATCCCTTTGCCAAATCCACAAGAACAGCCTTAGCGAAAGGCTTCTTGAAGGGATAGATGTAACTCTTTGAGATGAATTAACAGAACACAGAGCAGTTTCTCAGAAAGCTTCTTTCCAGTTTTGAACGGAAGATATTTCCTTTTTCACCATAGCCCTCTATGGGCTTCCAAATATCCCTTTGCCAATTCCACAAGAACAGCCTTAGCGAAAGGCTTCTTGAAGGGAAAGATGTAACTCTGTGAGATGAATTAACAGAACACAGAGCAGTTTCTCAGAAAGCTTCTTTCCAGTTTTGAACGGAAGATATTTCCTCTTTCACCGTAGCCCTTTATGGGCTTCCAAATATCCCTTTGCCAATTCCACAAGAACAGCCTTAGCGAAAGGCTACTTGAAGGGAAAGATGTAACTCTGTGAGATGAATGAACAGAACACAGAGAAGATTCTCAGAAAGCTTCTTTCCAGTTTTGAACGGAAGATATTTCCTTTTTCACCATAGCCCTCTATGGGCTTCCAAATATCCCTTTGCCAATTCCACAAGAACAGCCTTAGCGAAAGTCTTCTTGAAGGGAAAGATGTAACTCTGTGAGATGAATTAACAGAACACAGAGCATTTTCTCAGAAAGCTTCTTTCCAGTTTTGAACGGAAGATATTTCCTTTTTCACCATAGCCCTCTATGGGCTTCCAAATATCCCTTTGCCAATTCCACAAGAACAGCCTTAGCGAAAGGCTTCTTGAAGGGAAAGATGTAACTCTGTGAGATGAATTAACAGAACACAGAGCAGTTTCTCAGAAAGCTTCTTTCCAGTTTTGAACGGAAGATATTTCCTTTTTCACCATAGCCCTCTATGGGTTTCCAAATATCCCTTTGCCAATTCCACAAGAACATCCTTAGCGAAAGGCTTCTTGAAGGGAAAGATGTAACTCTGTGAGATGAATTAACAGAACACAGAGCAGTTTCTCAGAAAGCTTCTTTCCAGTTTTGAACGGAAGATATTTCCTTTTTCACCATAGCCCTCTATGTGCTTCCAAATACCCCTTTGCCAATTCCACAAGAACAGCCTTAGCGAAAGGCTTCTTGAAGGGAAAGATGTAACTCTGTGAGATGAATTAACAGAACACAGAGCAGTTTCTCAGAAAGCTTCTTTCCAGTTTTGAACGGAAGATATTTCCTTTTTCACCATAGCCCTCTATGGGCTTCCAAATATCCCTTTGCCAATTCCACAAGAACAGCCTTAGCGAAAGGCTTCTTGAAGGGAAAGATGTAACTCTGTGAGATGAATGAACAGAACACAGAGCAGTTTCTCAGAAAGCTTCTTTCCAGTTTTGAACGGAAGATATTTCCTTTTTCACCATAGCCCTCTATGGGCTTCCAAATATCCCTTTGCCAATTCCACAAGAACAGCCTCAGCGAAAGGCTTCTTGAAGGGAAAGATGTAACTCTGTGAGATGAATGAACAGAACACAGAGCAGTTTCTCAGAAAGATTCTTTCCAGTTTTGAACGGAAGATATTTCCTTTTTCAGCATAGCCCTCTATGGGCTTCCAAATATCCCTTTGCCAATTCCACAAGAACAGCCTTAGCGAAAGGCTTCTTGAAGGGAAAGATGTAACTCTGTGAGATGAATTAACAGAACACAGAGCAGATTCTCAGAAAGCTTCTTTCCAGTTTTGAACGGAAGATATTTCCTTTTTCACCATAGCCCTCTATGGGCTTCCAAATATCTCTTTGCCAATTCCTCAAGAACAGCCTTAGCGAAAGGCTTCTTGAAGGGAAAGATGTAACTCTGTGAGATGAATTAACAGAACACAGAGCAGTTTCTCAGAAAGCTTCTTTCCAGTTTTGAACGGAAGATATTTCCTTTTTCACCATAGCCCTCTATGGGCTTCCAAATATCCCTTTGCCAATTCCACAAGAACAGCCTTAGCTAAAGGCTTCTTGAAGGGAAAGATGTAACTCTGTGACATGAATTAACAGAACACAGAGCAGTTTCTCAGAAAGCTTCTTTCGAGTTTTGAACGGAAGATATTTCCTTTTTCACCATAGCCCTCTATGGGCTTCCAAATATCCCTTTGCCAATTCCACAAGAACAGCCTTAGCGAAAGGCTTCTTGAAGGGAAAGATGTAACTCTGTGAGATGAATTAACAGAACACAGAGCAGTTTCTCAGAAAGCTTCTTTCCAGTTTTGAACGGAAGATATTTCCTTTTTCACCATAGCCCTCTATGGGCTTCCAAATATCCCTTTGCCAATTCCACAAGAACAGCCTTAGCGAAAGGCTTCTTGAATGGAAAGATGTAAGTCTCTGAGATGAATGAACAGAACACAGAGCAGTTTCTCAGAAAGCTTCTTTCCAGTTTTGAACGGAAGATATTTCCTTTTTCACCATAGACCTCTATGGGCTTCCAAATATCCCTTTGCCAATTCCACAAGAACAGCCTTAGCGAAAGGCTTCTTGAAGGGAAAGATGTAACTCTGTGAGATGAATTAACAGAACACAGAGCAGTTTCTCAGAAAGCTTCTTTCCAGTTTTGAACGGAACATATTTCCTTTTTCACCCTAGCCCTCTATGGGCTTCCAAATATCACTTTGCCAATTCCTCAAGAACAGCCTTAGCGAAAGGCTTCTTGAAGGGAAAGATGTAACTCTGTGAGATGATTTAACAGAACACAGAGCAGTTTCTCAGAAAGCTTCTTTCCAGTTTTGAACGGAAGATATTTCCTTTTTCACCATAGCCCTCTATGGGCTTCCAAATATCCCTTTGCCAATTCCACAAGAACAGCCTTAGCGAAAGGCTTCTTGAAGGGAAAGATGTAACTCTGTGAGATGAATGAACAGAACACAGAGCAGTTTCTCAGAAAGCTTCTTTTCAGTTTTGAACCGAAGATATTTCCTTTTTCACCATAGCCCTCTATGGGCTTCCAAATATCCCTTTGCCAATTCCACAAGAACAGCCTTAGCGAAAGGCTTCTTGAATGGAAAGATGTAAGTCTCTGAGATGAATGAACAGAACACAGAGCAGTTTCTCAGAAAGCTTCTTTCCAGTTTTGAACGGAAGATATTTCCTTTTTCACCATAGACCTCTATGGGCTTCCAAATATCCCTTTGCCAATTCCACAAGAACAGCCTTAGCGAAAGGCTTCTTGAAGGGAAAGATGTAACTCTGTGAGATGAATTAACAGAACACAGAGCAGTTTCTCAGAAAGCTTCTTTCCAGTTTTGAACGGAACATATTTCCTTTTTCACCCTAGCCCTCTATGGGCTTCCAAATATCACTTTGCCAATTCCTCAAGAACAGCCTTAGCGAAAGGCTTCTTGAAGGGAAAGATGTAACTCTGTGAGATGATTTAACAGAACACAGAGCAGTTTCTCAGAAAGCTTCTTTCCAGTTTTGAACGGAAGATATTTCCTTTTTCACCATAGCCCTCTATGGGCTTCCAAATATCCCTTTGCCAATTCCACAAGAACAGCCTTAGCGAAAGGCTTCTTGAAGGGAAAGATGTAACTCTGTGAGATGAATGAACAGAACACAGAGCAGTTTCTCAGAAAGCTTCTTTTCAGTTTTGAACCGAAGATATTTCCTTTTTCACCATAGCCCTCTATGGGCTTCCAAATATCCCTTTGCCAATTCCACAAGAACAGCCTTAGCGAAAGGCTCCTTGAAGGGAAAGATGTAACTCTGTGAGATGAATGAACAGAACACAGAGCAGTTTCTCAGAAAGCTTCTTTTCAGTTTTGAACCGAAGATATTTCCTTTTTCACCATAGCCCTCTATGGGCTTCCAAATATCCCTTTTCCAATTCCACAAGAACAGCCTTAGCGAAAGGCTTCTTGAAGGGAAAGATGTAACTCTGTGAGATGAATTAACAGAACACAGAGCAGTTTCTCAGAAAGCTTCTTTCCAGTTTTGAACGGAAGATATTTCCTTTTTCACCATAGCCCTCTATGGGCTTCCAAATATCCCTTTGCCAATTCCACAAGAGCAGCCTTAGCGAAAGGCTTCTTGAAGGGAAAGATGTAACTCTGTGAGATGAATGAACAGAACACAGAGCAGTTTCTCAGAAAGCTTCTTTCCAGTTTTGAACGGAAGATATTTCCTTTTTCACCATAGCCCTCTATGGGCTTCCAAATACCCCTTTGCCAATTCCACAAGAACAGCCTTAGCGAAAGGCTTCTTGAAGGGAAAGATGTAACTCTGTGAGATGAATTAACAGAACACAGAGCAGTTTCTCAGAAAGCTTCTTTCCAGTTTTGAACGGAAGATATTTCCTTTTTCACCATAGCCCTCTATGGGCTTCCAAATATCCCTTTGCCAATTCCACAAGAACAGCCTTAGCGAAAGGCTTCTTGAAGGGAAAGATGTAACTCTGTGAGATGAATGAACAGAGCACAGAGCAGTTTCTCAGAAAGCTTCTTTCCAGTTTTGAACGGAAGATATTTCCTTTTTCACCATAGCCCTCTATGGGCTTCCAAATATCCCTTTGCCAATTCCACATGAACAGCCTTAGCGAAAGGCTTCTTGAAGGGAAAGATGTAACTCTGTGAGATGAATTAACAGAACACAGAGCAGTTTCTCAGAAAGCTTCTTTCCAGTTTTGAACGGAAGATATTTCCTTTTTCACCATAGCCCTCTATGGGCTTCCAAATATCCCTTTGCCAATTCCACAAGAACAGCCTTAGCGAAAGGCTTCTTGAAGGGAAAGATGTAACTCTGTGAGATGAATGAACAGAACACAGAGCAGTTTCTCAGAAAGCTTCTTTCCAGTTTTGAACGGAAGATATTTCCTTTTTCACCATAGCCCTCTATGGGCTTCCAAATATCCCTTTGCCAATTCCACAAGAACAGCCTTAGCGAAAGGCTTCTTGAAGGGAAAGATGTAACTCTGTGAGATGAATTAACAGAACACAGAGCAGTTTCTCAGAAAGCTTCTTTCCAGTTTTGAACGGAAGATATTTCCTTTTTCACCATAGCCCTCTATGGGCTTCCAAATACCCCTTTGCCAATTCCACTAGAACATCCTTAGCGAAAGGCTTCTTGTAGGGAAAGATGTAACTCTGTGAGACGAATTAACAGAACACAGAGCAGTTTCTCAGAAAGCTTCTTTCCAGTTTTGAACGGAAGATATTTCCTTTTTCACCATAGCCCTCTATGGGCTTCCAAATACCCCTTTGCCAATTCCACAAGAACAGCCTTAGCGAAAGGCTTCTTGAAGGGAAAGATGTAACTCTGTGAGATGAATTAACAGAACACAGAGCAGTTTCTCAGAAAGCTTCTTTCCAGTTTTGAACGGAAGATATTTCCTTTTTCACCATAGCCCTCTATGGGCTTCCAAATATCCCTTTGCCAATTCCACAAGAACAGCCTTAGCGAAAGGCTTCTTGAAGGGAAAGATGTAACTCTGTGAGATGAATTAACAGAACACAGAGCAGTTTCTCAGAAAGCTTCTTTCCAGTTTTGAACGGAAGATATTTCCTTTTTCACCATAGCCCTCTATGGGCTTCCAAATATCCCTTTGCCAATTCCACAAGAACAGCCTTAGCGAAAGGCTTCTTGAAGGGAAAGATGTAACTCTGTGAGATGAATTAACAGAACACAGAGCAGTTTCTCAGAAAGCTTCTTTCCAGTTTTGAACGGAAGATATTTCCTTTTTCACCATAGCCCTCTATGGGCTTCCAAATATCCCTTTGCCAATTCCACAAGAACAGCCTTAGCGAAAGGCTTCTTGAAGGGAAAGATGTAACTCTGTGAGATGAATGAACAGAACACAGAGCAGTTTCTCAGAAAGCTTCTTTCCAGTTTTGAACGGAAGATATTTCCTTTTTCAGCATAGCCCTCTATGGGCTTCCAAATATCCCTTTGCCAATTCCACAAGAACAGCTTTAGCGAAAGGCTTCTTGAAGGGAAAGATGTAACTCTGTGAGATGAATTAACAGAACACAGAGCAGTTTCTCAGAAAGCTTCTTTCCAGTTTTGAACGGAAGATATTTCCTTTTTCACCATAGCCCTCTAAGGGCTTCCAAATATCCCTTTGCCAATTCCACAAGAACAGCCTTAGCGAAAGGCTTCTTGAAGGGAAAGATGTAACTCTGTGAGATGAATGAACAGAACACGGAGCAGTTTCTCAGAAAGCTTCTTTCCAGTTTTGAACGGAAGATATTTCCTTTTTCACCATAGCCCTCTATGGGCTTCCAAATATCCCTTTGCCAATTCCACAAGAACAGCCTTAGCGAAAGGCTTCTTGAAGGGAAAGATGTAACTCTGTGAGATGAATTAACAGAACACAGAGCAGTTTCTCAGAAAGCTTCTTTCCAGTTTTGAACGGAAGATATTTCCTTTTTCACCATAGCCCTCTCTGGGCTTCCAAATATCCCTTTGCCAATTCCACAAGAACATCCTTAGCGAAAGGCTTCTTGAAGGGAAAGATGTAACTCTGTGAGATGAATGAACAGAACACAGAGCAGTTTCTCAGAAAGCTTCTTTCCAGTTTTGAACGGAAGATATTTCCTTTTTCACCATAGCCCTCTATGGGCTTCCAAATACCCCTTTGCCAATTCCACAAGAACAGCCTTAGCGAAAGGCTTCTTGAAGGGAAAGATGTAACTCTGTGAGATGAATTAACAGAACACAGAGCAGTTTCTCAGAAAGCTTCTTTCCAGTTTTGAACGGAAGATATTTCCTTTTTCACCATAGCCCTCTATGGGCTTCCAAATATCCCTTTGCCAATTCCACAAGAACAGCCTTAGCGAAAGGCTTCTTGAAGGGAAAGATGTAACTCTGTGAGATGAATGAACAGAACACAGAGCAGTTTCTCAGAAAGCTTCTTTCCAGTTTTGAACGGAAGATATTTCCTTTTTCACCATAGCCCTCTATGGGCTTCCAAATATCCCTTTGCCAATTCCACATGAACAGCCTTAGCGAAAGGCTTCTTGAAGGGAAAGATGTAACTCTGTGAGATGAATTAACAGAACACTGAGCAGTTTCTCAGAAAGCTTCTTTCCAGTTTTGAACGGAAGATATTTCCTTTTTCACCATAGCCCTCTATGGGCTTCCAAATATCCCTTTGCCAATTCCACAAGAACAGCCTTAGCGAAAGGCTTCTTGAAGGGAAAGATGTAACTCTGTGAGATGAATGAACAGAACACAGAGCAGTTTCTCAGAAAGCTTCTTTCCAGTTTTGAACGGAAGATATTTCCTTTTTCACCATAGCCCTCTATGGGCTTCCAAATATCCCTTTGTAAATTCCACAAGAACAGCCTTAGCGAAAGGCTTCTTGAAGGGAAAGATGGAACTCTGTGAGATGAATTAACAGAACACAGAGCAGTTTCTCAGAAAGCTTCTTTCCAGTTTTGAACGGAAGATATTTCCTCTTTCACCATAGCCCTCTATGGGCTTCCAAATATCCCTTTGCCAATTCCACAAGAACAGCCTTCGCGAAAGCCTACTTGAAGGGAAAGATGTAACTCTGTGAGATGAATTAACAGAACACAGAGCAGATTCTCAGAAAGCTTCTTTCCAGTTTTGAACGGAAGATATTTCCTTTTTCACCATAGCCCTCCATGGGCTTCCAAATATCCCTTTGCCAATTCCACAAGAACAGCCTTAGCGAAAGTCTTCTTGAAGGGAAAGATGTAACTCTGTGAGATGAATTAACAGAACACAGAGCAGTTTCTCAGAAAGCTTCTTTCCAGTTTTGAACGGAAGATATTTCCTTTTTCACCATAGCCCTCTATGGGCTTCCAAATATCCCTTTGCCAATTCCACAAGAACAGCCTTAGCGAAAGCCTACTTGAAGGGAAAGATGTAACTCTGTGAGATGAATTAACAGAACACAGAGCAGATTCTCAGAAAGCTTCTTTCCAGTTTTGAACGGAAGATATTTCCTTTTTCACCATAGCCCTCCATGGGCTTCCAAATATCCCTTTGCCAATTCCACAAGAACAGCCTTAGCGAAAGTCTTCTTGAAGGGAAAGATGTAACTCTGTGAGATGAATTAACAGAACACAGAGCAGTTTCTCAGAAAGCTTCTTTCCAGTTTTGAACGGAAGATATTTCCTTTTTCACCATAGCCCTCTATGGGCTTCCAAATACCCCTTTGCCAATTCCACAAGAACAGCCTTAGCGAAAGGCTTCTTGAAGGGAAAGATGTAACTCTGTGAGATGAATTAACAGAACACAGAGCAGTTTCTCAGAAAGCTTCTTTCCAGTTTTGAACGGAAGATATTTCCTTTTTCACCATAGCCCTCTATGGGCTTCCAAATATCCCTTTGCCAATTCCACAAGAACATCCTTAGCGAAAGGCTTCTTGAAGGGAAAGATGTAACTCTGTGAGATGAAAGAACAGAACACAGAGCAGTTTCTCAGAAAGCTTCTTTCCAGTTTTGAACGGAAGATATTTCCTTTTTCACCATAGCCCTCTATGGGCTTCCAAATATCCCTTTGCCAATTCCACATGAACAGCCTTAGCGAAAGGCTTCTTGAAGGGAAAGATGTAACTCTGTGAGATGAATTAACAGAACACAGAGCAGTTTCTCAGAAAGCTTCTTTCCAGTTTTGAACGGAAGATATTTCCTTTTTCACCATAGCCCTCTATGGGCTTCCAAATATCCCTTTGCCAATTCCACAAGAACAGCCTTAGCGAAAGGCTTCTTGAAGGGAAAGATGTAACTCTGTGAGATGAATTAACAGAACACAGAGCAGATTCTCAGAAAGCTTCTTTCCAGTTTTGAACGGAAGATATTTCCTTTTTCACCATAGCCCTCTATGGGCTTCCAAATATCCCTTTGCCAATTCCACAAGAACAGCCTTAGCTAAAGGCTTCTTGAAGGGAAAGATGTAACTCTGTGAGATGAATTAACAGAACACAGAGCAGTTTCTCAGAAAGCTTCTTTCGAGTTTTGAACGGAAGATATTTCCTTTTTCACCATAGCCCTCTATGGGCTTCCAAATATCCCTTTGCCAATTCCACAAGAACAGCCTTAGCGAAAGGCTTCTTGAAGGGAAAGATGTAACTCTGTGAGATGAATTAACAGAACACAGAGCAGTTTCTCAGAAAGCTTCTTTCCAGTTTTGAACGGAAGATATTTCCTTTTTCACCATAGCCCTCTATGGGCTTCCAAATATCCCTTTGCCAATTCCACAAGAACAGCCTTAGCGAAAGGCTTCTTGAAGGGAAAGATGTAACTCTGTGAGATGAATTAACAGAACACAGAGCAGTTTCTCAGAAAGCTTCTTTCCAGTTTTGAACGGAAGATATTTCCTTTTTCACCATAGCCCTCTATGGGCTTCCAAATATCCCTTTGCCAATTCCACAAGAACAGCCTTAGCGAAAGGCTTCTTGAAGGGAAAGATGTAACACTGTGAGATGAATGAACAGAACACAGAGCAGTTTCTCAGAAAGCTTGTTTCCAGTTTTGAACGGAAGATATTTCCTTTTTCACTATAGCCCTCTATGGGCTTCCAAATATCCCTTTGCCAATTCCACAAGAACAGCCTTAGCGAAAGGCTTCTTGAAGGGAAAGATGTAACTCTGTGAGATGAATGAACAGAACACAGAGCAGTTTCTCAGAAAGATTCTTTCCAGTTTTGAACGGAAGATATTTCCTTTTTCACCATAGCCCTCTATGGGCTTCCAAATATCCCTTTGCCAATTCCACAAGAACAGCCTTAGCGAAAGGCTTCTTGAAGGGAAAGATGTAACTCTGTGAGATGAATTAACAGAACACAGAGCAGTTTCTCAGAAAGCTTCTTTCCAGTTTTGAACGGAAGATATTTCCTTTTTCACCATAGCCCTCTATGGGCTTCCAAATATCCCTTTGCCAATTCCACAAGAACAGCCTTAGCGAAAGGCTTCTTGAAGGGAAAGATGTAACTCTGTGAGATGAATGAACAGAACACAGAGCAGTTTCTCAGAAAGCTTCTTTCCAGTTTTGAACGGAAGATATTTTCTTTTTCACCATAGCCCTCTATGGGCTTCCAAATATCCCTTTGCCAATTCCACAAGAACAGCCTTAGCGAAAGGCTTCTTGAAGGGAAAGATGTAACTCTGTGAGATGAATTAACAGAACACAGAGCAGTTTCTCAGAAAGCTTCTTTCCAGTTTTGAACGGAAGATATTTCCTTTTTCACCATAGCCCTCTATGGGCTTCCAAATATCCCTTTGCCAATTCCACAAGAACAGCCTTAGCGAAAGGCTTCTTGAAGGGAAAGATGTAACACTGTGAGATGAATTAACAGAACACAGAGCAGTTTCTCAGAAAGCTTGTTTCCAGTTTTGAACGGAAGATATTTCCTTTTT
Source organism: Chlorocebus sabaeus (assembly GCF_047675955.1). Taxonomy (NCBI): domain Eukaryota; kingdom Metazoa; phylum Chordata; class Mammalia; order Primates; family Cercopithecidae; genus Chlorocebus; species Chlorocebus sabaeus. The sequence goes on from NW_027327575.1 coordinate 223,187, forward strand.
CACTATAGCCCTCTATGGGCTTCCAAATATCCCTTTGCCAATTCCACAAGAACAGCCTTAGCGAAAGGCTTCTTGAAGGGAAAGATGTAACTCTGTGAGATGAATGAACAGAACACTGAGCAGTTTCTCAGAAAGATTCTTTCCAGTTTTGAACGGAAGATATTTCCTTTTTCACCATAGCCCTCTATGGGCTTCCAAATATCCCTTTGCCAATTCCACAAGAACAGCCTTAGCGAAAGGCTTCTTGAAGGGAAAGATGTAACTCTGTGAGATGAATTAACAGAACACAGAGCAGTTTCTCAGAACGCTTCTTTCCAGTTTTGAACGGAAGATATTTCCTTTTTCACCATAGCCCTCTATGGGCTTCCAAATATCCCTTTGCCAATTCCTCAAGAACAGCCTTAGCGAAAGGCTTCTTGAAGGGAAAGATGTAACTCTGTGAGATGAATTAACAGAACACAGAGCAGTTTCTCAGAAAGCTTCTTTCCAGTTTTGAACGGAAGATATTTCCTTTTTCACCATAGCCCTCTATGGGCTTCCAAATATCCCTTTGCCAATTCCACAAGAACAGCCTTAGCGAAAGGCTTCTTGAAGGGAAAGATGTAACTCTGTGAGATGAATTAACAGAACACAGAGCAGTTTCTCAGAAAGCTTCTTTCCAGTTTTGAACGGAAGATATTTTCTTTTTCACCATAGGCCTCTATGGGATTCCAAATATCCCTTTGCCAATTCTATAAGAACAGCCTTAGCGAAAGGCTTCTTGAAGGGAAAGATGTAACTCTGTGAGATGAATTTACAGAACACAGAGCAGTTTCTCAGAAAGCTTCTTTCGAGTTTTGAACGGAAGATATTTCCTTTTTCACCATAGCCCTCTATGGGCTTCCAAATATCCCTTTGCCAATTCCACAAGAACAGCCTTAGCGAAAGGCTTCTTGAAGGGAAAGATGTAACTCTGTGAGATGAATTAACAGAACACAGAGCAGTTTCTCAGAAAGCTTCTTTCCAGTTTTGAACGGAAGATATTTCCTTTTTCACAATAGCCCTCTATGGGCTTCCAAATATCCCTTTGCCAATTCCACAAGAACAGCCTTAGCGAAAGGCTTCTTGAAGGGAAAGATGTAACTCTGTGAGATGAATTAACAGAACACAGAGCAGTTTCTCAGAAAGCTTCTTTCCAGTTTTGAACGGAAGATATTTCCTTTTTCACCATAGCCCTCTATGGGCTTCCAAATATCCCTTTGCCAATTCCTCAAGAACAGCCTTAGCGAAAGGCTTCTTGAAGGGAAAGATGTAACTCTGTGAGATGAATTAACAGAACACAGAGCAGTTTCTCAGAAAGCTTCTTTCCAGTTTTGAACGGAAGATATTTCCTTTTTCACCATAGCCCTCTATGGGCTTCCAAATATCCCTTTGCCAAATCCACAAGAACAGCCTTAGCGAAAGGCTTCTTGAAGGGAAAGATGTAACTCTATGAGATGAATTAACAGAACACAGAGCAGTTTCTCAGAAAGCTTCTTTCCAGTTTTGAACGGAAGATATTTCCTTTTTCACCATAGCCCTCTATGGGCTTCCAAATATCCCTTTGCCAATTCCACAAGAACAGCCTTAGCGAAAGGCTTCTTGAAGGGAAAGATGTAACTCTGTCAGATGAATTAACAGAACACAGAGCAGTTTCTCAGAAAGATTCTTTCCAGTTTTGAACGGAAGATATTTCCTTTTTCACCATAGCCCTCTATGGGCTTCCAAATATCCCTTTGCCAATTCCACAAGAACAGCCTTAGCGAAAGGCTTCTTGAAGGGAAAGATGTAACTCTGTGAGATGAATTAACAGAACACAGAGCAGTTTCTCAGAAAGCTTCTTTCCAGTTTTGAACGGAAGATATTTCCTTTTTCACCATAGCCCTCTATGGGCTTCCAAATATCCCTTTGCCAATTCCTCAAGAACAGCCTTAGCGAAAGGCTTCTTGAAGGGAAAGATGTAACTCTGTGAGATGAATTAACAGAACACAGAGCAGTTTCTCAGAAAGCTTCTTTCCAGTTTTGAACGGAAGATATTTCCTTTTTCACCATAGCCCTCTATGGGCTTCCAAATATCCCTTTGCCAATTCCACAAGAACAGCCTTAGCGAAAGGCTTCTTGAAGGGAAAGATGTAACTCTGTGAGATGAATTAACAGAACACAGAGCAGTTTCTCAGAAAGCTTCTTTCCAGTTTTGAACGGAAGATATTTCCTTTTTCACCATAGCCCTCTATGGGCTTCCAAATATCCCTTTGCCAATTCCACAAGAACAGCCTTAGCGAAAGGCTCCTTGAAGGGAAAGATGTAACTCTGTGAGATGAATTAACAGAACACAGAGCAGTTTCTCAGAAAGCTTCTTTCCAGTTTTGAACGGAAGATATTTCCTTTTTCACCATAGCCCTCTATGGGCTTCCAAATATCCCTTTGCCAATTCCTCAAGAACAGCCTTAGCGAAAGGCTTCTTGAAGGGAAAGATGTAACTCTGTGAGATGAATTAACAGAACACAGAGCAGTTTCTCAGAAAGCTTCTTTCCAGTTTTGAACGGAAGATATTTCCTTTTTCACCATAGCCCTCTATGGGCCTCCAAATATCCCTTTGCCAATTCCACAAGAACAGCCTTAGCGAAAGGCTTCTTGAAGGGAAAGATGTAACTCTCTGAGATGAATTAACAGAACACAGAGCAGTTTCTCAGAAAGCTTCTTTCCAGTTTTGAACGGAAGATATTTCCTTTTTCACCATAGCCCTCTATGGGCTTCCAAATATCCCTTTGCCAATTCCACAAGAACAGCCTTAGCGAAAGGCTTCTTGAAGGGAAAGATGTAACTCTGTCAGATGAATTAACAGAACACAGAGCAGTTTCTCAGAAAGCTTCTTTCCAGTTTTGAACGGAAGATATTTCCTTTTTCACCATAGCCCTCTTTGGGCTTCCAAATATCCCTTTGCCAGTTCCACAAGAACAGCCTTAGCGAAAGGCTTCTTGAAGGGAAAGATGTAACTCTGTGAGATGAATTAACAGAACACAGAGCAGATTCTCAGAAAGCTTCTTTCCAGTTTTGAACGGAAGATATTTCCTTTTTCACCATAGCCCTCTATGGGCTTCCAAATATCCCTTTGCCAATTCCACAAGAACAGCCTTAGCGAAAGGCTTCTTGAAGGGAAAGATGTAACTCTGTGAGATGAATTAACAGAACACAGAGCAGTTTCTCAGAAAGCTTCTTTCCAGTTTTGAACGGAAGATATTTCCTTTTTCACCATAGCCCTCTATGGGCTTCCAAATATCCCTTTGCCAATTCCACAAGAACAGCCTTAGCGAAAGGCTCCTTGAAGGGAAAGATGTAACTCTGTGAGATGAATTAACAGAACACAGAGCAGTTTCTCAGAAAGCTTCTTTCCAGTTTTGAACGGAAGATATTTCCTTTTTCACCATAGCCCTCTATGGGCTTCCAAATATCCCTTTGCCAATTCCTCAAGAACAGCCTTAGCGAAAGGCTTCTTGAAGGGAAAGATGTAACTCTGTGAGATGAATTAACAGAACACAGAGCAGTTTCTCAGAAAGCTTCTTTCCAGTTTTGAACGGAAGATATTTCCTTTTTCACCATAGCCCTCTATGGGCTTCCAAATATCCCTTTGCCAATTCCACAAGAACAGCCTTAGCGAAAGGCTTCTTGAAGGGAAAGATGTAACTCTGTCAGATGAATTAACAGAACACAGAGCAGTTTCTCAGAAAGATTCTTTCCAGTTTTGAACGGAAGATATTTCCTTTTTCACCATAGCCCTCTATGGGCTTCCAAATATCCCTTTGCCAATTCCACAAGAACAGCCTTAGCGAAAGGCTTCTTGAAGGGAAAGATGTAACTCTGTGAGATGAATTAACAGAACACAGAGCAGTTTCTCAGAAAGCTTCTTTCCAGTTTTGAACGGAAGATATTTCCTTTTTCACCATAGCCCTCTATGGGCTTCCAAATATCCCTTTGCAAATTCCTCAAGAACAGCCTTAGCGAAAGGCTTCTTGAAGGGAAAGATGTAACTCTGTGAGATGAATTAACAGAACACAGAGCAGTTTCTCAGAAAGCTTCTTTCCAGTTTTGAACGGAAGATATTTCCTTTTTCACCATAGCCCTCTATGGGCTTCCAAATATCCCTTTGCCAATTCCACAAGAACAGCCTTAGCGAAAGGCTTCTTGAAGGGAAAGATGTAACTCTGTGAGATGAATTAACAGAACACAGAGCAGTTTCTCAGAAAGCTTCTTTCCAGTTTTGAACGGAAGATATTTCCTTTTTCACAATAGCCCTCTATGGGCTTCCAAATATCCCTTTGCCAATTCCACAAGAACAGCCTTAGCGAAAGGCTTCTTGAAGGGAAAGATGTAACTCTGTGAGATGAATTAACAGAACACAGAGCAGTTTCTCAGAAAGCTTCTTTCCAGTTTTGAACGGAAGATATTTCCTTTTTCACCATAGCCCTCTATGGGCTTCCAAATATCCCTTTGCCAGTTCCACAAGAACAGCCTTAGCGAAAGGCTTCTTGAAGGGAAAGATGTAACTCTGTGAGATGAATTAACAGAACACAGAGCAGTTTCTCAGAAAGCTTCTTTCCAGTTTTGAACGGAAGATATTTCCTTTTTCACCATAGCCCTCTATGGGCTTCCAAATATCCCTTTGCCAATTCCACAAGAACAGCCTTAGCGAAAGGCTTCTTGAAGGGAAAGATGTAACTCTGTGAGATGAATGAACAGAACACAGAGCAGTTTCTCACAAAGCTTCTTTCCAGTTTTGAACGGAAGATATTTCCTTTTTCACCATAGCCCTCCATGGGCTTCCAAATATCCCTTTGCCAATTCCACAAGAACAGCCTTAGCGAAAGGCTTCTTGAAGGGAAAGATGTAACTCTGTGAGATGAATGAACAGAACACAGAGCAGTTTCTCAGAAAGTTTCTTTCCAGTTTTGAACGGAAGATATTTCCTTTTTCACCATAGCCCTCTATGGGCTTCCAAATATCCCTTTGCCAATTCCACAAGAACAGCCTTAGCGAAAGGCTTCTTGAAGGGAAAGACGTAACTCTGTGAGATGAATTAACAGAACACAGAGCGGTTTCTCAGAAAGCTTCTTTCCAGTTTTGAACGGAAGATATTTCCTTTTTCACCCTAGCCTTCTATGGGCTTCCAAATATCACTTTGCCAATTCCACAAGAACAGCCTTAGCGAAAGGCTTCTTGAAGGGAAAGATGTAACTCTGTGAGATGAATTAACAGAACACAGAGCAGTTTCTCAGAAAGCTTCTTTCCAGTTTTGAACGGAAGATATTTCCTTTTTCACCATAGCCCTCTATGGGCTTCCAAATATCCCTTTGCCAATTCCACAAGAACAGCCTTAGCGAAAGGCTTCTTGAAGGGAAAGATGTAACTCTGTGAGATGAATTAACAGAACACAGAGCAGTTTCTCAGAAAGCTTCTTTCCAGTTTTGAACGGAAGATATTTTCTTTTTCACCATAGCCCTCTATGGGATTCCAAATATCCCTTTGCCAATTCTATAAGAACAGCCTTAGCGAAAGGCTTCTTGAAGGGAAAGATGTAACTCTGTGAGATGAATTTACAGAACACAGAGCAGTTTCTCAGAAAGCTTCTTTCGAGTTTTGAACGGAAGATATTTCCTTTTTCACCATAGCCCTCTATGGGCTTCCAAATATCCCTTTGCCAATTCCACAAGAACAGCCTTAGCGAAAGGCTTCTTGAAGGGAAAGATGTAACTCTGTGAGATGAATTAACAGAACACAGAGCAGTTTCTCAGAAAGCTTCTTTCCAGTTTTGAACGGAAGATATTTCCTTTTTCACAATAGCCCTCTATGGGCTTCCAAATATCCCTTTGCCAATTCCACAAGAACAGCCTTAGCGAAAGGCTTCTTGAAGGGAAAGATGTAACTCTGTGAGATGAATTAACAGAACACAGAGCAGTTTCTCAGAAAGCTTCTTTCCAGTTTTGAACGGAAGATATTTCCTTTTTCACCATAGCCCTCTATGGGCTTCCAAATATCCCTTTGCCAATTCCTCAAGAACAGCCTTAGCGAAAGGCTTCTTGAAGGGAAAGATGTAACTCTGTGAGATGAATTAACAGAACACAGAGCAGTTTCTCAGAAAGCTTCTTTCCAGTTTTGAACGGAAGATATTTCCTTTTTCACCATAGCCCTCTATGGGCTTCCAAATATCCCTTTGCCAAATCCACAAGAACAGCCTTAGCGAAAGGCTTCTTGAAGGGAAAGATGTAACTCTATGAGATGAATTAACAGAACACAGAGCAGTTTCTCAGAAAGCTTCTTTCCAGTTTTGAACGGAAGATATTTCCTTTTTCACCATAGCCCTCTATGGGCTTCCAAATATCCCTTTGCCAATTCCACAAGAACAGCCTTAGCGAAAGGCTTCTTGAAGGGAAAGATGTAACTCTGTCAGATGAATTAACAGAACACAGAGCAGTTTCTCAGAAAGATTCTTTCCAGTTTTGAACGGAAGATATTTCCTTTTTCACCATAGCCCTCTATGGGCTTCCAAATATCCCTTTGCCAATTCCACAAGAACAGCCTTAGCGAAAGGCTTCTTGAAGGGAAAGATGTAACTCTGTGAGATGAATTAACAGAACACAGAGCAGTTTCTCAGAAAGCTTCTTTCCAGTTTTGAACGGAAGATATTTCCTTTTTCACCATAGCCCTCTATGGGCTTCCAAATATCCCTTTGCCAATTCCTCAAGAACAGCCTTAGCGAAAGGCTTCTTGAAGGGAAAGATGTAACTCTGTGAGATGAATTAACAGAACACAGAGCAGTTTCTCAGAAAGCTTCTTTCCAGTTTTGAACGGAAGATATTTCCTTTTTCACCATAGCCCTCTATGGGCTTCCAAATATCCCTTTGCCAATTCCACAAGAACAGCCTTAGCGAAAGGCTTCTTGAAGGGAAAGATGTAACTCTGTGAGATGAATTAACAGAACACAGAGCAGTTTCTCAGAAAGCTTCTTTCCAGTTTTGAACGGAAGATATTTCCTTTTTCACCATAGCCCTCTATGGGCTTCCAAATATCCCTTTGCCAATTCCACAAGAACAGCCTTAGCGAAAGGCTCCTTGAAGGGAAAGATGTAACTCTGTGAGATGAATTAACAGAACACAGAGCAGTTTCTCAGAAAGCTTCTTTCCAGTTTTGAACGGAAGATATTTCCTTTTTCACCATAGCCCTCTATGGGCTTCCAAATATCCCTTTGCCAGTTCCACAAGAACAGCCTTAGCGAAAGGCTTCTTGAAGGGAAAGATGTAACTCTGTGAGATGAATTAACAGAACACAGATCAGTTTCTCAGAAAGCTTCTTTCCAGTTTTGAACGGAAGATATTTCCTTTTTCACCATAGCCCTCTATGGGCTTCCAAATATCCCTTTGCCAATTCCACAAGAACAGCCTTAGCGAAAGGCTTCTTGAAGGGAAAGATGTAACTCTGTGAGATGAATGAACAGAACACAGAGCAGTTTCTCACAAAGCTTCTTTCCAGTTTTGAACGGAAGATATTTCCTTTTTCACCATAGCCCTCTATGGGCTTCCAAATATCCCTTTGCCAATTCCACAAGAACAGCCTTAGCGAAAGGCTTCTTGAAGGGAAAGATGTAACTCTGTGAGATGAATGAACAGAACACAGAGCAGTTTCTCAGAAAGTTTCTTTCCAGTTTTGAACGGAAGATATTTCCTTTTTCACCATAGCCCTCTATGGGCTTCCAAATATCCCTTTGCCAATTCCACAAGAACAGCCTTAGCGAAAGGCTTCTTGAAGGGAAAGATGTAACTCTGTGAGATGAATTAACAGAACACAGAGCAGTTTCTCAGAAAGCTTCTTTCCAGTTTTGAACGGAAGATATTTCCTTTTTCACCATAGCCCTCTATGGGCTTCCAAATATCCCTTTGCCAATTCCACAAGAACAGCCTTAGCGAAAGGCTTCTTGAAGGGAAAGATGTAACTCTGTGAGATGAATGAACAGAACACAGAGCAGTTTCTCAGAAAGCTTCTTTCCAGTTTTGAACGGAAGATATTTCCTTTTTCACCATAGCCCTCTATGGGCTCCCAAATACCCCTTTGCCAATTCCACAAGAACAGCCTTAGCGAAAGGCTTCTTGAAGGGAAAGATGTAACTCTGTGAGATGAATTAACAGAACACAGAGCAGTTTCTCAGAAAGCTTCTTTCCAGTTTTGAACGGAAGATATTTCCTTTTTCACCATAGCCCTCTATGGGCTTCCAAATATCCCTTTGCCAATTCCACAAGAACAGCCTTAGCGAAAGGCTTCTTGAAGGGAAAGATGTAACTCTGTGAGATGAATGAACAGAACACAGAGCAGTTTCTCAGAAAGCTTCTTTCCAGTTTTGAACGGCAGATATTTCCTTTTTCACCATAGCCCTCTATGGGCTTCCAAATATCCCTTTGCCAATTCCACAAGAACAGCCTTAGCGAAAGGCTTCTTGAAGGGAAAGATGTAACTCTGTGAGATGAATTAACAGAACACAGAGCAGTTTCTCAGAAAGCTTCTTTCCAGTTTTGAACGGAAGATATTTCCTTTTTCACCATAGCCCTCTATGGGCTTCCAAATATCCCTTTGCCAATTCCACAAGAACAGCCTTAGCGAAAGGCTTCTTGAAGGGAAAGATGTAACTCTGTGAGATGAATGAACAGAACACAGAGCAGTTTCTCAGAAAGCTTCTTTCCAGTTTTGAACGGAAGATATTTCCTTTTTCACCATAGCCCTCTATGGGCTTCCAAATATCCCTTTGCCAATTCCACAAGAACAGCCCTAGCGAAAGGCTTCTTGAAGGGAAAGATGTAACTCTGTGAGATGAATGAACAGAACACAGAGCAGTTTCTCAGAAATCTTCTTTCCAGTTTTGAACGGAAGATATTTCCTTTTTCACCGTAGCCCTCTATGGGCTTCCAAATATCCCTTTGCCAATTCCACAAGAACAGCCTTAGCGAAAGGCTTCTTGAAGGGAAAGATGTAACTCTGTGAGATGAATTAACAGAACACAGAGCAGTTTCTCAGAAAGCTTCTTTCCAGTTTTGAACGGAAGATATTTCCTTTTTCACCATAGCCCTCTATGGGCTTCCCAATATCCCTTTGCCAATTCCACAAGAACAGCCTTAGCGAAAGGCTTCTTGAAGGGAAAGATGTAACTCTGTGAGATGAATGAACAGAACACAGAGCAGTTTCTCAGAAAGCTTCTTTCCAGTTTTGAACGGAAGATATTTCCTTTTTCACCATAGCCGTCTATGGGCTTCCAAATATCCCTTTGCCAATTCCACAAGAACAGCCTTAGCGAAAGGCTTCTTGAAGGGAAAGATGTAACTCTGTGAGATGAATTAACAGAACACAGAGCAGATTCTCAGAAAGCTTCTTTCCAGTTTTGAACGGAAGATATTTCCTTTTTCACCATAGCCCTCTATGGGCTTCCAAATATCCCTTTGCCAATTCCTCAAGAACAGCCTTAGCGAAAGGCTTCTTGAAGGGAAAGATGTAACTCTGTGAGATGAATTAACAGAACACAGAGCAGTTTCTCAGAAAGCTTCTTTCCAGTTTTGAACGGAAGATATTTCCTTTTTCACCATAGCCCTCTATGGGCTTCCAAATATCCCTTTGCCAATTCCACAAGAACAGCCTTAGCGAAAGGCTTCTTGAAGGGAAAGATGTAACTCTGTGAGATGAATTAACAGAACACAGAGCAGTTTCTCAGAAAGCTTCTTTCCAGTTTTGAACGGAAGATATTTCCTTTTTCACCATAGCCCTCTATGGGCTTCCAAATATCCCTTTGCCAATTCCACAAGAACAGCCTTAGCGAAAGGCTTCTTGAAGGGAAAGATGTAACTCTGTGAGATGAATTAACAGAACACAGAGCAGTTTCTCAGAAAGCTTCTTTCCAGTTTTGAACGGAAGATATTTCCTTTTTCACCATAGCCCTCTATGGGCTTCCAAATATCCCTTTGCCAATTCCTCAAGAACAGCCTTAGCGAAAGGCTTCTTGAAGGGAAAGATGTAACTCTGTGAGATGAATGAACAGAACACAGAGCAGTTTCTCAGAAAGCTTCTTTCCAGTTTTGAACGGAAGATATTTCCTTTTTCACCATAGCCCTCTAGGGGCTTCCAAATATCACTTTGCCAATTGCACAAGAAAAGCCTTAGCGAAAGGCTTCTTGAAGGGAAAGATGTAACTCTGTGAGATGAATTAACAGAACACAGAGCAGTTTCTCAGAAAGCTTCTTTCCAGTTTTGAACGGAACATATTTCCTTTTTCACCATAGCCCTCTATGGGCTTCCAAATATCCCTTTGCCAATTCCACAAGAACAGCCTTAGCGAAAGGCTTCTTGAAGGGAAAGATGTAACTCTGTCAGATGAATGAACAGAACACAGAGCAGTTTCTCAGAAAGATTCTTTCCAGTTTTGAACGGAAGATATTTCCTTTTTCACCATAGCCCCCTATGGGCTTCCAAATATCCCTTTGCCAATTCCACAAGAACAGCCTTAGCGAAAGGCTTCTTGAAGGGAAAGATGTAACTCTGTGAGATGAATTAACAGAACACAGAGCAGTTTCTCAGAAAGCTTCTTTCCAGTTTTGAACGGAAGATATTTCCTTTTTCACCATAGCCCTCTATGGGCTTCCAAATATCCCTTTGCCAATTCCACAAGAACAGCCTTAGCGAAAGGCTTCTTGAAGGGAAAGATGTAACACTGTGAGATGAATTAACAGAACACAGAGCAGTTTCTCAGAAAGCTTGTTTCCAGTTTTGAACGGAAGATATTTCCTTTTTCACTATAGCCCTCTATGGGCTTCCAAATATCCCTTTGCCAATTCCACAAGAACAGCCTTAGCGAAAGGCTTCTTGAAGGGAAAGATGTAACTCTGTGAGATGAATGAACAGAACACAGAGCAGTTTCTCAGAAAGATTCTTTCCAGTTTTGAACGGAAGATATTTCCTTTTTCACCATAGCCCTCTATGGGCTTCCAAATATCCCTTTGCCAATTCCACAAGAACAGCCTTAGCGAAAGGCTTCTTGAAGGGAAAGATGTAACTCTGTGAGATGAATTAACAGAACACAGAGCAGTTTCTCAGAACGCTTCTTTCCAGTTTTGAACGGAAGATATTTCCTTTTTCACCATAGCCCTCTATGGGCTTCCAAATATCCCTTTGCCAATTCCTCAAGAACAGCCTTAGCGAAAGGCTTCTTGAAGGGAAAGATGTAACTCTGTGAGATGAATTAACAGAACACAGAGCAGTTTCTCAGAAAGCTTCTTTCCAGTTTTGAACGGAAGATATTTCCTTTTTCACCATAGCCCTCTATGGGCTTCCAAATATCCCTTTGCCAATTCCACAAGAACAGCCTTAGCGAAAGGCTTCTTGAAGGGAAAGATGTAACTCTGTGAGATGAATTAACAGAACACAGAGCAGTTTCTCAGAAAGCTTCTTTCCAGTTTTGAACGGAAGATATTTTCTTTTTCACCATAGCCCTCTATGGGATTCCAAATATCCCTTTGCCAATTCTACAAGAACAGCCTTAGCGAAAGGCTTCTTGAAGGGAAAGATGTAACTCTGTGAGATGAATTTACAGAACACAGAGCAGTTTCTCAGAAAGCTTCTTTCGAGTTTTGAACGGAAGATATTTCCTTTTTCACCATAGCCCTCTATGGGCTTCCAAATATCCCTTTGCCAATTCCACAAGAACAGCCTTAGCGAAAGGCTTCTTGAAGGGAAAGATGTAACTCTGTGAGATGAATTAACAGAACACAGAGCAGTTTCTCAGAAAGCTTCTTTCCAGTTTTGAACGGAAGATATTTCCTTTTTCACAATAGCCCTCTATGGGCTTCCAAATATCCCTTTGCCAATTCCACAAGAACAGCCTTAGCGAAAGGCTTCTTGAAGGGAAAGATGTAACTCTGTGAGATGAATTAACAGAACACAGAGCAGTTTCTCAGAAAGCTTCTTTCCAGTTTTGAGCGGAAGATATTTCCTTTTTCACCATAGCCCTCTATGGGCTTCCAAATATCCCTTTGCCAATTCCTCAAGAACAGCCTTAGCGAAAGGCTTCTTGAAGGGAAAGATGTAACTCTGTGAGATGAATTAACAGAACACAGAGCAGTTTCTCAGAAAGCTTCTTTCCAGTTTTGAACGGAAGATATTTCCTTTTTCACCATAGCCCTCTATGGGTTTCCAAATATCCCTTTGCCAAATCCACAAGAACAGCCTGAGCGAAAGGCTTCTTGAAGGGAAAGATGTAACTCTATGAGATGAATTAACAGAACACAGAGCAGTTTCTCAGAAAGCTTCTTTCCAGTTTTGAACGGAAGATATTTCCTTTTTCACCATAGCCCTCTATGGGCTTCCAAATATCCCTTTGCCAATTCCACAAGAACAGCCTTAGCGAAAGGCTTCTTGAAGGGAAAGATGTAACTCTGTCAGATGAATTAACAGAACACAGAGCAGTTTCTCAGAAAGTTTCTTTCCAGTTTTGAACGGAAGATATTTCCTTTTTCACCATAGCCCTCTATGGGCTTCCTAATATCCCTTTGCCAATTCCACAAGAACAGCCTTAGCGAAAGGCTTCTTGAAGGGAAAGATGTAACTCTGTGAGATGAATTAACAGAACACAGAGCAGTTTCTCAGAAAGCTTCTTTCCAGTTTTGAACGGAAGATATTTCCTTTTTCACCATAGCCCTCTATGGGCTTCCAAATATCCCTTTGCCAATTCCTCAAGAACAGCCTTAGCGAAAGGCTTCTTGAAGGGAAAGATGTAACTCTGTGAGATGAATTAACAGAACACAGAGCAGTTTCTCAGAAAGCTTCTTTCCAGTTTTGAACGGAAGATATTTCCTTTTTCACCATAGCCCTCTATGGGCTTCCAAATATCCCTTTGCCAATTCCACAAGAACAGCCTTAGCGAAAGGCTTCTTGAAGGGAAAGATGTAACTCTGTGAGATGAATTAACAGAACACAGAGCAGTTTCTCAGAAAGCTTCTTTCCAGTTTTGAACGGAAGATATTTCCTTTTTCACCATAGCCCTCTATGGGCTTCCAAATATCCCTTTGCCAATTCCACAAGAACAGCCTTAGCGAAAGGCTCCTTGAAGGGAAAGATGTAACTCTGTGAGATGAATTAACAGAACACAGAGCAGTTTCTCAGAAAGCTTCTTTCCAGTTTTGAACGGAAGATATTTCCTTTTTCACCATAGCCCTCTATGGGCTTCCAAATATCCCTTTGCCAATTCCTCAAGAACAGCCTTAGCGAAAGGCTTCTTGAAGGGAAAGATGTAACTCTGTGAGATGAATTAACAGAACACAGAGCAGTTTCTCAGAAAGCTTCTTTCCAGTTTTGAACGGAAGATATTTCCTTTTTCACCATAGCCCTCTATGGGCCTCCAAATATCCCTTTGCCAATTCCACAAGAACAGCCTTAGCGAAAGGCTTCTTGAAGGGAAAGATGTAACTCTCTGAGATGAATTAACAGAACACAGAGCAGTTTCTCAGAAAGCTTCTTTCCAGTTTTGAACGGAAGATATTTCCTTTTTCACCATAGCCCTCTATGGGCTTCCAAATATCCCTTTGCCAATTCCACAAGAACAGCCTTAGCGAAAGGCTTCTTGAAGGGAAAGATGTAACTCTGTCAGATGAATTAACAGAACACAGAGCAGTTTCTCAGAAAGCTTCTTTCCAGTTTTGAACGGAAGATATTTCCTTTTTCACCATAGCCCTCTATGGGCTTCCAAATATCCCTTTGCCAGTTCCACAAGAACAGCCTTAGCGAAAGGCTTCTTGAAGGGAAAGATGTAACTCTGTGAGATGAATTAACAGAACACAGAGCAGATTCTCAGAAAGCTTCTTTCCAGTTTTGAACGGAAGATATTTCCTTTTTCACCATAGCCCTCTATGGGCTTCCAAATATCCCTTTGCCAATTCCACAAGAACAGCCTTAGCGAAAGGCTTCTTGAAGGGAAAGATGTAACTCTGTGAGATGAATTAACAGAACACAGAGCAGTTTCTCAGAAAGCTTCTTTCCAGTTTTGAACGGAAGATATTTCCTTTTTCACCATAGCCCTCTATGGGCTTCCAAATATCCCTTTGCCAATTCCACAAGAACAGCCTTAGCGAAAGGCTCCTTGAAGGGAAAGATGTAACTCTGTGAGATGAATTAACAGAACACAGAGCAGTTTCTCAGAAAGCTTCTTTCCAGTTTTGAACGGAAGATATTTCCTTTTTCACCATAGCCCTCTATGGGCTTCCAAATATCCCTTTGCCAATTCCTCAAGAACAGCCTTAGCGAAAGGCTTCTTGAAGGGAAAGATGTAACTCTGTGAGATGAATTAACAGAACACAGAGCAGTTTCTCAGAAAGCTTCTTTCCAGTTTTGAACGGAAGATATTTCCTTTTTCACCATAGCCCTCTATGGGCTTCCAAATATCCCTTTGCCAATTCCACAAGAACAGCCTTAGCGAAAGGCTTCTTGAAGGGAAAGATGTAACTCTGTCAGATGAATTAACAGAACACAGAGCAGTTTCTCAGAAAGATTCTTTCCAGTTTTGAACGGAAGATATTTCCTTTTTCACCATAGCCCTCTATGGGCTTCCAAATATCCCTTTGCCAATTCCACAAGAACAGCCTTAGCGAAAGGCTTCTTGAAGGGAAAGATGTAACTCTGTGAGATGAATTAACAGAACACAGAGCAGTTTCTCAGAAAGCTTCTTTCCAGTTTTGAACGGAAGATATTTCCTTTTTCACCATAGCCCTCTATGGGCTTCCAAATATCCCTTTGCCAATTCCTCAAGAACAGCCTTAGCGAAAGGCTTCTTGAAGGGAAAGATGTAACTCTGTGAGATGAATTAACAGAACACAGAGCAGTTTCTCAGAAAGCTTCTTTCCAGTTTTGAACGGAAGATATTTCCTTTTTCACCATAGCCCTCTATGGGCTTCCAAATATCCCTTTGCCAATTCCACAAGAACAGCCTTAGCGAAAGGCTTCTTGAAGGGAAAGATGTAACTCTTTCAGATGAATTAACAGAACACAGAGCAGTTTCTCAGAAAGCTTCTTTCCAGTTTTGAACGGTAGATATTTCCTTTTTCACCATAGCCCTCTATGGGCTTCCAAATATCCCTTTGCCAATTCCTCAAGAACAGACTTAGCGAAAGGCTTCTTGAAGGGAAAGATGTAACTCTGTGAGATGAATTAACAGAACACAGAGCAGTTTCTCAGAAAGCTTCTTTCCAGTTTTGAACGGAAGATATTTCCTTTTTCACCATAGCCCTCTATGGGCTTCCAAATATCCCTTTGCCAGTTCCACAAGAACAGCCTTAGCGAAAGGCTTCTTGAAGGGAAAGATGTAACTCTGTGAGATGAATTAACAGAACACAGAGCAGTTTCTCAGAAAGCTTCTTTCCAGTTTTGAACGGAAGATATTTCCTTTTTCACCATAGCCCTCTATGGGCTTCCAAATATCCCTTTGCCAATTCCACAAGAACAGCCTTAGCGAAAGGCTTCTTGAAGGGAAAGATGTAACTCTGTGAGATGAATGAACAGAACACAGAGCAGTTTCTCACAAAGCTTCTTTCCAGTTTTGAACGGAAGATATTTCCTTTTTCACCATAGCCCTCTATGGGCTTCCAAATATCCCTTTGCCAATTCCACAAGAACAGCCTTAGCGAAAGGCTTCTTGAAGGGAAAGATGTAACTCTGTGAGATGAATGAACAGAACACAGAGCAGTTTCTCAGAAAGTTTCTTTCCAGTTTTGAACGGAAGATATTTCCTTTTTCACCATAGCCCTCTATGGGCTTCCAAATATCCCTTTGCCAATTCCACAAGAACAGCCTTAGCGAAAGGCTTCTTGAAGGGAAAGACGTAACTCTGTGAGATGAATTAACAGAACACAGAGCGGTTTCTCAGAAAGCTTCTTTCCAGTTTTGAACTGAAGATATTTCCTTTTTCACCCTAGCCTTCTATGGGCTTCCAAATATCACTTTGCCAATTCCACAAGAACAGCCTTAGCGAAAGGCTTCTTGAAGGGAAAGATGTAACTCTGTGAGGTGAATTAACAGAACACAGAGCAGTTTCTCAGAAAGCTTCTTTCCAGTTTTGAACGGAAGATATTTCCTTTTTCACCATAGCCCTCCATGGGCTTCCAAATATCCCTTTGCCAATTCCAAAAGAACAGCCTTAGCGAAAGGCTTCTTGAAGGGAAAGATGTAACTCTGTGAGATGAATTAACAGAACACAGAGCAGTTTCTCAGAAAGCTTGTTTCCAGTTTTAAACGGAAGATATTTCCTTTTTCACCATAGCCCTCTATGGGCTTCCACATATCCCTTTGCCAATTCCAAAAGAACAGCCTTAGCGAAAGGCTTCTTGAAGGGAAAGATGTAACTCTGTGAGATGAATTAACAGAACACAGAGCAGTTTCTCAGAAAGCTTGTTTCCAGTTTTAAACGGAAGATATTTCCTTTTTCACCATAGCCCTCTATGGGCTTCCAAATAACCCTTTGCCAATTCCACAAGAACAGCCTTAGCGAAAGGCTCCTTGAAGGGAAAAATGTAACTCTGTGAGATGAATTAACAGAACACAGAGCAGTTTCTCAGAAAGCTTCTTTCCAGTTTTGAACGGAAGGTATTTCCTTTTTCACAATAGCCCTCTATGGGCTTCCCAATATCCCTTTGCCAATTACACAAGAACAGCCTTAGCGAAAGGCTTCTTGAAGGGAAAGATGTAACTCTGTGAGATGAATTAACAGAACACAGAGCAGTTTCTCAGAAAGCTTCTTTCCAGTTTTGAACGGAAGATATTTCCTTTTTCACCATAGCCCTCTATGGGCTTCCAAATATCCCTTTGCCAATTCCACAAGAACAGCCTTAGCGAAAGGCTTCTTGAAGGGAAAGATGTAACTCTGTGAGATGAATTAACAGAACACAGAGCAGTTTCTCAGAAAGCTTCTTTCCAGTTTTGAACGGAAGATATTTCCTTTTTCACCATAGCCCTCTATGGGCTTCCAAATATCCCTTTGCCAATTCCACAAGAACAGCCTTAGCGAAAGGCTTCTTGAAGGGAAAGATGTAACTCTGTGAGATGAATGAACAGAACACAGAGCAGTTTCTCAGAAAGCTTCTTTCCAGTTTTGAACGGAAGATATTTCCTTTTTCACCATAGCCCTCTATGGGCTCCCAAATACCCCTTTGCCAATTCCACAAGAACAGCCTTAGCGAAAGGCTTCTTGAAGGGAAAGATGTAACTCTGTGAGATGAATTAACAGAACACAGAGCAGTTTCTCAGAAAGCTTCTTTCCAGTTTTGAACGGAAGATATTTCCTTTTTCACCATAGCCCTCTATGGGCTTCCAAATATCCCTTTGCCAATTCCACAAGAACAGCCTTAGCGAAAGGCTTCTTGAAGGGAAAGATGTAACTCTGTGAGATGAATGAACAGAACACAGAGCAGTTTCTCAGAAAGCTTCTTTCCAGTTTTGAACGGCAGATATTTCCTTTTTCACCATAGCCCTCTATGGGCTTCCAAATATCCCTTTGCCAATTCCACAAGAACAGCCTTAGCGAAAGGCTTCTTGAAGGGAAAGATGTAACTCTGTGAGATGAATTAACAGAACACAGAGCAGTTTCTCAGAAAGCTTCTTTCCAGTTTTGAACGGAAGATATTTCCTTTTTCACCATAGCCCTCTATGGGCTTCCAAATATCCCTTTGCCAATTCCACAAGAACAGCCTTAGCGAAAGGCTTCTTGAAGGGAAAGATGTAACTCTGTGAGATGAATTAACAGAACACAGAGCAGTTTCTCAGAAAGATTCTTTCCAGTTTTGAACGGAAGATATTTCCTTTTTCACCATAGCCCTCTATGGGCTTCCAAATATCCCTTTGCCAATTCCACAAGAACAGCCTTAGCGAAAGGCTTCTTGAAGGGAAAGATGTAACTCTGTGAGATGAATGAACAGAACACAGAGCAGTTTCTCAGAAAGCTTCTTTCCAGTTTTGAACGGAAGATATTTCCTTTTTCACCGTAGCCCTCTATGGGCTTCCAAATATCCCTTTGCCAATTCCACAAGAACAGCCTTAGCGAAAGGCTTCTTGAAGGGAAAGATGTAACTCTGTGAGATGAATGAACAGAACACAGAGCAGTTTCTCAGAAAGCTTCTTTCCAGTTTTGAACGGAAGATATTTCCTTTTTCACCATAGCCGTCTATGGGCTTCCAAATATCCCTTTGCCAATTCCACAAGAACAGCCTTAGCGAAAGGCTTCTTGAAGGGAAAGATGTAACTCTGTGAGATGAATTAACAGAACACAGAGCAGTTTCTCAGAAAGCTTCTTTCCAGTTTTGAACGGAAGATATTTTCTTTTTCACCATAGCCCTCTATGGGCTTCCAAATATCCGTTTGCCAATTCCACAAGAACAGCCTTAGATAAAGGCTTCTTGAAGGGAAAGATGTAACTCTGTGAGATGAATTAACAGAACACAGAGCAGTTTCTCAGAAAGCTTCTTTCCAGTTTTGAACGGAAGATATTTCCTTTTTCACCATAGCCCTCTATGGGCTTCCAAATATCCCTTTGCCAATTCCACAAGAACAGCCTTAGCGAAAGGCTTCTTGAAGGGAAAAATGTAACTCTGTGAGATGAATTAACAGAACACAGAGCAGTTTCTCAGAAAGCTTCTTTCCAGTTTTGAACGGAAGATATTTCCTTTTTCACCATAGCCCTCTATGTTCTTCCAAATATCCCTTTGCCAATTCCTCAAGAACAGCCTTAGCGAAAGGCTTCTTGAAGGGAAAGATGTAACTCTGTGAGATGAATTAACAGAACACAGAGCAGTTTCTCAGAAAGCTTCTTTCCAGTTTTGAACGGCAGATATTTCCTTTTTCACCATAGCCCTCTATGGGCTTCCAAATATCCCTTTGCCAATTCCACAAGAACAGCCTTAGCGAAAGGCTTCTTGAAGGGAAAGATGTAACTCTGTGAGATGAATTAACAGAACACAGAGCAGTTTCTCAGAAAGCTTCTTTCCAGTTTTGAACGGAAGATATTTCCTTTTTCACCATAGCCCTCTATGGGCTTCCAAATATCCCTTTGCCAATTCCACAAGAACAGCCTTAGCGAAAGGCTTCTTGAAGGGAAAGATGTAACTCTGTGAGATGAATGAACAGAACACAGAGCAGTTTCTCAGAAAGCTTCTTTCCAGTTTTGAACGGAAGATATTTCCTTTTTCACCATAGCCCTCTATGGGCTTCCAAATATCCCTTTGCCAATTCCACAAGAACAGCCTTAGCGAAAGGCTTCTTGAAGGGAAAGATGTAACTCTGTGAGATGAATGAACAGAACACAGAGCAGTTTCTCAGAAAGCTTCTTTCCAGTTTTGAACGGAAGATATTTCCTTTTTCACCGTAGCCCTCTATGGGCTTCCAAATATCCCTTTGCCAATTCCACAAGAACAGCCTTAGCGAAAGGCTTCTTGAAGGGAAAGATGTAACTCTGTGAGATGAATTAACAGAACACAGAGCAGTTTCTCAGAAAGCTTCTTTCCAGTTTTGAACGGAAGATATTTCCTTTTTCACCATAGCCCTCTATGGGCTTCCAAATATCCCTTTGCCAATTCCACAAGAACAGCCTTAGCGAAAGGCTTCTTGAAGGGAAAGATGTAACTCTGTGAGATGAATGAACAGAACACAGAGCAGTTTCTCAGAAAGCTTCTTTCCAGTTTTGAACGGAAGATATTTCCTTTTTCACCATAGCCGTCTATGGGCTTCCAAATATCCCTTTGCCAATTCCACAAGAACAGCCTTAGCGAAAGGCTTCTTGAAGGGAAAGATGTAACTCTGTGAGATGAATTAACAGAACACAGAGCAGTTTCTCAGAAAGCTTCTTTCCAGTTTTGAACGGAAGATATTTTCTTTTTCACCATAGCCCTCTATGGGCTTCCAAATATCCCTTTGCCAATTCCACAAGAACAGCCTTAGATAAAGGCTTCTTGAAGGGAAAGATGTAACTCTGTGAGATGAATTAACAGAACACAGAGCAGTTTCTCAGAAAGCTTCTTTCCAGTTTTGAACGGAAGATATTTACTTTTTCACCATAGCCCTCTATGGGCTTCCAAATATCCCTTTGCCAATTCCACAAGAACAGCCTTAGCGAAAGGCTTCTTGAAGGGAAAAATGTAACTCTGTGAGATGAATTAACAGAACACAGAGCAGTTTCTCAGAAAGCTTCTTTCCAGTTTTGAACGGAAGATATTTCCTTTTTCACCATAGCCCTCTATGGGCTTCCAAATATCCCTTTGCCAATTCCTCAAGAACAGCCTTAGCGAAAGGCTTCTTGAAGGGAAAGATGTAACTCTGTGAGATGAATTAACAGAACACAGAGCAGTTTCTCAGAAAGCTTCTTTCCAGTTTTGAACGGAAGATATTTCCTTTTTCACCATAGCCCTCTATGGGCTTCCAAATATCCCTTTGCCAATTCCACAAGAACAGCCTCAGGGAAAGGCTTCTTGAAGGGAAAGATGTAACTCTGTGAGATGAATTAACAGAACACAGAGCAGTTTCTCAGAAAGCTTCTTTCCAGTTTTGAACGGAAGATATTTTCTTTTTCACCATAGCCCTCTATGGGCTTCCAAATATCCCTTTGCCAATTCCACAAGAACAGCCTTAGCTAAAGGCTTCTAGAAGGGAAAGATGTAACTCTGTGAGATGAATTAACAGAACACAGAGAAGTTTCTCAGAAAGCTTCTTTCCAGTTTTGAACGGAAGATATTTCCTTTTTCACCTTAGCCCTCTATGGGCTTCCAAATATCCCTTTGCCAATTCCACAAGAACATCCTTAGCGAAAGGCTTCTTGAAGGGAAAGATGTAACTCTGTGAGATGAATTAACAGAACACAGAGCAGTTTCTCAGAAAGCTTCTTTCCAGTTTTGAACGGAAGATATTTCCTTTTTCACCATAGCCCTCTATGGGCTTCCAAATATCCCTTTGCCAATTCCACAAGAACAGCCTTAGCGAAAGGCTTCTTGAAGGGAAAGATGTAACTCTGTGAGATGAATGAACAGAACACAGAGCAGTTTCTCAGAAAGCTTCTTTCCAGTTTTGAACGGAAGATATTTCCTTTTTCACCATAGCCCTCTATGGGCTTCCAAATATCCCTTTGCCAATTCCACAAGAACAGCCTTAGCGAAAGGCTTCTTGAAGGGAAAGATGTAACTCTGTGAGATGAATTCACAGAACACAGAGCAGTTTCTCAGAAAGCTTCTTTCCAGTTTTGAACGGAAGGTATTTCCTTTTTCACCATAGCCCTCTATGGGCTTCCAAATATCCCTTTGCCAATTCCTCAAGAACAGCCTTAGCGAAAGGCTTCTTGAAGGGAAAGATGTAACTCTGTGAGATGAATTAACAGAACACAGAGCAGTTTCTCAGAAAGCTTCCTTCCAGTTTTGAACGGAAGATATTTCCTTTTTCACCATAGCCCTCTATGGGCTTCCAAATATCCCTTTGCCAATTCCACAAGAACAGCCTTAGCGAAAGGCTTCTTGAAGGGAAAGATGTAACTCTGTGAGATGAATTAACAGAACACAGAGCAGTTTCTCAGAAAGCTTCTTTCCAGTTTTGAACGGAAGATATTTTCTTTTTCACCATAGCCCTCTATGGGCTTCCAAATATCCCTTTGCCAATTCCACAAGAACAGCCTTAGCGAAAGGCTTCTTGAAGGGAAAGATGTAACTCTGTGAGATGAATTAACAGAACACAGAGCAGTTTCTCAGAAAGCTTCTTTCGAGTTTTGAACGGAAGATATTTCCTTTTTCACCATAGCCCTCTATGGGCTTCCAAATATCC
Organism: Chlorocebus sabaeus; assembly: GCF_047675955.1. Lineage (NCBI taxonomy): Eukaryota > Metazoa > Chordata > Mammalia > Primates > Cercopithecidae > Chlorocebus > Chlorocebus sabaeus. Next base: position 245,063 of record NW_027327575.1, read on the forward strand.
CTTTGCCAATTCCACAAGAACAGCCTTAGCGAAAGGCTTCTTGAAGGGAAAGATGTAACTCTGTGAGATGAATTAACAGAACACAGAGCAGTTTCTCAGAAAGCTTCTTTCCAGTTTTGAACGGAAGATATTTCCTTTTTCACCATAGCCCTCTATGGGCTTCCAAATATCCCTTTGCCAATTCCACAAGAACAGCCTTAGCGAAAGGCTTCTTGAAGGGAAAGATGTAATTCTGTGAGATGAATTAACAGAACACAGAGCAGTTTCTCAGAAAGCTTCTTTCCAGTTTTGAACAGAAGATATTTCCTTTTTCACCGTAGCCCTCTATGGGCTTCCAAATATCCCTTTGCCAATTCCACAAGAACAGCCTTAGCGAAAGGCTTCTTGAAGGGAAAGATGTAACACTGTGAGATGAATTAACAGAACACAGAGCAGTTTCTCAGAAAGCTTCTTTCCAGTTTTGAACGGAAGATATTTCCTTTTTCACCATAGCCCTCTATGGGCTCCCAAATACCCCTTTGCCAATTCCACAAGAACAGCCTTAGCGAAAGGCTTCTTGAAGGGAAAGATGTAACTCTGTGAGATGAATTAACAGAACACAGAGCAGTTTCTCAGAAAGCTTCTTTCCAGTTTTGAACGGAAGATATTTCCTTTTTCACCATAGCCCTCTATGGGCTTCCAAATATCCCTTTGCCAATTCCACAAGAACAGCCTTAGCGAAAGGCTTCTTGAAGGGAAAGATGTAACTCTGTGAGATGAATGAACAGAACACAGAGCAGTTTCTCAGAAAGCTTCTTTCCAGTTTTGAACGGCAGATATTTCCTTTTTCACCATAGCCCTCTATGGGCTTCCAAATATCCCTTTGCCAATTCCACAAGAACAGCCTTAGCGAAAGGCTTCTTGAAGGGAAAGATGTAACTCTGTGAGATGAATTAACAGAACACAGAGCAGTTTCTCAGAAAGCTTCTTTCCAGTTTTGAACGGAAGATATTTCCTTTTTCACCATAGCCCTCTATGGGCTTCCAAATATCCCTTTGCCAATTCCACAAGAACAGCCTTAGCGAAAGGCTTCTTGAAGGGAAAGATGTAACTCTGTGAGATGAATGAACAGAACACAGAGCAGTTTCTCAGAAAGCTTCTTTCCAGTTTTGAACGGAAGATATTTCCTTTTTCACCATAGCCCTCTATGGGCTTCCAAATATCCCTTTGCCAATTCCACAAGAACAGCCTTAGCGAAAGGCTTCTTGAAGGGAAAGATGTAACTCTGTGAGATGAATGAACAGAACACAGAGCAGTTTCTCAGAAAGCTTCTTTCCAGTTTTGAACGGAAGATATTTCCTTTTTCACCGTAGCCCTCTATGGGCTTCCAAATATCCCTTTGCCAATTCCACAAGAACAGCCTTAGCGAAAGGCTTCTTGAAGGGAAAGATGTAACTCTGTGAGATGAATTAACAGAACACAGAGCAGTTTCTCAGAAAGCTTCTTTCCAGTTTTGAACGGAAGATATTTCCTTTTTCACCATAGCCCTCTATGGGCTTCCAAATATCCCTTTGCCAATTCCACAAGAACAGCCTTAGCGAAAGGCTTCTTGAAGGGAAAGATGTAACTCTGTGAGATGAATGAACAGAACACAGAGCAGTTTCTCAGAAAGCTTCTTTCCAGTTTTGAACGGAAGATATTTCCTTTTTCACCATAGCCGTCTATGGGCTTCCAAATATCCCTTTGCCAATTCCACAAGAACAGCCTTAGCGAAAGGCTTCTTGAAGGGAAAGATGTAACTCTGTGAGATGAATTAACAGAACACAGAGCAGTTTCTCAGAAAGCTTCTTTCCAGTTTTGAACGGAAGATATTTTCTTTTTCACCATAGCCCTCTATGGGCTTCCAAATATCCGTTTGCCAATTCCACAAGAACAGCCTTAGATAAAGGCTTCTTGAAGGGAAAGATGTAACTCTGTGAGATGAATTAACAGAACACAGAGCAGTTTCTCAGAAAGCTTCTTTCCAGTTTTGAACGGAAGATATTTCCTTTTTCACCATAGCCCTCTATGGGCTTCCAAATATCCCTTTGCCAATTCCACAAGAACAGCCTTAGCGAAAGGCTTCTTGAAGGGAAAGATGTAACTCTGTGAGATGAATTAACAGAACACAGAGCAGTTTCTCAGAAAGCTTCTTTCCAGTTTTGAACGGAAGATATTTCCTTTTTCACCATAGCCCTCTATGGGCTTCCAAATATCCCTTTGCCAATTCCACAAGAACAGCCTTAGCGAAAGGCTTCTTGAAGGGAAAGATGTAACTCTGTGAGATGAATTAACAGAACACAGAGCAGTTTCTCAGAAAGCTTCTTTCCAGTTTTGAACGGAAGATATTTCCTTTTTCACCATAGCCCTCTATGGGCTTCCAAATATCCCTTTGCCAATTCCACAAGAACAGCCTTAGCGAAAGGCTTCTTGAAGGGAAAGATGTAACTCTGTGAGATGAATTAACAGAACACAGAGCAGTTTCTCAGAAAGCTTCTTTCCAGTTTTGAACGGAAGATATTTCCTTTTTCACCATAGCCCTCTATGGGCTTCCAAATATCCCTTTGCCAATTCCACAAGAACAGCCTTAGCGAAAGGCTTCTTGAAGGGAAAGATGTAACTCTGTGAGATGAATTAACAGAACACAGAGCAGTTTCTCAGAAAGCTTCTTTCCAGTTTTGAACGGAAGATATTTCCTTTTTCACCATAGCCCTCTATGGGCTTCCAAATATCCCTTTGCCAATTCCACAAGAACAGCCTTAGCGAAAGGCTTCTTGAAGGGAAAGATGTAACTCTGTGAGATGAATGAACAGAACACAGAGCAGTTTCTCAGAAAGCTTCTTTCCAGTTTTGAACGGAAGATATTTCCTTTTTCACCATAGCCCTCTATGGGCTTCCAAATATCCCTTTGCCAATTCCACAAGAACAGCCTTAGCGAAAGGCTTCTTGAAGGGAAAGATGTAACTCTGTGAGATGAATTAACAGAACACAGAGCAGTTTCTCAGAAAGCTTCTTTCCAGTTTTGAACGGAAGATATTTCCTTTTTCACCATAGCCCTCTATGGGCTTCCAAATATCCCTTTGCCAATTCCACAAGAACAGCCTTAGCGAAAGGCTTCTTGAAGGGAAAGATGTAACTCTGTGAGATGAATTAACAGAACACAGAGCAGTTTCTCAGAAAGCTTCTTTCCAGTTTTGAACGGAAGATATTTCCTTTTTCACCATAGCCGTCTATGGGCTTCCAAATATCCCTTTGCCAATTCCACAAGAACAGCCTTAGCGAAAGGCTTCTTGAAGGGAAAGATGTAACTCTGTGAGATGAATTAACAGAACACAGAGCAGTTTCTCAGAAAGCTTCTTTCCAGTTTTGAACGGAAGATATTTTCTTTTTCACCATAGCCCTCTATGGGCTTCCAAATATCCCTTTGCCAATTCCACAAGAACAGCCTTAGATAAAGGCTTCTTGAAGGGAAAGATGTAACTCTGTGAGATGAATTAACAGAACACAGAGCAGTTTCTCAGAAAGCTTCTTTCCAGTTTTGAACGGAAGATATTTACTTTTTCACCATAGCCCTCTATGGGCTTCCAAATATCCCTTTGCCAATTCCACAAGAACAGCCTTAGCGAAAGGCTTCTTGAAGGGAAAAATGTAACTCTGTGAGATGAATTAACAGAACACAGAGCAGTTTCTCAGAAAGCTTCTTTCCAGTTTTGAACGGAAGATATTTCCTTTTTCACCATAGCCCTCTATGGGCTTCCAAATATCCCTTTGCCAATTCCTCAAGAACAGCCTTAGCGAAAGGCTTCTTGAAGGGAAAGATGTAACTCTGTGAGATGAATTAACAGAACACAGAGCAGTTTCTCAGAAAGCTTCTTTCCAGTTTTGAACGGAAGATATTTCCTTTTTCACCATAGCCCTCTATGGGCTTCCAAATATCCCTTTGCCAATTCCACAAGAACAGCCTCAGCGAAAGGCTTCTTGAAGGGAAAGATGTAACTCTGTGAGATGAATTAACAGAACACAGAGCAGTTTCTCAGAAAGCTTCTTTCCAGTTTTGAACGGAAGATATTTTCTTTTTCACCATAGCCCTCTATGGGCTTCCAAATATCCCTTTGCCAATTCCACAAGAACAGCCTTAGCTAAAGGCTTCTAGAAGGGAAAGATGTAACTCTGTGAGATGAATTAACAGAACACAGAGAAGTTTCTCAGAAAGCTTCTTTCCAGTTTTGAACGGAAGATATTTCCTTTTTCACCTTAGCCCTCTATGGGCTTCCAAATATCCCTTTGCCAATTCCACAAGAACATCCTTAGCGAAAGGCTTCTTGAAGGGAAAGATGTAACTCTGTGAGATGAATTAACAGAACACAGAGCAGTTTCTCAGAAAGCTTCTTTCCAGTTTTGAACGGAAGATATTTCCTTTTTCACCATAGCCCTCTAGGGGCTTCCAAATACCCCTTTGCCAATTCCACAAGAACAGCCTTAGCGAAAGGCTTCTTGAAGGGAAAGATGTAACTCTGTGAGATGAATGAACAGAACACAGAGCAGTTTCTCAGAAAGCTTCTTTCCAGTTTTGAACGGAAGATATTTCCTTTTTCACCATAGCCCTCTATGGGCTTCCAAATATCCCTTTGCCAATTCCACAAGAACAGCCTTAGCGAAAGGCTTCTTGAAGGGAAAGATGTAACTCTGTGAGATGAATTCACAGAACACAGAGCAGTTTCTCAGAAAGCTTCTTTCCAGTTTTGAACGGAAGGTATTTCCTTTTTCACCATAGCCCTCTATGGGCTTCCAAATATCCCTTTGCCAATTCCTCAAGAACAGCCTTAGCGAAAGGCTTCTTGAAGGGAAAGATGTAACTCTGTGAGATGAATTAACAGAACACAGAGCAGATTCTCAGAAAGCTTCTTTCCAGTTTTGAACGGAAGATATTTCCTTTTTCACCATAGCCCTCTATGGGCTTCCAAATATCCCTTTGCCAATTCCACAAGAACAGCCTTAGCGAAAGGCTTCTTGAAGGGAAAGATGTAACTCTGTGAGATGAATTAACAGAACACAGAGCAGTTTCTCAGAAAGCTTCTTTCCAGTTTTGAACGGAAGATATTTTCTTTTTCACCATAGCCCTCTATGGGCTTCCAAATATCCCTTTGCCAATTCCACAAGAACAGCCTTAGCGAAAGGCTTCTTGAAGGGAAAGATGTAACTCTGTGAGATGAATTAACAGAACACAGAGCAGTTTCTCAGAAAGCTTCTTTCGAGTTTTGAACGGAAGATATTTCCTTTTTCACCATAGCCCTCTATGGGCTTCCAAATATCCCTTTGCCAATTCCACAAGAACAGCCTTAGCGAAAGGCTTCTTGAAGGGAAAGATGTAACTCTGTGAGATGAATTAACAGAACACAGAGCAGTTTCTCAGAAAGCTTCTTTCCAGTTTTGAACGGAAGATATTTCCTTTTTCACCATAGCCCTCTATGGGCTTCCAAATATCCCTTTGCCAATTCCACAAGAACAGCCTTAGCGAAAGGCTTCTTGAAGGGAAAGATGTAACTCTGTGAGATGAATTAACAGAACACAGAGCAGTTTCTCAGAAAGCTTCTTTCCAGTTTTGAACAGAAGATATTTCCTTTTTCACCGTAGCCCTCTATGGGCTTCCAAATATCCCTTTGCCAATTCCACAAGAACAGCCTTAGCGAAAAGCTTCTTGAAGGGAAAGATGTAACACTGTGAGATGAATGAACAGAACACAGAGCAGTTTCTCAGAAAGCTTCTTTCCAGTTTTGAACGGAAGATATTTCCTTTTTCACCATAGCCCTCTATGGGCTTCCAAATATCCCTTTGCCAATTCCACAAGAACATCCTTAGCGAAAGGCTTCTTGAAGGGAAAGATGTACCTCTGTGAGATGAATTAACAGAACACAGAGCAGTTTCTCAGAAAGCTTCTTTCCAGTTTTGAACGGAAGATATTTCCTTTTTCACCATAGCCCTCTATGGGCTTCCAAATACCCCTTTGCCAATTCCACAAGAACAGCCTTAGCGAAAGGCTTCTTGAAGGGAAAGATGTAACTCTGTGAGATGAAATAACAGAACACAGAGCAGTTTCTCAGAAAGCTTCTTTCCAGTTTTGAACGGAAGATATTTCCTTTTTCACCATAGCCCTCTATGGGCTTCCAAATATCCCTTTGCCAATTCCACAAGAACAGCCTTAGCGAAAGGCTTCTTGAAGGGAAAGATGTAACTCTGTGAGATGAATTAACAGAACACAGAGCAGTTTCTCAGAAAGCTTCTTTCCAGTTTTGAACGAAAGATATTTCCTTTTTCACCCTAGCCCTCTATGGGCTTCCAAATATCCCTTTGCCAATTCCACAAGAACAGCCTTAGCGAAAGGCTTCTTGAAGGGAAAGATGTAACTCTGTGAGATGAATTAACAGAACACAGAGCAGTTTCTCAGAAAGCTTCTTTCCAGTTTTGAACGGAAGATATTTCCTTTTTCACCATAGCCCTCTATGGGCTTCCAAATATCCCTTTGCCAATTCCACAAGAACAGCCTTAGCGAAAGGCTTCTTGAAGGGAAAGATGTAACTCTGTGAGATAAATGAACAGAACACAGAGCAGTTTCTCAGAAAGCTTCTTTCCAGTTTTGAACTTAAGATATTTCCTTTTTCACCATAGCCCTCTATGGGCTTCCAAATATCCCTTTGCCAATTCCACAAGAACAGCCTTAGCGAAAGGCATCTTGAAGGGGAAGATGTAACTCTGTGAGATGAATGAACAGAACACAGAGCAGTTTCTCAGAAAGATTCTTTCCAGTTTTGAACGGAAGATATTTCCTTTTTCACCGTAGCCCTCTATGGGCTTCAAAATATCCCTTTGCCAATTCCACAAGAACAGCCTTAGCGAAAGGCTTCTTGAAGGGAAAGATGTAACTCTGTGAGATGAATTAACAGAACACAGAGCAGATTCTCAGAAAGCTTCTTTCCTGTTTTGAACGGAAGATATTTCCTTTTTCACCATAGCCCTCTATGGGCTTCCAAATATCCCTTTGCCAATTCCACAAGAACAGCCTTAGCGGAAGGCTTCTCGAAGGGAAAGATGTATCTCTGTGAGATGAATTAACAGAACACAGAGCAGTTTCTCAGAAAGCTTCTTTCCAGTTTTGAACGGAAGATATTTCCTTTTTCACCATAGCCCTCTATGGGCTTCCAAATATCCCTTTGCCAATTCCACAAGAACAGCCTTAGCGAAAGGCTTCTTGAAGGGAAAGATGTAACTCTGTGAGATGAATGAACAGAACACAGAGCAGTTTCTCAGAAAGCTTCTTTCCAGTTTTGAACGGAAGATATTTCCTTTTTCACCATAGCCCTCTATGGGCTTCCAAGTATCCCTTTGCCAATTCCACAAGAACAGCCTTAGCGAAAGGCTTCTTGAAGGGAAAGATGTAACTCTGTGAGATGAATTAACAGAACACAGAGCAGTTTCTCAGAAAGCTTCTTTCCAGTTTTGAACAGAAGATATTTCCTTTTTCACCGTAGCCCTCTATGGGCTTCCAAATATCCCTTTGCCAATTCCACAAGAACAGCCTTAGCGAAAGGCTTCTTGAAGGGAAAGATGTAACTCTGTGAGATGAATTAACAGAACACAGAGCAGTTTCTCAGAAAGCTTCTTTCCAGTTTTGAACGGAAGATATTTCCTTTTTCACCATAGCCCTCTATGGCCTTCCAAATATCCCTTTGCCAATTCCACAAGAACAGACTTAGCGAAAGGCTTCTTGAAGGGAAAGATGTAACTCTGTGAGATGAATTAACAGAACACAGAGCAGTTTCTCAGAAAGCTTCTTTCCAGTTTTGAACGGAAGATATTTCCTTTTTCACCATAGCCCTCTTTGGGCTTCGAAATATCCCTTTGCCAATTCCACAAGAACAGCCTTAGCGAAAGGCTTCTTGAAGGGAAAGATGTAACTCTGTGAGATGAATTAACAGAACACAGAGCAGTTTCTCAGAAACTTCTTTCCAGTTTTGAACGGAAGATATTTCCTTTTTCACCATAGCCCTCCATGGGCTTCCAAATATCCCTTTGCCAATTCCACAAGAACAGCCTTAGCGAAAGGCTTCTTGAAGGGAAAGATGTAACTCTGTGAGATGAATTAACACAACATAGAGCAGTTTCTCAGAAAGCTTCTTTCCAGTTTTGAACGGAAGATATTTCCTTTTTCACCATAGCCCTCTATGGGCTTCCAAATATCCCTTTGCCAATTCCACTAGAACAGCCTTTGCGAAAGGCTTCTTGAAGGGAAAGATGTAACTCTGTGAGATGAATGAACAGAACACAGAGCAGTTTCTCAGAAAGCTTCTTTCCAGTTTTGAACGGAAGATATTTCCTTTTTCACCATAGCCCTCTATGGGCTTCCAAGTATCCCTTTGCCAATTCCACAAGAACAGCCTTAGCGAAAGGCTTCTTGAAGGGAAAGATGTAACTCTGTGAGATGAATTAACAGAACACAGAGCAGTTTCTCAGAAAGCTTCTTTCCAGTTTTGAACAGAAGATATTTCCTTTTTCACCGTAGCCCTCTATGGGCTTCCAAATATCCCTTTGCCAATTCCACAAGAACAGCCTTAGCGAAAGGCTTCTTGAAGGGAAAGATGTAACTCTGTGAGATGAATTAACAGAACACAGAGCAGTTTCTCAGAAAGCTTCTTTCCAGTTTTGAACGGAAGATATTTCCTTTTTCACCATAGCCCTCTATGGCCTTCCAAATATCCCTTTGCCAATTCCACAAGAACAGACTTAGCGAAAGGCTTCTTGAAGGGAAAGATGTAACTCTGTGAGATGAATTAACAGAACACAGAGCAGTTTCTCAGAAAGCTTCTTTCCAGTTTTGAACGGAAGATATTTCCTTTTTCACCATAGCCCTCTTTGGGCTTCGAAATATCCCTTTGCCAATTCCACAAGAACAGCCTTAGCGAAAGGCTTCTTGAAGGGAAAGATGTAACTCTGTGAGATGAATTAACAGAACACAGAGCAGTTTCTCAGAAACTTCTTTCCAGTTTTGAACGGAAGATATTTCCTTTTTCACCATAGCCCTCTATGGGCTTCCAAATATCCCTTTGCCAATTCCACAAGAACAGCCTTAGCGAAAGGCTTCTTGAAGGGAAAGATGTAACTCTGTGAGATGAATTAACACAACATAGAGCAGTTTCTCAGAAAGCTTCTTTCCAGTTTTGAACGGAAGATATTTCCTTTTTCACCACAGCCCTCTATGGGCTTCCAAATATCCCTTTGCCAATTCCACTAGAACAGCCTTTGCGAAAGGCTTCTTGAAGGGAAAGATGTAACTCGGTGAGATGAATTAACAGAACACAGAGCTGTTTCTCAGAAAGCTTCTTTCCAGTTTTGAACGGAAGATATTTCCTTTTTCACCATAGGCCTCTATGGGCTTCCAAATATCCCTTTGCCAATTCCACTAGAACAGCCTTTGCGAAAGGCTTCTTGAAGGGAAAGATGTAACTCTGTGAGATGAATTAACAGAACATAGAGCAGTTTCTCAGAAAGCTTCTTTCCAGTTTTGAACGGAAGGTATTTCCTTTTTCACCATAGCCCTCTATGGGCTTCCAAATATCCCTTTGCCAATTCCACAAGAACAGCCTTAGCGAAAGGCTTCTTGAAGGGAAAGATGTAACTCGGTGAGATGAATTAACAGAACACAGAGCAGTTTCTCAGAAAGCTTCTTTCCAGTTTTGAACGGAAGATATTTCCTTTTTCACCATAGCCCTCTATGGGCTTCCAAATATCCCTTTGCCAATTCCACAAGAACAGACTTAGCGAAAGGCTTCTTGGAGGGAAAGATGTAACTCTGTGAGATGAATTAAGAGAACACAGAGCAGTTTCTCAAAAAGCTTCTTTCCAGTTTTGAACGGAAGATATTTCCTTTTCACCATAGCCCTCTATGGGCTTCCAAATATCCCTTTGCCAATTCCACAAGAACAGCCTTAGCGAAAGGCTTCTTGAAGGGAAAGATGTAACTCTGTGAGATGAATTAACAGAACACAGAGCAGTTTCTCAGAAAGCTTCTTTCCAGGTTTGAACTGAAGATATTTCCTTTTTCACCATAGCCCTCTATGGGCTTCCAAATATCCCTTTGCCAATTCCACAAGAACAGCCTTAGCGAAAGGATTCTTGAAGGGAAAGATGTAACTCTGTGAGATGAATTAACAGAACACAGAGCAGTTTCTCAGAAAGCTTCTTTCCAGTTTTGAACGGAAGATATTTCCTTTTTCACCATAGCCCGTTTGGGCTTCCAAATATCCCTTTGCCAATTCCACAAGAACAGCCTTAGCGAAAGGCGTCTTGAAGGGAAAGATGTAACTCTGTGAGATGAATTAACAGAACACAGAGCAGTTTCTCAGAAAGCTTCTTTCCAGTTTTGAACGGAAGTATTTCCTTTTTCACCATAGCCCTCTTTGGGCTTCGAAATATCCCTTTGCCAATTCCACAAGAACAGCCTTAGCGAAAGGCTTCTTGAAGGGAAAGATGTAACTCTGTGAGATGAATTAACAGAACACAGAGCAGTTTCTCAGAAAGCTTCTTTCCAGTTTTGAACTTAAGATATTTCCTTTTTCACCATAGCCCTCTATGGGCTTCCAAATATCCCTTTGCCAATTCCACAAGAACAGCCTTAGCGAAAGGCTTCTTGAAGGGAAAGATATAACTCTGTGAGTTGAATTAACAGAACACAGAGCAGTTTCTCAGAAAGCTGCTTTCCAGTTTTGAATGGAAGATATTTCCTTTTCCACCATAGCCATCTATGGGCTTCCAAATATCCCTTTGCCAATTCCACAAGAACAGCCTTAGCGAAAGGCTTCTTGAAGGGAAAGATGTAACTCTGTGAGATGAATTAACAGAACACAGAGCAGTTTCTCAGAAAGCTTCTTTCCAGTTTTGAACGGAAGATATTTCCTTTTTCACCATAGCCCTCTATGGGCTTCCAAATATCCCTTTGCCAATTCCACAAGAACAGCCTTAGCGAAAGGCTTCTTGAAGGGAAAGATGTAACTCTGTGAGATGAATTAACAGAACACAGAGCAGTTTCTCAGAAAGGTTCTTTCCAGTTTTGAACGGAAGATATTTCCTTTTTCACCATAGCCCTCTATGGGCTTCCAAATATCCCTTTGCCAATTCCACAAGAACAGCCTTAGCGAAAGGCTTCTTGAAGGGAAAGATGTAACTCTGTGAGATGAATTAACAGAACACAGAGCAGTTTCTCAGAAAGCTTCTTTCCAGTTTTGAACGGAAGATATTTCCTTTTTCACCATAGCCCTCTATGGGCTTCCAAATATCCCTTTGCCAATTCCACAAGAACAGCCTTAGCGAAAGGCTTCTTGAAGGGAAAGATGTAACTCTGTGAGATGAATTAACAGAACACAGAGCACTTTCTCAGAAAGCTTCTTTCCAGTTTTGAACGGAAGATATTTCCTTTTTCACCATAGCCCTCTATGGGCTTCCAAATATCCCTTTGCCAATTCCACAAGAACAGCCTTAGCGAAGGACTTCTTGAAGGGAAAGATGTAACTCTGTGAGATGAATTAACAGAACACAGAGCAGTTTCTCAGAAAGCTGCTTTCCAGTTTTGAACGGAAGATATTTCCTTTTTCACCATAGCCCTCTATGGGCTTCCAAATATCCCTTTGCCAATTCCACAAGAACAGCCTTAGCGAAAGGCTTCTTGAAGGGAAAGATGTAACTCTGTGAGATGAATCAAGAGAACACAGAGCAGTTTCTCAGAAAGCTTCTTTCCAGTTTTGAACAGAAGATATTTCCTTTTTCACCGTAGCCCTCTATGGGCTTCCAAATATCCCTTTGACAATTCCACAAGAACAGCCTTAGCGAAAGGCTTCTTGAAGGGAAAGATGTAACTCTGTGAGATGAATTAACAGAACACAGAGCAGTTTCTCAGAAAGCTTCTTTCCAGTTTTGAACGGAAGATATTTCCTTTTTCACCATAGCCCTCTATGGGCTTCCAAATATCCCTTTGCCAATTCCACAAGAACAGCCTTAGCGAAAGGCTTCTTGAAGGGAAAGATGTAACTCTGTGAGATGAATTAACAGAACACAGAGCAGTTTCTCAGAAAGCTTCTTTCCAGTTTTGAACGGAAGATATTTCCTTTTTCACCATAGCCCTCTAAGGGCTTCCAAATATCCCTTTGCCAATTCCCCAAGAACAGCCTTAGCGAACGGCTTCTTGAAGGGAAAGATGTAACTCTGTGAGATGAATTAACAGAACACAGAGCAGTTTCTCAGAGAGCTTCTTTCCAGTTTTGAACGGAAGATATTTCCTTTTTCACTATAGCCCTCTACGGGCTTCCAAACATCCCTTTGCCAATTCCACAAGAACAGCCTTAGCGAAAGGCTTCTTGAAGGGAAAGAAGTAACTCTGTGAGATGAATTAACAGAACACAGAGCAGTTTCTCAGAAAACTTCTTTCCAGTTTTGAACGGAAGATATTTCCTTTTTCACCATAGCCCTCTATGGGCTTCCAAATATCCCTTTGCCAATTCCACAAGAACAGCCTTAGCGAAAGGCTTCTTGAAGGGAAAGATGTAACTCTGTGAGATGAATTAACAGAACACAGAGCAGTTTCTCAGAAAGCTTCTTTCCAGTTTTGAACGGAAGATATTTCCTTTTTCACCATAGCCCTCTAAGGGCTTCCAAATATCCCTTTGCCAATTCCCCAAGAACAGCCTTAGCGAACGGCTTCTTGAAGGGAAAGATGTAACTCTGTGAGATGAATTAACAGAACACAGAGCAGTTTCTCAGAGAGCTTCTTTCCAGTTTTGAACGGAAGATATTTCCTTTTTCACCATAGCCCTCTACGGGCTTCCAAACATCCCTTTGCCAATTCCACAAGAACAGCCTTAGCGAAAGGCTTCTTGAAGGGAAAGATGTAACTCTGTGAGATGAATTAACAGAACACAGAGCAGTTTCTCAGAAAACTTCTTTCCAGTTTTGAACGGAAGATATTTCCTTTTTCACCATAGCCCTCTATGGGCTTCCAAATATCCCTTTGCCAATTCCACAAGAACAGCCTTAGCGAAAGGCTTCTTGAAGGGAAAGATGTAACTCTGTGAGATGAATTAACAGAACACAGAGCAGTTTCTCAGAAAGCTTCTTTCCAGTTTTGAAAGGAAGATATTTCCTTTTTCACCATAGCCCTCTATGGGCTTCCAAATATCCCTTTGCCAATTCCACAAGAACAGCCTTAGCGAAAGGCTTCTTGAAGGGAAAGATGTAACTCTGTGAGATGAATTAACAGAACACAGAGCACTTTCTCAGAAAGCTTCTTTCCAGTTTTGAACGGAAGATATTTCCTTTTCACCATAGCCCTCTATGGGCTTCCAAATATCCCTTTGCCAATTCCACAAGAACAACCTTAGCGAAAGGCTTCTTGAAGGGAAAGATGTAACTCTGTGAGATGAATTAACAGAACACAGAGCAGTTTCTCAGAAAGCTTCTTTCCAGTTTTGAACGGAAGATATTTCCTTTTTCACCATAGCCCTCTATGGGCTTCCAAATATCCCTTTGCCAATTCCACAAGAACAGCCTTAGCGAAAGGCTTCTTGAAGGGAAAGATGTAACTCTGTGTGATGAATTAACAGAACACAAAGCAGTTTCTCAGAAAGCTTCTTTCCAGTTTTGAACGGAAGATATTTCCTTTTTCACCATAGTCCTCTATGGGCTTCCAAATATCCCTTTGCCAATTCCACAAGAACAGACTTAGCGAAAGGCTTCTTGAAGGGAAAGATGTAACTCTGTGAGATGAATTAACAGAACACAGAGCAGTTTCTCAGAAAGCTTCTTTCCAGTTTTGAACGGAAGTATTTCCTTTTCACCATAGCCCTCTATGGGCTTCCAAATATCCCTTTGCCAATTCCACAAGAACAGCCTTAGCGAAAGGCTTCTTGAAGGGAAAGATGTAACTCTCTGAGATGAATTAACAGACACAGAGCAGTTTCTCAGAAAGCTTCTTTCCAGTTTTGAACGGAAGATATTTCCTTTTTCACCATAGCCCTCTTTGGGCTTCCAAATATCCCTTTGCCAATTCCACAAGAACAGCCTTAGCGAAAGGCTTCTTGAAGGGAAAGATGTAACTCTGTGAGATGAATTAACAGAACACAGAGCAGTTTCTCAGAAAGCTTCTTTCCAGTTTTGAACGGAAGATATTTCCTTTTTCACCATAGCCCTCTATGGGCTTCCAAATATCCCTTTGCCAATTCCACAAGAACAGCCTTAGCGAAAGGCTTCTTGAAGGGAAAGATGTAACTCTGTGAGATGAATTAACAGAACACAGAGCAGTTTCTCAGAAAGCTTCTTTCCAGTTTTGAACGGAAGATATTTCCTTTTTCACCATAGCCCTCTATGGGCTTCCAAATATCCCTTTGCCAATTCCACAAGAACAGCCTTAGCGAAAGGCTTCTTGAAGGGAAAGATGTAACTCTGTGAGATGAATGAACAGAACACAGAGCAGTTTCTCAGAAAGCTTCTTTCCAGTTTTGAACGGAAGATATTTCCTTTTTCACCATAGCCCTCTATGGGCTCCCAAATACCCCTTTGCCAATTCCACAAGAACAGCCTTAGCGAAAGGCTTCTTGAAGGGAAAGATGTAACTCTGTGAGATGAATTAACAGAACACAGAGCAGTTTCTCAGAAAGCTTCTTTCCAGTTTTGAACGGAAGATATTTCCTTTTTCACCATAGCCCTCTATGGGCTTCCAAATATCCCTTTGCCAATTCCACAAGAACAGCCTTAGCGAAAGGCTTCTTGAAGGGAAAGATGTAACTCTGTGAGATGAATGAACAGAACACAGAGCAGTTTCTCAGAAAGCTTCTTTCCAGTTTTGAACGGCAGATATTTCCTTTTTCACCATAGCCCTCTATGGGCTTCCAAATATCCCTTTGCCAATTCCACAAGAACAGCCTTAGCGAAAGACTTCTTGAAGGGAAAGATGTAACTCTGTGAGATGAATTAACAGAACACAGAGCAGTTTCTCAGAAAGCTTCTTTCCAGTTTTGAACGGAAGATATTTCCTTTTTCACCATAGCCCTCTATGGGCTTCCAAATATCCCTTTGCCAATTCCACAAGAACAGCCTTAGCGAAAGGCTTCTTGAAGGGAAAGATGTAACTCTGTGAGATGAATGAACAGAACACAGAGCAGTTTCTCAGAAAGCTTCTTTCCAGTTTTGAACGGAAGATATTTCCTTTTTCACCATAGCCCTCTATGGGCTTCCAAATATCCCTTTGCCAATTCCACAAGAACAGCCTTAGCGAAAGGCTTCTTGAAGGGAAAGATGTAACTCTGTGAGATGAATGAACAGAACACAGAGCAGTTTCTCAGAAAGCTTCTTTCCAGTTTTGAACGGAAGATATTTCCTTTTTCACCGTAGCCCTCTATGGGCTTCCAAATATCCCTTTGCCAATTCCCCAAGAACAGCCTTAGCGAAAGGCTTCTTGAAGGGAAAGATGTAACTCTGTGAGATGAATTAACAGAACACAGAGCAGTTTCTCAGAAAGCTTCTTTCCAGTTTTGAACGGAAGATATTTCCTTTTTCACCATAGCCCTCTATGGGCTTCCAAATATCCCTTTGCCAATTCCACAAGAACAGCCTTAGCGAAAGGCTTCTTGAAGGGAAAGATGTAACTCTGTGAGATGAATTAACAGAACACAGAGCAGTTTCTCAGAAAGCTTCTTTCCAGTTTTGAACGGAAGATATTTCCTTTTTCACCATAGCCGTCTATGGGCTTCCAAATATCCCTTTGCCAATTCCACAAGAACAGCCTTAGCGAAAGGCTTCTTGAAGGGAAAGATGTAACTCTGTGAGATGAATTAACAGAACACAGAGCAGTTTCTCAGAAAGCTTCTTTCCAGTTTTGAACGGAAGATATTTTCTTTTTCACCATAGCCCTCTATGGGCTTCCAAATATCCGTTTGCCAATTCCACAAGAACAGCCTTAGATAAAGGCTTCTTGAAGGGAAAGATGTAACTCTGTGAGATGAATTAACAGAACACAGAGCAGTTTCTCAGAAAGCTTCTTTCCAGTTTTGAACGGAAGATATTTCCTTTTTCACCATAGCCCTCTATGGGCTTCCAAATATCCCTTTGCCAATTCCACAAGAACACCCTTAGCGAAAGGCTTCTTGAAGGGAAAGATGTAACTCTGTGAGATGAATTAACAGAACACAGAGCAGTTTCTCAGAAAGCTTCTTTCCAGTTTTGAACGGAAGATATTTCCTTTTTCACCATAGCCCTTAATGTTCTTCCAAATATCCCTTTGCCAATTCCTCAAGAACAGCCTTAGCGAAAGGCTTCTTGAAGGGAAAGATGTAACTCTGTGAGATGAATTAACAGAACACAGAGCAGTTTCTCAGAAAGCTTCTTTCCAGTTTTGAACGGCAGATATTTCCTTTTTCACCATAGCCCTCTATGGGCTTCCAAATATCCCTTTGCCAATTCCACAAGAACAGCCTTAGCGAAAGGCTTCTTGAAGGGAAAGATGTAACTCTGTGAGATGAATTAACAGAACACAGAGCAGTTTCTCAGAAAGCTTCTTTCCAGTTTTGAACGGAAGATATTTCCTTTTTCACCATAGCCCTCTATGGGCTTCCAAATATCCCTTTGCCAATTCCACAAGAACAGCCTTAGCGAAAGGCTTCTTGAAGGGAAAGATGTAACTCTGTGAGATGAATGAACAGAACACAGAGCAGTTTCTCAGAAAGCTTCTTTCCAGTTTTGAACGGAAGATATTTCCTTTTTCACCATAGCCCTCTATGGGCTTCCAAATATCCCTTTGCCAATTCCACAAGAACAGCCTTAGCGAAAGGCTTCTTGAAGGGAAAGATGTAACTCTGTGAGATGAATTAACAGAACACAGAGCAGTTTCTCAGAAAGCTTCTTTCCAGTTTTGAACGGAAGATATTTCCTTTTTCACCGTAGCCCTCTATGGGCTTCCAAATATCCCTTTGCCAATTCCACAAGAACAGCCTTAGCGAAAGGCTTCTTGAAGGGAAAGATGTAACTCTGTGAGATGAATTAACAGAACACAGAGCAGTTTCTCAGAAAGCTTCTTTCCAGTTTTGAACGGAAGATATTTCCTTTTTCACCATAGCCCTCTATGGGCTTCCAAATATCCCTTGCCAATTCCACAAGAACAGCCTTAGCGAAAGGCTTCTTGAAGGGAAAGATGTAACTCTGTGAGATGAATTAACAGAACACAGAGCAGTTTCTCAGAAAGCTTCTTTGAGTTTTGAACGGAAGATATTTCCTTTTTCACCATAGCCGTCTATGGGCTTCCAAATATCCCTTTGCCAATTCCACAAGAACAGCCTTAGCGAAAGGCTTCTTGAAGGGAAAGATGTAACTCTGTGAGATGAATTAACAGAACACAGAGCAGTTTCTCAGAAAGCTTCTTTCCAGTTTTGAACGGAAGATATTTTCTTTTTCACCATAGCCCTCTATGGGCTTCCAAATATCCCTTTGCCAATTCCACAAGAACAGCCTTAGATAAAGGCTTCTTGAAGGGAAAGATGTAACTCTGTGAGATGAATTAACAGAACACAGAGCAGTTTCTCAGAAAGCTTCTTTCCAGTTTTGAACGGAAGATATTTACTTTTTCACCATAGCCCTCTATGGGCTTCCAAATATCCCTTTGCCAATTCCACAAGAACAGCCTTAGCGAAAGGCTTCTTGAAGGGAAAAATGTAACTCTGTGAGATGAATTAACAGAACACAGAGCAGTTTCTCAGAAAGCTTCTTTCCAGTTTTGAACGGAAGATATTTCCTTTTTCACCATAGCCCTCTATGGGCTTCCAAATATCCCTTTGCCAATTCCTCAAGAACAGCCTTAGCGAAAGGCTTCTTGAAGGGAAAGATGTAACTCTGTGAGATGAATTAACAGAACACAGAGCAGTTTCTCAGAAAGCTTCTTTCCAGTTTTGAACGGAAGATATTTCCTTTTTCACCATAGCCCTCTATGGGCTTCCAAATATCCCTTTGCCAATTCCACAAGAACAGCCTCAGCGAAAGGCTTCTTGAAGGGAAAGATGTAACTCTGTGAGATGAATTAACAGAACACAGAGCAGTTTCTCAGAAAGCTTCTTTCCAGTTTTGAACGGAAGATATTTTCTTTTTCACCATAGCCCTCTATGGGCTTCCAAATATCCCTTTGCCAATTCCACAAGAACAGCCTTAGCTAAAGGCTTCTAGAAGGGAAAGATGTAACTCTGTGAGATGAATTAACAGAACACAGAGAAGTTTCTCAGAAAGCTTCTTTCCAGTTTTGAACGGAAGATATTTCCTTTTTCACCTTAGCCCTCTATGGGCTTCCAAATATCCCTTTGCCAATTCCACAAGAACATCCTTAGCGAAAGGCTTCTTGAAGGGAAAGATGTAACTCTGTGAGATGAATTAACAGAACACAGAGCAGTTTCTCAGAAAGCTTCTTTCCAGTTTTGAACGGAAGATATTTCCTTTTTCACCATAGCCCTCTATGGGCTTCCAAATACCCCTTTGCCAATTCCACAAGAACAGCCTTAGCGAAAGGCTTCTTGAAGGGAAAGATGTAACTCTGTGAGATGAATGAACAGAACACAGAGCAGTTTCTCAGAAAGCTTCTTTCCAGTTTTGAACGGAAGATATTTCCTTTTTCACCATAGCCCTCTATGGGCTTCCAAATATCCCTTTGCCAATTCCACAAGAACAGCCTTAGCGAAAGGCTTCTTGAAGGGAAAGATGTAACTCTGTGAGATGAATTCACAGAACACAGAGCAGTTTCTCAGAAAGCTTCTTTCCAGTTTTGAACGGAAGGTATTTCCTTTTTCACCATAGCCCTCTATGGGCTTCCAAATATCCCTTTGCCAATTCCTCAAGAACAGCCTTAGCGAAAGGCTTCTTGAAGGGAAAGATGTAACTCTGTGAGATGAATTAACAGAACACAGAGCAGTTTCTCAGAAAGCTTCTTTCCAGTTTTGAACGGAAGATATTTCCTTTTTCACCATAGCCCTCTATGGGCTTCCAAATATCCCTTTGCCAATTCCACAAGAACAGCCTTAGCGAAAGGCTTCTTGAAGGGAAAGATGTAACTCTGTGAGATGAATTAACAGAACACAGAGCAGTTTCTCAGAAAGCTTCTTTCCAGTTTTGAACGGAAGATATTTTCTTTTTCACCATAGCCCTCTATGGGCTTCCAAATATCCCTTTGCCAATTCCACAAGAACAGCCTTAGCGAAAGGCTTCTTGAAGGGAAAGATGTAACTCTGTGAGATGAATTAACAGAACACAGAGCAGTTTCTCAGAAAGCTTCTTTCGAGTTTTGAACGGAAGATATTTCCTTTTTCACCATAGCCCTCTATGGGCTTCCAAATATCCCTTTGCCAATTCCAGAAGAACAGCCTTAGCGAAAGGCTTCTTGAAGGGAAAGATGTAACTCTGTGAGATGAATTAACAGAACACAGAGCAGTTTCTCAGAAAGCTTCTTTCCAGTTTTGAACGGAAGATATTTCCTTTTTCACCATAGCCCTCTATGGGCTTCCAAATATCCCTTTGCCAATTCCACAAGAACAGCCTTAGCGAAAGGCTTCTTGAAGGGAAAGATGTAATTCTGTGAGATGAATTAACAGAACACAGAGCAGTTTCTCAGAAAGCTTCTTTCCAGTTTTGAACAGAAGATATTTCCTTTTTCACCGTAGCCCTCTATGGGCTTCCAAATATCCCTTTGCCAATTCCACAAGAACAGCCTTAGCGAAAGGCTTCTTGAAGGGAAAGATGTAACACTGTGAGATGAATTAACAGAACACAGAGCAGTTTCTCAGAAAGCTTCTTTCCAGTTTTGAACGGAAGATATTTCCTTTTTCACCATAGCCCTCTATGGGCTCCCAAATACCCCTTTGCCAATTCCACAAGAACAGCCTTAGCGAAAGGCTTCTTGAAGGGAAAGATGTAACTCTGTGAGATGAATTAACAGAACACAGAGCAGTTTCTCAGAAAGCTTCTTTCCAGTTTTGAACGGAAGATATTTCCTTTTTCACCATAGCCCTCTATGGGCTTCCAAATATCCCTTTGCCAATTCCACAAGAACAGCCTTAGCGAAAGGCTTCTTGAAGGGAAAGATGTAACTCTGTGAGATGAATGAACAGAACACAGAGCAGTTTCTCAGAAAGCTTCTTTCCAGTTTTGAACGGCAGATATTTCCTTTTTCACCATAGCCCTCTATGGGCTTCCAAATATCCCTTTGCCAATTCCACAAGAACAGCCTTAGCGAAAGGCTTCTTGAAGGGAAAGATGTAACTCTGTGAGATGAATTAACAGAACACAGAGCAGTTTCTCAGAAAGCTTCTTTCCAGTTTTGAACGGAAGATATTTCCTTTTTCACCATAGCCCTCTATGGGCTTCCAAATATCCCTTTGCCAATTCCACAAGAACAGCCTTAGCGAAAGGCTTCTTGAAGGGAAAGATGTAACTCTGTGAGATGAATGAACAGAACACAGAGCAGTTTCTCAGAAAGCTTCTTTCCAGTTTTGAACGGAAGATATTTCCTTTTTCACCATAGCCCTCTATGTTCTTCCAAATATCCCTTTGCCAATTCCACAAGAACAGCCTTAGCGAAAGGCTTCTTGAAGGGAAAGATGTAACTCTGTGAGATGAATGAACAGAACACAGAGCAGTTTCTCAGAAAGCTTCTTTCCAGTTTTGAACGGAAGATATTTCCTTTTTCACCGTAGCCCTCTATGGGCTTCCAAATATCCCTTTGCCAATTCCACAAGAACAGCCTTAGCGAAAGGCTTCTTGAAGGGAAAGATGTAACTCTGTGAGATGAATTAACAGAACACAGAGCAGTTTCTCAGAAAGCTTCTTTCCAGTTTTGAACGGAAGATATTTCCTTTTTCACCATAGCCCTCTATGGGCTTCCAAATATCCCTTTGCCAATTCCACAAGAACAGCCTTAGCGAAAGGCTTCTTGAAGGGAAAGATGTAACTCTGTGAGATGAATGAACAGAACACAGAGCAGTTTCTCAGAAAGCTTCTTTCCAGTTTTGAACGGAAGATAATTCCTTTTTCACCATAGCCGTCTATGGGCTTCCAAATATCCCTTTGCCAATTCCACAAGAACAGCCTTAGCGAAAGGCTTCTTGAAGGGAAAGATGTAACTCTGTGAGATGAATTAACAGAACACAGAGCAGTTTCTCAGAAAGCTTCTTTCCAGTTTTGAACGGAAGATATTTTCTTTTTCACCATAGCCCTCTATGGGCTTCCAAATATCCGTTTGCCAATTCCACAAGAACAGCCTTAGATAAAGGCTTCTTGAAGGGAAAGATGTAACTCTGTGAGATGAATTAACAGAACACAGAGCAGTTTCTCAGAAAGCTTCTTTCCAGTTTTGAACGGAAGATATTTCCTTTTTCACCATAGCCCTCTATGGGCTTCCAAATATCCCTTTGCCAATTCCACAAGAACAGCCTTAGCGAAAGGCTTCTTGAAGGGAAAAATGTAACTCTGTGAGATGAATTAACAGAACACAGAGCAGTTTCTCAGAAAGCTTCTTTCCAGTTTTGAACGGAAGATATTTCCTTTTTCACCATAGCCCTCTATGGGCTTCCAAATATCCCTTTGCCAATTCCTCAAGAACAGCCTTAGCGAAAGGCTTCTTGAAGGGAAAGATGTAACTCTGTGAGATGAATTAACAGAACACAGAGCAGTTTCTCAGAAAGCTTCTTTCCAGTTTTGAACGGAAGATATTTCCTTTTTCACCATAGCCCTCTATGGGCTTCCAAATATCCCTTTGCCAATTCCACAAGAACAGCCTTAGCGAAAGGCTTCTTGAAGGGAAAGATGTAACTCTGTGAGATGAATTAACAGAACACAGAGCAGTTTCTCAGAAAGCTTCTTTCCAGTTTTGAACGGAAGATATTTCCTTTTTCACCATAGCCCTCTATGGGCTTCCAAATATCCCTTTGCCAATTCCACAAGAACAGCCTTAGCGAAAGGCTTCTTGAAGGGAAAGATGTAACTCTGTGAGATGAATGAACAGAACACAGAGCAGTTTCTCAGAAAGCTTCTTTCCAGTTTTGAACGGAAGATATTTCCTTTTTCACCATAGCCCTCTATGGGCTTCCAAATATCCCTTTGCCAATTCCACAAGAACAGCCTTAGCGAAAGGCTTCTTGAAGGGAAAGATGTAACTCTGTGAGATGAATGAACAGAACACAGAGCAGTTTCTCAGAAAGCTTCTTTCCAGTTTTGAACGGAAGATATTTCCTTTTTCACCGTAGCCCTCTATGGGCTTCCAAATATCCCTTTGCCAATTCCACAAGAACAGCCTTAGCGAAAGGCTTCTTGAAGGGAAAGATGTAACTCTGTGAGATGAATTAACAGAACACAGAGCAGTTTCTCAGAAAGCTTCTTTCCAGTTTTGAACGGAAGATATTTCCTTTTTCACCATAGCCCTCTATGGGCTTCCAAATATCCCTTTGCCAATTCCACAAGAACAGCCTTAGCGAAAGGCTTCTTGAAGGGAAAGATGTAACTCTGTGAGATGAATGAACAGAACACAGAGCAGTTTCTCAGAAAGCTTCTTTCCAGTTTTGAACGGAAGATATTTCCTTTTTCACCATAGCCGTCTATGGGCTTCCAAATATCCCTTTGCCAATTCCACAAGAACAGCCTTAGCGAAAGGCTTCTTGAAGGGAAAGATGTAACTCTGTGAGATGAATTAACAGAACACAGAGCAGTTTCTCAGAAAGCTTCTTTCCAGTTTTGAACGGAAGATATTTTCTTTTTCACCATAGCCCTCTATGGGCTTCCAAATATCCGTTTGCCAATTCCACAAGAACAGCCTTAGATAAAGGCTTCTTGAAGGGAAAGATGTAACTCTGTGAGATGAATTAACAGAACACAGAGCAGTTTCTCAGAAAGCTTCTTTCCAGTTTTGAACGGAAGATATTTCCTTTTTCACCATAGCCCTCTATGGGCTTCCAAATATCCCTTTGCCAATTCCACAAGAACAGCCTTAGCGAAAGGCTTCTTGAAGGGAAAGATGTAACTCTGTGAGATGAATTAACAGAACACAGAGCAGTTTCTCAGAAAGCTTCTTTCCAGTTTTGAACGGAAGATATTTCCTTTTTCACCATAGCCCTCTATGTTCTTCCAAATATCCCTTTGCCAATTCCTCAAGAACAGCCTTAGCGAAAGGCTTCTTGAAGGGAAAGATGTAACTCTGTGAGATGAATGAACAGAACACAGAGCAGTTTCTCAGAAAGCTTCTTTCCAGTTTTGAACGGAAGATATTTCCTTTTTCACCATAGCCCTCTATGGGCTTCCAAATATCCCTTTGCCAATTCCACAAGAACAGCCTTAGCGAAAGGCTTCTTGAAGGGAAAGATGTAACTCTGTGAGATGAATTAACAGAACACAGAGCAGTTTCTCAGAAAGCTTCTTTCCAGTTTTGAACGGAAGATATTTCCTTTTTCACCATAGCCCTCTATGGGCTTCCAAATATCCCTTTGCCAATTCCACAAGAACAGCCTTAGCGAAAGGCTTCTTGAAGGGAAAGATGTAACTCTGTGAGATGAATGAACAGAACACAGAGCAGTTTCTCAGAAAGCTTCTTTCCAGTTTTGAACGGAAGATATTTCCTTTTTCACCATAGCCCTCTATGGGCTTCCAAATATCCCTTTGCCAATTCCACAAGAACAGCCTTAGCGAAAGGCTTCTTGAAGGGAAAGATGTAACTCTGTGAGATGAATTAACAGAACACAGAGCAGTTTCTCAGAAAGCTTCTTTCCAGTTTTGAACGGAAGATATTTCCTTTTTCACCGTAGCCCTCTATGGGCTTCCAAATATCCCTTTGCCAATTCCACAAGAACAGCCTTAGCGAAAGGCTTCTTGAAGGGAAAGATGTAACTCTGTGAGATGAATTAACAGAACACAGAGCAGTTTCTCAGAAAGCTTCTTTCCAGTTTTGAACGGAAGATATTTCCTTTTTCACCATAGCCCTCTATGGGCTTCCAAATATCCCTTTGCCAATTCCACAAGAACAGCCTTAGCGAAAGGCTTCTTGAAGGGAAAGATGTAACTCTGTGAGATGAATGAACAGAACACAGAGCAGTTTCTCAGAAAGCTTCTTTCCAGTTTTGAACGGAAGATATTTCCTTTTTCACCATAGCCGTCTATGGGCTTCCAAATATCCCTTTGCCAATTCCACAAGAACAGCCTTAGCGAAAGGCTTCTTGAAGGGAAAGATGTAACTCTGTGAGATGAATTAACAGAACACAGAGCAGTTTCTCAGAAAGCTTCTTTCCAGTTTTGAACGGAAGATATTTTCTTTTTCACCATAGCCCTCTATGGGCTTCCAAATATCCCTTTGCCAATTCCACAAGAACAGCCTTAGATAAAGGCTTCTTGAAGGGAAAGATGTAACTCTGTGAGATGAATTAACAGAACACAGAGCAGTTTCTCAGAAAGCTTCTTTCCAGTTTTGAACGGAAGATATTTACTTTTTCACCATAGCCCTCTATGGGCTTCCAAATATCCCTTTGCCAATTCCACAAGAACAGCCTTAGCGAAAGGCTTCTTGAAGGGAAAAATGTAACTCTGTGAGATGAATTAACAGAACACAGAGCAGTTTCTCAGAAAGCTTCTTTCCAGTTTTGAACGGAAGATATTTCCTTTTTCACCATAGCCCTCTATGGGCTTCCAAATATCCCTTTGCCAATTCCTCAAGAACAGCCTTAGCGAAAGGCTTCTTGAAGGGAAAGATGTAACTCTGTGAGATGAATTAACAGAACACAGAGCAGTTTCTCAGAAAGCTTCTTTCCAGTTTTGAACGGAAGATATTTCCTTTTTCACCATAGCCCTCTATGGGCTTCCAAATATCCCTTTGCCAATTCCACAAGAACAGCCTCAGCGAAAGGCTTCTTGAAGGGAAAGATGTAACTCTGTGAGATGAATTAACAGAACACAGAGCAGTTTCTCAGAAAGCTTCTTTCCAGTTTTGAACGGAAGATATTTTCTTTTTCACCATAGCCCTCTATGGGCTTCCAAATATCCCTTTGCCAATTCCACAAGAACAGCCTTAGCTAAAGGCTTCTAGAAGGGAAAGATGTAACTCTGTGAGATGAATTAACAGAACACAGAGAAGTTTCTCAGAAAGCTTCTTTCCAGTTTTGAACGGAAGATATTTCCTTTTTCACCTTAGCCCTCTATGGGCTTCCAAATATCCCTTTGCCAATTCCACAAGAACATCCTTAGCGAAAGGCTTCTTGAAGGGAAAGATGTAACTCTGTGAGATGAATTAACAGAACACAGAGCAGTTTCTCAGAAAGCTTCTTTCCAGTTTTGAACGGAAGATATTTCCTTTTTCACCATAGCCCTCTATGGGCTTCCAAATACCCCTTTGCCAATTCCACAAGAACAGCCTTAGCGAAAGGCTTCTTGAAGGGAAAGATGTAACTCTGTGAGATGAATGAACAGAACACAGAGCAGTTTCTCAGAAAGCTTCTTTCCAGTTTTGAACGGAAGATATTTCCTTTTTCACCATAGCCCTCTATGGGCTTCCAAATATCCCTTTGCCAATTCCACAAGAACAGCCTTAGCGAAAGGCTTCTTGAAGGGAAAGATGTAACTCTGTGAGATGAATTCACAGAACACAGAGCAGTTTCTCAGAAAGCTTCTTTCCAGTTTTGAACGGAAGGTATTTCCTTTTTCACCATAGCCCTCTATGGGCTTCCAAATATCCCTTTGCCAATTCCTCAAGAACAGCCTTAGCGAAAGGCTTCTTGAAGGGAAAGATGTAACTCTGTGAGATGAATTAACAGAACACAGAGCAGTTTCTCAGAAAGCTTCTTTCCAGTTTTGAACGGAAGATATTTCCTTTTTCACCATAGCCCTCTATGGGCTTCCAAATATCCCTTTGCCAATTCCACAAGAACAGCCTTAGCGAAAGGCTTCTTGAAGGGAAAGATGTAACTCTGTGAGATGAATTAACAGAACACAGAGCAGTTTCTCAGAAAGCTTCTTTCCAGTTTTGAACGGAAGATATTTCCTTTTTCACCATAGCCCTCTATGGGCTTCCAAATATCCCTTTGCCAATTCCACAAGAACAGCCTTAGCGAAAGGCTTCTTGAAGGTAAAGATGTAACTCTGTGAGATGAATTAACAGAACACAGAGCAGTTTCTCAGAAAGCTTCTTTCGAGTTTTGAACGGAAGATATTTCCTTTTTCACCATAGCCCTCTATGGGCTTCCAAATATCCCTTTGCCAATTCCACAAGAACAGCCTTAGCGAAAGGCTTCTTGAAGGGAAAGATGTAACTCTGTGAGATGAATTAACAGAACACAGAGCAGTTTCTCAGAAAGCTTCTTTCCAGTTTTGAACGGAAGATATTTCCTTTTTCACCATAGCCCTCTATGGGCTTCCAAATATCCCTTTGCCAATTCCACAAGAACAGCCTTAGCGAAAGGCTTCTTGAAGGGAAAGATGTAATTCTGTGAGATGAATTAACAGAACACAGAGCAGTTTCTCAGAAAGCTTCTTTCCAGTTTTGAACAGAAGATATTTCCTTTTTCACCGTAGCCCTCTATGGGCTTCCAAATATCCCTTTGCCAATTCCACAAGAACAGCCTTAGCGAAAGGCTTCTTGAAGGGAAAGATGTAACACTGTGAGATGAATTAACAGAACACAGAGCAGTTTCTCAGAAAGCTTCTTTCCAGTTTTGAACGGAAGATATTTCCTTTTTCACCATAGCCCTCTATGGGCTCCCAAATACCCCTTTGCCAATTCCACAAGAACAGCCTTAGCGAAAGGCTTCTTGAAGGGAAAGATGTAACTCTGTGAGATGAATTAACAGAACACAGAGCAGTTTCTCAGAAAGCTTCTTTCCAGTTTTGAACGGAAGATATTTCCTTTTTCACCATAGCCCTCTATGGGCTTCCAAATATCCCTTTGCCAATTCCACAAGAACAGCCTTAGCGAAAGGCTTCTTGAAGGGAAAGATGTAACTCTGTGAGATGAATGAACAGAACACAGAGCAGTTTCTCAGAAAGCTTCTTTCCAGTTTTGAACGGCAGATATTTCCTTTTTCACCATAGCCCTCTATGGGCTTCCAAATATCCCTTTGCCAATTCCACAAGAACAGCCTTAGCGAAAGGCTTCTTGAAGGGAAAGATGTAACTCTGTGAGATGAATTAACAGAACACAGAGCAGTTTCTCAGAAAGCTTCTTTCCAGTTTTGAACGGAAGATATTTCCTTTTTCACCATAGCCCTCTATGGGCTTCCAAATATCCCTTTGCCAATTCCACAAGAACAGCCTTAGCGAAAGGCTTCTTGAAGGGAAAGATGTAACTCTGTGAGATGAATGAACAGAACACAGAGCAGTTTCTCAGAAAGCTTCTTTCCAGTTTTGAACGGAAGATATTTCCTTTTTCACCATAGCCCTCTATGGGCTTCCAAATATCCCTTTGCCAATTCCACAAGAACAGCCTTAGCGAAAGGCTTCTTGAAGGGAAAGATGTAACTCTGTGAGATGAATGAACAGAACACAGAGCAGTTTCTCAGAAAGCTTCTTTCCAGTTTTGAACGGAAGATATTTCCTTTTTCACCGTAGCCCTCTATGGGCTTCCAAATATCCCTTTGCCAATTCCACAAGAACAGCCTTAGCGAAAGGCTTCTTGAAGGGAAAGATGTAACTCTGTGAGATGAATTAACAGAACACAGAGCAGTTTCTCAGAAAGCTTCTTTCCATTTTTGAACGGAAGATATTTCCTTTTTAACCATAGCCCTCTATGGGCTTCCAAATATCCCTTTGCCAATTCCACAAGAACAGCCTTAGCGAAAGGCTTCTTGAAGGGAAAGATGTAACTCTGTGAGATGAATGAACAGAACACAGAGCAGTTTCTCAGAAAGCTTCTTTCCAGTTTTGAACGGAAGATAATTCCTTTTTCACCATAGCCGTCTATGGGCTTCCAAATATCCCTTTGCCAATTCCACAAGAACAGCCTTAGCGAAAGGCTTCTTGAAGGGAAAGATGTAACTCTGTGAGATGAATTAACAGAACACAGAGCAGTTTCTCAGAAAGCTTCTTTCCAGTTTTGAACGGAAGATATTTTCTTTTTCACCATAGCCCTCTATGGGCTTCCAAATATCCGTTTGCCAATTCCACAAGAACAGCCTTAGATAAAGGCTTCTTGAAGGGAAAGATGTAACTCTGTGAGATGAATTAACAGAACACAGAGCAGTTTCTCAGAAAGCTTCTTTCCAGTTTTGAACGGAAGATATTTCCTTTTTCACCATAGCCCTCTATGGGCTTCCAAATATCCCTTTGCCAATTCCACAAGAACAGCCTTAGCGAAAGGCTTCTTGAAGGGAAAAATGTAACTCTGTGAGATGAATTAACAGAACACAGAGCAGTTTCTCAGAAAGCTTCTTTCCAGTTTTGAACGGAAGATATTTCCTTTTTCACCATAGCCCTCTATGGGCTTCCAAATATCCCTTTGCCAATTCCTCAAGAACAGCCTTAGCGAAAGGCTTCTTGAAGGGAAAGATGTAACTCTGTGAGATGAATTAACAGAACACAGAGCAGTTTCTCAGAAAGCTTCTTTCCAGTTTTGAACTTAAGATATTTCCTTTTTCACCATAGCCCTCTATGGGCTTCCAAATATCCCTTTGCCAATTCCACAAGAACAGCCTTAGCGAAAGGCTTCTTGAAGGGAAAGATGTAACTCTGTGAGATGAATTAACAGAACACAGAGCAGTTTCTCAGAAAGCTTCTTTCCAGTTTTGAACGGAAGATATTTCCTTTTTCACCATAGCCCTCTATGGGCTTCCAAATATCCCTTTGCCAATTCCACAAGAACAGCCTTAGCGAAAGGCTTCTTGAAGGGAAAGATGTAACTCTGTGAGATGAATGAACAGAACACAGAGCAGTTTCTCAGAAAGCTTCTTTCCAGTTTTGAACGGAAGATATTTCCTTTTTCACCGTAGCCCTCTATGGGCTTCCAAATATCCCTTTGCCAATTCCACAAGAACAGCCTTAGCGAAAGGCTTCTTGAAGGGAAAGATGTAACTCTGTGAGATGAATTAACAGAACACAGAGCAGTTTCTCAGAAAGCTTCTTTCCAGTTTTGAACGGAAGATATTTCCTTTTTCACCATAGCCCTCTATGGGCTTCCAAATATCCCTTTGCCAATTCCACAAGAACAGCCTTAGCGAAAGGCTTCTTGAAGGGAAAGATGTAACTCTGTGAGATGAATGAACAGAACACAGAGCAGTTTCTCAGAAAGCTTCTTTCCAGTTTTGAACGGAAGATATTTCCTTTTTCACCATAGCCGTCTATGGGCTTCCAAATATCCCTTTGCCAATTCCACAAGAACAGCCTTAGCGAAAGGCTTCTTGAAGGGAAAGATGTAACTCTGTGAGATGAATTAACAGAACACAGAGCAGTTTCTCAGAAAGCTTCTTTCCAGTTTTGAACGGAAGATATTTTCTTTTTCACCATAGCCCTCTATGGGCTTCCAAATATCCCTTTGCCAATTCCACAAGAACAGCCTTAGATAAAGGCTTCTTGAAGGGAAAGATGTAACTCTGTGAGATGAATTAACAGAACACAGAGCAGTTTCTCAGAAAGCTTCTTTCCAGTTTTGAACGGAAGATATTTACTTTTTCACCATAGCCCTCTATGGGCTTCCAAATATCCCTTTGCCAATTCCACAAGAACAGCCTTAGCGAAAGGCTTCTTGAAGGGAAAAATGTAACTCTGTGAGATGAATTAACAGAACACAGAGCAGTTTCTCAGAAAGCTTCTTTCCAGTTTTGAACGGAAGATATTTCCTTTTTCACCATAGCCCTCTATGGGCTTCCAAATATCCCTTTGCCAATTCCTCAAGAACAGCCTTAGCGAAAGGCTTCTTGAAGGGAAAGATGTAACTCTGTGAGATGAATTAACAGAACACAGAGCAGTTTCTCAGAAAGCTTCTTTCCAGTTTTGAACGGAAGATATTTTCTTTTTCACCATAGCCCTCTATGGGCTTCCAAATATCCCTTTGCCAATTCCACAAGAACAGCCTCAGCGAAAGGCTTCTTGAAGGGAAAGATGTAACTCTGTGAGATGAATTAACAGAACACAGAGCAGTTTCTCAGAAAGCTTCTTTCCAGTTTTGAACGGAAGATATTTTCTTTTTCACCATAGCCCTCTATGGGCTTCCAAATATCCCTTTGCCAATTCCACAAGAACAGCCTTAGCTAAAGGCTTCTAGAAGGGAAAGATGTAACTCTGTGAGATGAATTAACAGAACACAGAGAAGTTTCTCAGAAAGCTTCTTTCCAGTTTTGAACGGAAGATATTTCCTTTTTCACCTTAGCCCTCTATGGGCTTCCAAATATCCCTTTGCCAATTCCACAAGAACATCCTTAGCGAAAGGCTTCTTGAAGGGAAAGATGTAACTCTGTGAGATGAATTAACAGAACACAGAGCAGTTTCTCAGAAAGCTTCTTTCCAGTTTTGAACGGAAGATATTTCCTTTTTCACCATAGCCCTCTATGGGCTTCCAAATACCCCTTTGCCAATTCCACAAGAACAGCCTTAGCGAAAGGCTTCTTGAAGGGAAAGATGTAACTCTGTGAGATGAATGAACAGAACACAGAGCAGTTTCTCAGAAAGCTTCTTTCCAGTTTTGAACGGAAGATATTTCCTTTTTCACCATAGCCCTCTATGGGCTTCCAAATATCCCTTTGCCAATTCCACAAGAACAGCCTTAGCGAAAGGCTTCTTGAAGGGAAAGATGTAACTCTGTGAGATGAATTCACAGAACACAGAGCAGTTTCTCAGAAAGCTTCTTTCCAGTTTTGAACGGAAGATATTTCCTTTTTCACCATAGCCCTCTATGGGCTTCCAAATATCCCTTTGCCAATTCCACAAGAACAGCCTTAGCGAAAGGCTTCTTGAAGGGAAAGATGTAACTCTGTGAGATGAATTAACAGAACACAGAGCAGTTTCTCAGAAAGCTTCTTTCCAGTTTTGAACGGAAGATATTTCCTTTTTCACCATAGCCCTCTATGGGCTTCCAAATATCCCTTTGCCAATTCCACAAGAACAGCCTTAGCGAAAGGCTTCTAGAAGGGAAAGATGTAACTCTGTGAGATGAATTAACAGAACACAGAGCAGTTTCTCAGAAAGCTTCTTTCCAGTTTTGAACAGAAGATATTTCCTTTTTCACCGTAGCCCTCTATGGGCTTCCAAATATCCCTTTGCCAATTCCACAAGAACAGCCTTAGCGAAAGGCTTCTTGAAGGGAAAGATGTAACACTGTGAGATGAATTAACAGAACACAGAGCAGTTTCTCAGAAAGCTTCTTTCCAGTTTTGAACGGAAGATATTTCCTTTTTCACCATAGCCCTCTATGGGCTTCCAAATATCCCTTTGCCAATTCCACAAGAACATCCTTAGCGAAAGGCTTCTTGAAGGGAAAGATGTACCTCTGTGAGATGAATTAACAGAACACAGAGCAGTTTCTCAGAAAGCTTCTTTCCAGTTTTGAACGGAAGATATTTCCTTTTTCACCATAGCCCTCTATGGGCTTCCAAATACCCCTTTGCCAATTCCACAAGAACAGCCTTAGCGAAAGGCTTCTTGAAGGGAAAGATGTAACTCTGTGAGATGAAATAACAGAACACAGAGCAGTTTCTCAGAAAGCTTCTTTCCAGTTTTGAACGGAAGATATTTCCTTTTTCACCATAGCCCTCTATGGGCTTCCAAATATCCCTTTGCCAATTCCACAAGAACAGCCTTAGCGAAAGGCTTCTTGAAGGGAAAGATGTAACTCTGTGAGATGAATTAACAGAACACAGAGCAGTTTCTCAGAAAGCTTCTTTCCAGTTTTGAACGGAAGATATTTCCTTTTTCACCATAGCCCTCTATGGGCTTCCAAATATCCCTTTGCCAATTCCACAAGAACAGCCTTAGCGAAAGGCTTCTTGAAGGGAAAGATGTAACTCTGTGAGATGAATTAACAGAACACAGAGCAGTTTCTCAGAAAGCTTCTTTCCAGTTTTGAACGGAAGATATTTCCTTTTTCACCATAGCCCTCTATGGGCTTCCAAATATCCCTTTGCCAATTCCACAAGAACAGCCTTAGCGAAAGGCTTCTTGAAGGGAAAGATGTAACTCTGTGAGATAAATGAACAGAACACAGAGCAGTTTCTCAGAAAGCTTCTTTCCAGTTTTGAACTTAAGATATTTCCTTTTTCACCATAGCCCTCTATGGGCTTCCAAATATCCCTTTGCCAATTCCACAAGAACAGCCTTAGCGAAAGGCATCTTGAAGGGGAAGATGTAACTCTGTGAGATGAATGAACAGAACACAGAGCAGTTTCTCAGAAAGATTCTTTCCAGTTTTGAACGGAAGATATTTCCTTTTTCACCGTAGCCCTCTATGGGCTTCAAAATATCCCTTTGCCAATTCCACAAGAACAGCCTTAGCGAAAGGCTTCTTGAAGGGAAAGATGTAACTCTGTGAGATGAATTAACAGAACACAGAGCAGATTCTCAGAAAGCTTCTTTCCTGTTTTGAACGGAAGATATTTCCTTTTTCACCATAGCCCTCTATGGGCTTCCAAATATCCCTTTGCCAATTCCACAAGAACAGCCTTAGCGGAAGGCTTCTCGAAGGGAAAGATGTATCTCTGTGAGATGAATTAACAGAACACAGAGCAGTTTCTCAGAAAGCTTCTTTCCAGTTTTGAACGGAAGATATTTCCTTTTTCACCATAGCCCTCTATGGGCTTCCAAATATCCCTTTGCCAATTCCACAAGAACAGCCTTAGCGAAAGGCTTCTTGAAGGGAAAGATGTAACTCTGTGAGATGAATGAACAGAACACAGAGCAGTTTCTCAGAAAGCTTCTTTCCAGTTTTGAACGGAAGATATTTCCTTTTTCACCATAGCCCTCTATGGGCTTCCAAGTATCCCTTTGCCAATTCCACAAGAACAGCCTTAGCGAAAGGCTTCTTGAAGGGAAAGATGTAACTCTGTGAGATGAGTTAACAGAACACAGAGCAGTTTCTCAGAAAGCTTCTTTCCAGTTTTGAACAGAAGATATTTCCTTTTTCACCGTAGCCCTCTATGGGCTTCCAAATATCCCTTTGCCAATTCCACAAGAACAGCCTTAGCGAAAGGCTTCTTGAAGGGAAAGATGTAACTCTGTGAGATGAATTAACAGAACACAGAGCAGTTTCTCAGAAAGCTTCTTTCCAGTTTTGAACGGAAGATATTTCCTTTTTCACCATAGCCCTCTATGGCCTTCCAAATATCCCTTTGCCAATTCCACAAGAACAGACTTAGCGAAAGGCTTCTTGAAGGGAAAGATGTAACTCTGTGAGATGAATTAACAGAACACAGAGCAGTTTCTCAGAAAGCTTCTTTCCAGTTTTGAACGGAAGATATTTCCTTTTTCACCATAGCCCTCTTTGGGCTTCGAAATATCCCTTTGCCAATTCCACAACAACAGCCTTAGCGAAAGGCTTCTTGAAGGGAAAGATGTAACTCTGTGAGATGAATTAACAGAACACAGAGCAGTTTCTCAGAAACTTCTTTCCAGTTTTGAACGGAAGATATTTCCTTTTTCACCATAGCCCTCTATGGGCTTCCAAATATCCCTTTGCCAATTCCACAAGAACAGCCTTAGCGAAAGGCTTCTTGAAGGGAAAGATGTAACTCTGTGAGATGAATTAACACAACATAGAGCAGTTTCTCAGAAAGCTTCTTTCCAGTTTTGAACGGAAGATATTTCCTTTTTCACCATAGGCCTCTATGGGCTTCCAAATATCCCTTTGCCAATTCCACTAGAACAGCCTTTGCGAAAGGCTTCTTGAAGGGAAAGATGTAACTCGGTGAGATGAATTAACAGAACACAGAGCTGTTTCTCAGAAAGCTTCTTTCCAGTTTTGAACGGAAGATATTTCCTTTTTCACCATAGGCCTCTATGGGCTTCCAAATATCCCTTTGCCAATTCCACTAGAACAGCCTTTGCGAAAGGCTTCTTGAAGGGAAAGATGTAACTCTGTGAGATGAATTAACAGAACACAGAGCAGTTTCTCAGAAAGCTTCTTTCCAGTTTTGAACGGAAGGTATTTCCTTTTTCACCATAGCGCTCTATGGGCTTCCAAATATCCCTTTGCCAATTCCACAAGAACAGCCTTAGCGAAAGGCTTCTTGAAGGGAAAGATGTAACTCGGTGAGATGAATTAACAGAACACAGAGCAGTTTCTCAGAAAGCTTCTTTCCAGTTTTGAACGGAAGATATTTCCTTTTTCACCATAGCCCTCTATGGGCTTCCAAATATCCCTTTGCCAATTCCACAAGAACAGACTTAGCGAAAGGCTTCTTGGAGGGAAAGATGTAACTCTGTGAGATGAATTAAGAGAACACAGAGCAGTTTCTCAAAAAGCTTCTTTCCAGTTTTGAACGGAAGATATTTCCTTTTCACCATAGCCCTCTATGGGCTTCCAAATATCCCTTTGCCAATTCCACAAGAACAGCCTTAGCGAAAGGCTTCTTGAAGGGAAAGATGTAACTCTGTGAGATGAATTAACAGAACACAGAGCAGTTTCTCAGAAAGCTTCTTTCCAGGTTTGAACTGAAGATATTTCCTTTTTCACCATAGCCCTCTATGGGCTTCCAAATATCCCTTTGCCAATTCCACAAGAACAGCCTTAGCGAAAGGATTCTTGAAGGGAAAGATGTAACTCTGTGAGATGAATTAACAGAACACAGAGCAGTTTCTCAGAAAGCTTCTTTCCAGTTTTGAACGGAAGATATTTCCTTTTTCACCATAGCCCGTTTGGGCTTCCAAATATCCCTTTGCCAATTCCACAAGAACAGCCTTAGCGAAAGGCGTCTTGAAGGGAAAGATGTAACTCTGTGAGATGAATTAACAGAACACAGAGCAGTTTCTCAGAAAGCTTCTTTCCAGTTTTGAACGGAAGTATTTCCTTTTTCACCATAGCCCTCTTTGGGCTTCGAAATATCCCTTTGCCAATTCCACAAGAACAGCCTTAGCGAAAGGCTTCTTGAAGGGAAAGATGTAACTCTGTGAGATGAATTAACAGAACACAGAGCAGTTTCTCAGAAAGCTTCTTTCCAGTTTTGAACTTAAGATATTTCCTTTTTCACCATAGCCCTCTATGGGCTTCCAAATATCCCTTTGCCAATTCCACAAGAACAGCCTTAGCGAAAGGCTTCTTGAAGGGAAAGATGTAACTCTGTGAGATGAATTAACAGAACACAGAGCACTTTCTCAGAAAGCTTCTTTCCAGTTTTGAACGGAAGATATTTCCTTTTTCACCATAGCCCTCTATGGGCTTCCAAATATCCCTTTGCCAATTCCACAAGAACAGCCTTAGCGAAGGACTTCTTGAAGGGAAAGATGTAACTCTGTGAGATGAATTAACAGAACACAGCGCAGTTTCTCAGAAAGCTGCTTTCCAGTTTTGAACGGAAGATATTTCCTTTTTCACCATAGCCCTCTATGGGCTTCCAAATATCCCTTTGCCAATTCCACAAGAACAGCCTTAGCGAAAGGCTTCTTGAAGGGAAAGATGTAACTCTGTGAGATGAATCAAGAGAACACAGAGCAGTTTCTCAGAAAGCTTCTTTCCAGTTTTGAACAGAAGATATTTCCTTTTTCACCGTAGCCCTCTATGGGCTTCCAAATATCCCTTTGCCAATTCCACAAGAACAGCCTTAGCGAAAGGCTTCTTGAAGGGAAAGATGTAACTCTGTGAGATGAATTAACAGAACACAGAGCAGTTTCTCAGAAAGCTTCTTTCCAGTTTTGAACGGAAGATATTTCCTTTTTCACCATAGCCCTCTATGGGCTTCCAAATATCCCTTTGCCAATTCCACAAGAACAGCCTTAGCGAAAGGCTTCTTGAAGGGAAAGATGTAACTCTGTGAGATGAATTAACAGAACACAGAGCAGTTTCTCAGAAAGCTTCTTTCCAGTTTTGAACGGAAGATATTTCCTTTTTCACCATAGCCCTCTAAGGGCTTCCAAATATCCCTTTGCCAATTCCCCAAGAACAGCCTTAGCGAACGGCTTCTTGAAGGGAAAGATGTAACTCTGTGAGATGAATTAACAGAACACAGAGCAGTTTCTCAGAGAGCTTCTTTCCAGTTTTGAACGGAAGATATTTCCTTTTTCACTATAGCCCTCTACGGGCTTCCAAACATCCCTTTGCCAATTCCACAAGAACAGCCTTAGCGAAAGGCTTCTTGAAGGGAAAGAAGTAACTCTGTGAGATGAATTAACAGAACACAGAGCAGTTTCTCAGAAAGCTTCTTTCCAGTTTTGAACGGAAGATATTTCCTTTTTCACCATAGCCCTCTATGGGCTTCCAAATATCCCTTTGCCAATTCCACAAGAACAGCCTTAGCGAAAGGCTTCTTGAAGGGAAAGATGTAACTCTGTGAGATGAATTAACAGAACACAGAGCAGTTTCTCAGAAAGCTTCTTTCCAGTTTTGAACGGAAGATATTTCCTTTTTCACCATAGCCCTCTAAGGGCTTCCAAATATCCCTTTGCCAATTCCCCAAGAACAGCCTTAGCGAACGGCTTCTTGAAGGGAAAGATGTAACTCTGTGAGATGAATTAACAGAACACAGAGCAGTTTCTCAGAGAGCTTCTTTCCAGTTTTGAACGGAAGATATTTCCTTTTTCACCATAGCCCTCTACGGGCTTCCAAACATCCCTTTGCCAATTCCAAAAGAACAGCCTTAGCGAAAGGCTTCTTTTAGGGAAAGATGTAACTCTGTGAGATGAATTAACAGAACACAGAGCAGTTTCTCAGAAAACTTCTTTCCAGTTTTGAACGGAAGATATTTCCTTTTTCACCATAGCCCTCTATGGGCTTCCAAATATCCCTTTGCCAATTCCACAAGAACAGCCTTAGCGAAAGGCTTCTTGAAGGGAAAGATGTAACTCTGTGAGATGAATTAACAGAACACAGAGCAGTTTCTCAGAAAGCTTCTTTCCAGTTTTGAAAGGAAGATATTTCCTTTTTCACCATAGCCCTCTATGGGCTTCCAAATATCCCTTTGCCAATTCCACAAGAACAGCCTTAGCGAAAGGCTTCTTGAAGGGAAAGATGTAACTCTGTGAGATGAATTAACAGAACACAGAGCACTTTCTCAGAAAGCTTCTTTCCAGTTTTGAACGGAAGATATTTCCTTTTCACCATAGCCCTCTATGGGCTTCCAAATATCCCTTTGCCAATTCCACAAGAACAACCTTAGCGAAAGGCTTCTTGAAGGGAAAGATGTAACTCTGTGAGATGAATTAACAGAACACAGAGCAGTTTCTCAGAAAGCTTCTTTCCAGTTTTGAACGGAAGATATTTCCTTTTTCACCATAGCCCTCTATGGGCTTCCAAATATCCCTTTGCCAATTCCACAAGAACAGCCTTAGCGAAAGGCTTCTTGAAGGGAAAGATGTAACTCTGTGTGATGAATTAACAGAACACAAAGCAGTTTCTCAGAAAGCTTCTTTCCAGTTTTGAACGGAAGATATTTCCTTTTTCACCATAGTCCTCTATGGGCTTCCAAATATCCCTTTGCCAATTCCACAAGAACAGACTTAGCGAAAGGCTTCTTGAAGGGAAAGATGTAACTCTGTGAGATGAATTAACAGAACACAGAGCAGTTTCTCAGAGAGCTTCTTTCCAGTTTTGAACGGAAGATATTTCCTTTTTCACCATAGCCCTCTACGGGCTTCCAAACATCCCTTTGCCAATTCCAAAAGAACAGCCTTAGCGAAAGGCTTCTTTTAGGGAAAGATGTAACTCTGTGAGATGAATTAACAGAACACAGAGCAGTTTCTCAGAAAACTTCTTTCCAGTTTTGAACGGAAGATATTTCCTTTTTCACCATAGCCCTCTATGGGCTTCCAAATATCCCTTTGCCAATTCCACAAGAACAGCCTTAGCGAAAGGCTTCTTGAAGGGAAAGATGTAACTCTGTGAGATGAATTAACAGAACACAGAGCAGTTTCTCAGAAAGCTTCTTTCCAGTTTTGAAAGGAAGATATTTCCTTTTTCACCATAGCCCTCTATGGGCTTCCAAATATCCCTTTGCCAATTCCACAAGAACAGCCTTAGCGAAAGGCTTCTTGAAGGGAAAGATGTAACTCTGTGAGATGAATTAACAGAACACAGAGCACTTTCTCAGAAAGCTTCTTTCCAGTTTTGAACGGAAGATATTTCCTTTTCACCATAGCCCTCTATGTGCTTCCAAATATCCCTTTGCCAATTCCACAAGAACAACCTTAGCGAAAGGCTTCTTGAAGGGAAAGATGTAACTCTGTGAGATGAATTAACAGAACACAGAGCAGTTTCTCAGAAAGCTTCTTTCCAGTTTTGAACGGAAGATATTTCCTTTTTCACCATAGCCCTCTATGGGCTTCCAAATATCCCTTTGCCAATTCCACAAGAACAGCCTTAGCGAAAGGCTTCTTGAAGGGAAAGATGTAACTCTGTGTGATGAATTAACAGAACACAAAGCAGTTTCTCAGAAAGCTTCTTTCCAGTTTTGAACGGAAGATATTTCCTTTTTCACCATAGTCCTCTATGGGCTTCCAAATATCCCTTTGCCAATTCCACAAGAACAGACTTAGCGAAAGGCTTCTTGAAGGGAAAGATGTAACTCTGTGAGATGAATTAACAGAACACAGAGCAGTTTCTCAGAAAGCTTCTTTCCAGTTTTGAACGGAAGATATTTCCTTTTTCACCATAGCCCTCTAGGAGCTTCCAAATATCCCTTTGCCAATTCCACAAGAACAGCCTTTGCGAAAGGCTTCTTGAAGGGAAAGATGTAACTCTGTGAGGTGAATTAACAGAACACAGAGCAGTTTCTCAGAAAGCTTCTTTCCAGTTTTGAACGGAAGATATTTCCTTTTTCACCATAGCCCTCTATGGGCTTCCAAATACCCCTTTGCCAATTCCACAAGAACAGCCTTAGCGAAAGGCGTCTTGAAGGGAAAGATGTAACTCTGTGAGAAGAATTAACAGAACACAGAGCAGTTTCTCAGAAAGCTTCTTTCCAGTTTTGAAAGGAAGATATTTCCTTTTTCACCATAGCCCTCTATGGGCTTCCACATATCCCTTTGCCAATTCCACAAGAACAGCCTTAGCGAAAGGCTTCTTGAAGGGAAAGATGTAACTCTGTGAGATGAATTAACAGAACACAGAGCAGTTTCTCAGAAAGCTTGTTTCCAGTTTTAAACGGAAGATATTTCCTTTTTCACCATAGCCCTCTATGGGCTTCCAAATATCCCTTTGCCAATTCCACAAGAACAGCCTTAGCGAAAGGCTCCTTGAAGGGAAAAATGTAACTCGGTGAGATGAATTAACAGAACACAGAGCAGTTTCTCAGAAAGCTTCTTTCCAGTTTTGAACGGAAGATATTTCCTTTTTCACCATAGCCCTCTATGGGCTTCCAAATATCCCTTTGCCAATTCCACAAGAACAGCCTTAGCGAAAGACTTCTTGAAGGGAAAGATGTAACTCTGTGAGATGAATTAACAGAACACAGAGCAGTTTCTCAGAAAGCTTCTTTCCAGTTTTTAACGGAAGATATTTCCTTTTTCACCATAGCCCTCTATGGGCTTCCAAATATCCCTTTGCCAATTCCACAACAACAGCCTTATCGAAAGGCTCATTGACGGGAAAGATGTAACTCTGTGAGATGAATTAACAGAACACAGAGCAGTTTCTCAGAAAGCTTCTTTTCAGTTTTGAACGGAAGATATTTCCTTTTTCACCATAGCCCTCTATTAGCTTCCAAATATCCCTTTGCCAATTCCACAAGAACAGCCTTAGCGAAAGACTTCTTGAAGGGAAAGATGTAACTCTGTGAGATGAATTAACAGAACACAGAGCAGTTTCTCAGAAAGCTTCTTTCCAGTTTTGAACGGAAGGTATTTCCTTTTTCACCATAGCCCTCTATGGGCTTCCAAATATCCCTTTGCCAATTCCACAAGAACAGCCTTAGCGACAGGCTCCTTGAAGGGAA
The DNA here is from genome assembly GCF_047675955.1 of Chlorocebus sabaeus. NCBI lineage: Eukaryota > Metazoa > Chordata > Mammalia > Primates > Cercopithecidae > Chlorocebus > Chlorocebus sabaeus. The sequence continues at coordinate 285,172 of NW_027327575.1, forward strand.
AAATGTAACTCTGTGAGATGAATTAACAGAACACAGAGCAGTTTCTCAGAAAGCTTCTTTCCAGTTTTGAACGGAAGATATTTCCTTTTTCACCAAAGCCCTCTATGGGCTTCCAAATATCCCTTTGCCAATTCCACAAGAACAGCCTTAGGGAAAGGCTTCTTGAAGGGAAAGATGTAACTCTGTGAGATGAATTAACAGAACACAGAGCAGTTTCTCAGAAAGCTTCTTTCCAGTTTTGAACGGAAGATATTTCCGTTTCACCATAGCCCTCTATGGGCTTCCAAATATCCCTTTGCCAATTCCACAAGAACAGCCTTAGCGAAAGGCTTCTTGAAGGGAAAGATGTAACTCTGTGAGATGAATTAGCAGAACACAGAGCAGTTTCTCAGAAAGCTTCTTTCCAGTTTTGAACGGAAGATATTTCCTTTTTCACCATAGCCCTCTAGGGGCTTCCAAATATCCCTTTGCCAATTCCACAAGAACAGCCTTAGCGAAAGGCTTCTTGAAGGGAAAGATGTAACTCTGTGAGATGAATTAACAGAACACAGAGCAGTTTCTCAGAAAGCTTCTTTCCAGTTTTGAACGGAAGTATTTCCTTTTCACCATAGCCCTCTATGGGCTTCCAAATATCCCTTTGCCAATTCCACAAGAACAGCCTTAGCGAAAGGCTTCTTGAAGGGAAAGATGTAACTCTCTGAGATGAATTAACAGACACAGAGCAGTTTCTCAGAAAGCTTCTTTCCATTTTTGAACGGAAGATATTTCCTTTTTCACCATAGCCCTCTTTGGGCTTCCAAATATCCCTTTGCCAATTCCACAAGAACAGCCTTAGCGAAAGGCTTCTTGAAGGGAAAGATGTAACTCTGTGAGATGAATTAACAGAACACAGAGCAGTTTCTCAGAAAGCTTCTTTCCAGTTTTGAACGGAAGATATTTCCTTTTTCACCATAGCCCTCTATGGGCTTCCAAATATCCCTTTGCCAATTCCACAAGAACAGCCTTAGCGAAAGGCTTCTTGAAGGGAAAGATGTAACTCTGTGAGATGAATTAACAGAACACAGAGCAGTTTCTCAGAAAGCTTCTTTCCAGTTTTGAACGGAAGATATTTCCTTTTTCACCATAGCCCTCTATGGGCTTCCAAATATCCCTTTGCCAATTCCACAAGAACAGCCTTAGCGAAAGGCTTCTTGAAGGGAAAGATGTAACTCTGTGAGATGAATTAACAGAACACAGAGCAGTTTCTCAGAAAGCTTCTTTCCAGTTTTGAACGGAAGATATTTCCTTTTTCACTATAGGCCTCTATGGGCTTCCAAATATCCCTTTGCCAATTCCACAAGAACAGCCTTAGCGAAAGGCTTCTTGAAGGGAAAGATGTAACTCTGTGAGATGAATTAACAGAACACAGAGCAGTTTCTCAGAAAGCTTCTTTCCAGTTTTGAACGGAAGATATTTCCTTTTTCACCATAGCCCTCTATGTTCTTCCAAATATCCCTTTGCCAATTCCACAAGAACAGCCTTAGCGAAAGGCTTCTTGAAGGGAAAGATGTAACTCTGTGAGATGAATGAACAGAACACAGAGCAGTTTCTCAGAAAGCTTCTTTCCAGTTTCGAACGGAAGATATTTCCTTTTTCACCGTAGCCCTCTATGGGCTTCCAAATATCCCTTTGCCAATTCCACAAGAACAGCCTTAGCGAAAGGCTTCTTGAAGGGAAAGATGTAACTCTGTGAGATGAATTAACAGAACACAGAGCAGTTTCTCAGAAAGCTTCTTTCCAGTTTTGAACGGAAGATATTTCCTTTTTCACCATAGCCCTCTATGGGCTTCCAAATATCCCTTTGCCAATTCCACAAGAACAGCCTTAGCGAAAGGCTTCTTGAAGGGAAAGATGTAACTCTGTGAGATGAATGAACAGAACACAGAGCAGTTTCTCAGAAAGCTTCTTTCCAGTTTTGAACGGAAGATAATTCCTTTTTCACCATAGCCGTCTATGGGCTTCCAAATATCCCTTTGCCAATTCCACAAGAACAGCCTTAGCGAAAGGCTTCTTGAAGGGAAAGATGTAACTCTGTGAGATGAATTAACAGAACACAGAGCAGTTTCTCAGAAAGCTTCTTTCCAGTTTTGAACGGAAGATATTTTCTTTTTCACCATAGCCCTCTATGGGCTTCCAAATATCCGTTTGCCAATTCCACAAGAACAGCCTTAGATAAAGGCTTCTTGAAGGGAAAGATGTAACTCTGTGAGATGAATTAACAGAACACAGAGCAGTTTCTCAGAAAGCTTCTTTCCAGTTTTGAACGGAAGATATTTCCTTTTTCACCATAGCCCTCTATGGGCTTCCAAATATCCCTTTGCCAATTCCACAAGAACAGCCTTAGCGAAAGGCTTCTTGAAGGGAAAAATGTAACTCTGTGAGATGAATTAACAGAACACAGAGCAGTTTCTCAGAAAGCTTCTTTCCAGTTTTGAACGGAAGATATTTCCTTTTTCACCATAGCCCTCTATGGGCTTCCAAATATCCCTTTGCCAATTCCTCAAGAACAGCCTTAGCGAAAGGCTTCTTGAAGGGAAAGATGTAACTCTGTGAGATGAATTAACAGAACACAGAGCAGTTTCTCAGAAAGCTTCTTTCCAGTTTTGAACGGAAGATATTTCCTTTTTCACCATAGCCCTCTATGGGCTTCCAAATATCCCTTTGCCAATTCCACAAGAACAGCCTTAGCGAAAGGCTTCTTGAAGGGAAAGATGTAACTCTGTGAGATGAATTAACAGAACACAGAGCAGTTTCTCAGAAAGCTTCTTTCCAGTTTTGAACGGAAGATATTTCCTTTTTCACCATAGCCCTCTATGGGCTTCCAAATATCCCTTTGCCAATTCCACAAGAACAGCCTTAGCGAAAGGCTTCTTGAAGGGAAAGATGTAACTCTGTGAGATGAATGAACAGAACACAGAGCAGTTTCTCAGAAAGCTTCTTTCCAGTTTTGAACGGAAGATATTTCCTTTTTCACCATAGCCCTCTATGGGCTTCCAAATATCCCTTTGCCAATTCCACAAGAACAGCCTTAGCGAAAGGCTTCTTGAAGGGAAAGATGTAACTCTGTGAGATGAATGAACAGAACACAGAGCAGTTTCTCAGAAAGCTTCTTTCCAGTTTTGAACGGAAGATATTTCCTTTTTCACCGTAGCCCTCTATGGGCTTCCAAATATCCCTTTGCCAATTCCACAAGAACAGCCTTAGCGAAAGGCTTCTTGAAGGGAAAGATGTAACTCTGTGAGATGAATTAACAGAACACAGAGCAGTTTCTCAGAAAGCTTCTTTCCAGTTTTGAACGGAAGATATTTCCTTTTTCACCATAGCCCTCTATGGGCTTCCAAATATCCCTTTGCCAATTCCACAAGAACAGCCTTAGCGAAAGGCTTCTTGAAGGGAAAGATGTAACTCTGTGAGATGAATGAACAGAACACAGAGCAGTTTCTCAGAAAGCTTCTTTCCAGTTTTGAACGGAAGATATTTCCTTTTTCACCATAGCCGTCTATGGGCTTCCAAATATCCCTTTGCCAATTCCACAAGAACAGCCTTAGCGAAAGGCTTCTTGAAGGGAAAGATGTAACTCTGTGAGATGAATTAACAGAACACAGAGCAGTTTCTCAGAAAGCTTCTTTCCAGTTTTGAACGGAAGATATTTTCTTTTTCACCATAGCCCTCTATGGGCTTCCAAATATCCGTTTGCCAATTCCACAAGAACAGCCTTAGATAAAGGCTTCTTGAAGGGAAAGATGTAACTCTGTGAGATGAATTAACAGAACACAGAGCAGTTTCTCAGAAAGCTTCTTTCCAGTTTTGAACGGAAGATATTTCCTTTTTCACCATAGCCCTCTATGGGCTTCCAAATATCCCTTTGCCAATTCCACAAGAACAGCCTTAGCGAAAGGCTTCTTGAAGGGAAAGATGTAACTCTGTGAGATGAATTAACAGAACACAGAGCAGTTTCTCAGAAAGCTTCTTTCCAGTTTTGAACGGAAGATATTTCCTTTTTCACCATAGCCCTCTATGTTCTTCCAAATATCCCTTTGCCAATTCCTCAAGAACAGCCTTAGCGAAAGGCTTCTTGAAGGGAAAGATGTAACTCTGTGAGATGAATTAACAGAACACAGAGCAGTTTCTCAGAAAGCTTCTTTCCAGTTTTGAACGGAAGATATTTCCTTTTTCACCATAGCCCTCTATGGGCTTCCAAATATCCCTTTGCCAATTCCACAAGAACAGCCTTAGCGAAAGGCTTCTTGAAGGGAAAGATGTAACTCTGTGAGATGAATTAACAGAACACAGAGCAGTTTCTCAGAAAGCTTCTTTCCAGTTTTGAACGGAAGATATTTCCTTTTTCACCATAGCCCTCTATGGGCTTCCAAATATCCCTTTGCCAATTCCACAAGAACAGCCTTAGCGAAAGGCTTCTTGAAGGGAAAGATGTAACTCTGTGAGATGAATGAACAGAACACAGAGCAGTTTCTCAGAAAGCTTCTTTCCAGTTTTGAACGGAAGATATTTCCTTTTTCACCATAGCCCTCTATGGGCTTCCAAATATCCCTTTGCCAATTCCACAAGAACAGCCTTAGCGAAAGGCTTCTTGAAGGGAAAGATGTAACTCTGTGAGATGAATTAACAGAACACAGAGCAGTTTCTCAGAAAGCTTCTTTCCAGTTTTGAACGGAAGATATTTCCTTTTTCACCGTAGCCCTCTATGGGCTTCCAAATATCCCTTTGCCAATTCCACAAGAACAGCCTTAGCGAAAGGCTTCTTGAAGGGAAAGATGTAACTCTGTGAGATGAATTAACAGAACACAGAGCAGTTTCTCAGAAAGCTTCTTTCCAGTTTTGAACGGAAGATATTTCCTTTTTCACCATAGCCCTCTATGGGCTTCCAAATATCCCTTTGCCAATTCCACAAGAACAGCCTTAGCGAAAGGCTTCTTGAAGGGAAAGATGTAACTCTGTGAGATGAATGAACAGAACACAGAGCAGTTTCTCAGAAAGCTTCTTTCCAGTTTTGAACGGAAGATATTTCCTTTTTCACCATAGCCGTCTATGGGCTTCCAAATATCCCTTTGCCAATTCCACAAGAACAGCCTTAGCGAAAGGCTTCTTGAAGGGAAAGATGTAACTCTGTGAGATGAATTAACAGAACACAGAGCAGTTTCTCAGAAAGCTTCTTTCCAGTTTTGAACGGAAGATATTTTCTTTTTCACCATAGCCCTCTATGGGCTTCCAAATATCCCTTTGCCAATTCCACAAGAACAGCCTTAGATAAAGGCTTCTTGAAGGGAAAGATGTAACTCTGTGAGATGAATTAACAGAACACAGAGCAGTTTCTCAGAAAGCTTCTTTCCAGTTTTGAACGGAAGATATTTCCTTTTTCACCATAGCCCTCTATGGGCTTCCAAATATCCCTTTGCCAATTCCACAAGAACAGCCTTAGCGAAAGGCTTCTTGAAGGGAAAAATGTAACTCTGTGAGATGAATTAACAGAACACAGAGCAGTTTCTCAGAAAGCTTCTTTCCAGTTTTGAACGGAAGATATTTCCTTTTTCACCATAGCCCTCTATGGGCTTCCAAATATCCCTTTGCCAATTCCTCAAGAACAGCCTTAGCGAAAGGCTTCTTGAAGGGAAAGATGTAACTCTGTGAGATGAATTAACAGAACACAGAGCAGTTTCTCAGAAAGCTTCTTTCCAGTTTTGAACGGAAGATATTTCCTGTTTCACCATAGCCCTCTATTGGCTTCCAAATATCCCTTTGCCAATTCCACAAGAACAGCCTCAGCGAAAGGCTTCTTGAAGGGAAAGATGTAACTCTGTGAGATGAATTAACAGAACACAGAGCAGTTTCTCAGAAAGCTTCTTTCCAGTTTTGAACGGAAGATATTTTCTTTTTCACCATAGCCCTCTATGGGCTTCCAAATATCCCTTTGCCAATTCCACAAGAACAGCCTTAGCTAAAGGCTTCTAGAAGGGAAAGATGTAACTCTGTGAGATGAATTAACAGAACACAGAGAAGTTTCTCAGAAAGCTTCTTTCCAGTTTTGAACGGAAGATATTTCCTTTTTCACCTTAGCCCTCTATGGGCTTCCAAATATCCCTTTGCCAATTCCACAAGAACATCCTTAGCGAAAGGCTTCTTGAAGGGAAAGATGTAACTCTGTGAGATGAATTAACAGAACACAGAGCAGTTTCTCAGAAAGCTTCTTTCCAGTTTTGAACGGAAGATATTTCCTTTTTCACCATAGCCCTCTATGGGCTTCCAAATACCCCTTTGCCAATTCCACAAGAACAGCCTTAGCGAAAGGCTTCTTGAAGGGAAAGATGTAACTCTGTGAGATGAATGAACAGAACACAGAGCAGTTTCTCAGAAAGCTTCTTTCCAGTTTTGAACGGAAGATATTTCCTTTTTCACCATAGCCCTCTATGGGCTTCCAAATATCCCTTTGCCAATTCCACAAGAACAGCCTTAGCGAAAGGCTTCTTGAAGGGAAAGATGTAACTCTGTGAGATGAATTCACAGAACACAGAGCAGTTTCTCAGAAAGCTTCTTTCCAGTTTTGAACGGAAGGTATTTCCTTTTTCACCATAGCCCTCTATGGGCTTCCAAATATCCCTTTGCCAATTCCTCAAGAACAGCCTTAGCGAAAGGCTTCTTGAAGGGAAAGATGTAACTCTGTGAGATGAATTAACAGAACACAGAGCAGTTTCTCAGAAAGCTTCTTTCCAGTTTTGAACGGAAGATATTTCCTTTTTCACCATAGCCCTCTATGGGCTTCCAAATATCCCTTTGCCAATTCCACAAGAACAGCCTTAGCGAAAGGCTTCTTGAAGGGAAAGATGTAACTCTGTGAGATGAATTAACAGAACACAGAGCAGTTTCTCAGAAAGCTTCTTTCCAGTTTTGAACGGAAGATATTTTCTTTTTCACCATAGCCCTCTATGGGCTTCCAAATATCCCTTTGCCAATTCCACAAGAACAGCCTTAGCGAAAGGCTTCTTGAAGGGAAAGATGTAACTCTGTGAGATGAATTAACAGAACACAGAGCAGTTTCTCAGAAAGCTTCTTTCGAGTTTTGAACGGAAGATATTTCCTTTTTCACCATAGCCCTCTATGGGCTTCCAAATATCCCTTTGCCAATTCCACAAGAACAGCCTTAGCGAAAGGCTTCTTGAAGGGAAAGATGTAACTCTGTGAGATGAATTAACAGAACACAGAGCAGTTTCTCAGAAAGCTTCGTTCCAGTTTTGAACGGAAGATATTTCCTTTTTCACCATAGCCCTCTATGGGCTTCCAAATATCCCTTTGCCAATTCCACAAGAACAGCCTTAGCGAAAGGCTTCTTGAAGGGAAAGATGTAATTCTGTGAGATGAATTAACAGAACACAGAGCAGTTTCTCAGAAAGCTTCTTTCCAGTTTTGAACAGAAGATATTTCCTTTTTCACCGTAGCCCTCTATGGGCTTCCAAATATCCCTTTGCCAATTCCACAAGAACAGCCTTAGCGAAAGGCTTCTTGAAGGGAAAGATGTAACACTGTGAGATGAATTAACAGAACACAGAGCAGTTTCTCAGAAAGCTTCTTTCCAGTTTTGAACGGAAGATATTTCCTTTTTCACCATAGCCCTCTATGGGCTCCCAAATACCCCTTTGCCAATTCCACAAGAACAGCCTTAGCGAAAGGCTTCTTGAAGGGAAAGATGTAACTCTGTGAGATGAATTAACAGAACACAGAGCAGTTTCTCAGAAAGCTTCTTTCCAGTTTTGAACGGAAGATATTTCCTTTTTCACCATAGCCCTCTATGGGCTTCCAAATATCCCTTTGCCAATTCCACAAGAACAGCCTTAGCGAAAGGCTTCTTGAAGGGAAAGATGTAACTCTGAGAGATGAATGAACAGAACACAGAGCAGTTTCTCAGAAAGCTTCTTTCCAGTTTTGAACGGCAGATATTTCCTTTTTCACCATAGCCCTCTATGGGCTTCCAAATATCCCTTTGCCAATTCCACAAGAACAGCCTTAGCGAAAGGCTTCTTGAAGGGAAAGATGTAACTCTGTGAGATGAATTAACAGAACACAGAGCAGTTTCTCAGAAAGCTTCTTTCCAGTTTTGAACGGAAGATATTTCCTTTTTCACCATAGCCCTCTATGGGTTTCCAAATATCCCTTTGCCAATTCCACAAGAACAGCCTTAGCGAAAGGCTTCTTGAAGGGAAAGATGTAACTCTGTGAGATGAATGAACAGAACACAGAGCAGTTTCTCAGAAAGCTTCTTTCCAGTTTTGAACGGAAGATATTTCCTTTTTCACCATAGCCCTCTATGGGCTTCCAAATATCCCTTTGCCAATTCCACAAGAACAGCCTTAGCGAAAGGCTTCTTGAAGGGAAAGATGTAACTCTGTGAGATGAATGAACAGAACACAGAGCAGTTTCTCAGAAAGCTTCTTTCCAGTTTTGAACGGAAGATATTTCCTTTTTCACCGTAGCCCTCTATGGGCTTCCAAATATCCCTTTGCCAATTCCACAAGAACAGCCTTAGCGAAAGGCTTCTTGAAGGGAAAGATGTAACTCTGTGAGATGAATTAACAGAACACAGAGCAGTTTCTCAGAAAGCTTCTTTCCAGTTTTGAACGGAAGATATTTCCTTTTTCACCATAGCCCTCTATGGGCTTCCAAATATCCCTTTGCCAATTCCACAAGAACAGCCTTAGCGAAAGGCTTCTTGAAGGGAAAGATGTAACTCTGTGAGATGAATGAACAGAACACAGAGCAGTTTCTCAGAAAGCTTCTTTCCAGTTTTGAACGGAAGATAATTCCTTTTTCACCATAGCCGTCTATGGGCTTCCAAATATCCCTTTGCCAATTCCACAAGAACAGCCTTAGCGAAAGGCTTCTTGAAGGGAAAGATGTAACTCTGTGAGATGAATTAACAGAACACAGAGCAGTTTCTCAGAAAGCTTCTTTCCAGTTTTGAACGGAAGATATTTTCTTTTTCACCATAGCCCTCTATGGGCTTCCAAATATCCGTTTGCCAATTCCACAAGAACAGCCTTAGATAAAGGCTTCTTGAAGGGAAAGATGTAACTCTGTGAGATGAATTAACAGAACACAGAGCAGTTTCTCAGAAAGCTTCTTTCCAGTTTTGAACGGAAGATATTTCCTTTTTCACCATAGCCCTCTATGGGCTTTCAAATATCCCTTTGCCAATTCCACAAGAACAGCCTTAGCGAAAGGCTTCTTGAAGGGAAAAATGTAACTCTGTGAGATGAATTAACAGAACACAGAGCAGTTTCTCAGAAAGCTTCTTTCCAGTTTTGAACGGAAGATATTTCCTTTTTCACCATAGCCCTCTATGGGCTTCCAAATATCCCTTTGCCAATTCCTCAAGAACAGCCTTAGCGAAAGGCTTCTTGAAGGGAAAGATGTAACTCTGTGAGATGAATTAACAGAACACAGAGCAGTTTCTCAGAAAGCTTCTTTCCAGTTTTGAACGGAAGATATTTCCTTTTTCACCATAGCCCTCTATGGGCTTCCAAATATCCCTTTGCCAATTCCACAAGAACAGCCTTAGCGAAAGGCTTCTTGAAGGGAAAGATGTAACTCTGTGAGATGAATTAACAGAACACAGAGCAGTTTCTCAGAAAGCTTCTTTCCAGTTTTGAACGGAAGATATTTCCTTTTTCACCATAGCCCTCTATGGGCTTCCAAATATCCCTTTGCCAATTCCACAAGAACAGCCTTAGCGAAAGGCTTCTTGAAGGGAAAGATGTAACTCTGTGAGATGAATGAACAGAACACAGAGCAGTTTCTCAGAAAGCTTCTTTCCAGTTTTGAACGGAAGATATTTCCTTTTTCACCATAGCCCTCTATGGGCTTCCAAATATCCCTTTGCCAATTCCACAAGAACAGCCTTAGCGAAAGGCTTCTTGAAGGGAAAGATGTAACTCTGTGAGATGAATGAACAGAACACAGAGCAGTTTCTCAGAAAGCTTCTTTCCAGTTTTGAACGGAAGATATTTCCTTTTTCACCGTAGCCCTCTATGGGCTTCCAAATATCCCTTTGCCAATTCCACAAGAACAGCCTTAGCGAAAGGCTTCTTGAAGGGAAAGATGTAACTCTGTGAGATGAATTAACAGAACACAGAGCAGTTTCTCAGAAAGCTTCTTTCCAGTTTTGAACGGAAGATATTTCCTTTTTCACCATAGCCCTCTATGGGCTTCCAAATATCCCTTTGCCAATTCCACAAGAACAGCCTTAGCGAAAGGCTTCTTGAAGGGAAAGATGTAACTCTGTGAGATGAATGAACAGAACACAGAGCAGTGTCTCAGAAAGCTTCTTTCCAGTTTTGAACGGAAGATATTTCCTTTTTCACCATAGCCGTCTATGGGCTTCCAAATATCCCTTTGCCAATTCCACAAGAACAGCCTTAGCGAAAGGCTTCTTGAAGGGAAAGATGTAACTCTGTGAGATGAATTAACAGAACACAGAGCAGTTTCTCAGAAAGCTTCTTTCCAGTTTTGAACGGAAGATATTTTCTTTTTCACCATAGCCCTCTATGGGCTTCCAAATATCCCTTTGCCAATTCCACAAGAACAGCCTTAGATAAAGGCTTCTTGAAGGGAAAGATGTAACTCTGTGAGATGAATTAACAGAACACAGAGCAGTTTCTCAGAAAGCTTCTTTCCAGTTTTGAACGGAAGATATTTACTTTTTCACCATAGCCCTCTATGGGCTTCCAAATATCCCTTTGCCAATTCCACAAGAACAGCCTTAGCGAAAGGCTTCTTGAAGGGAAAAATGTAACTCTGTGAGATGAATTAACAGAACACAGAGCAGTTTCTCAGAAAGCTTCTTTCCAGTTTTGAACGGAAGATATTTCCTTTTTCACCATAGCCCTCTATGGGCTTCCAAATATCCCTTTGCCAATTCCACAAGAACAGCCTCAGCGAAAGGCTTCTTGAAGGGAAAGATGTAACTCTGTGAGATGAATTAACAGAACACAGAGCAGTTTCTCAGAAAGCTTCTTTCCAGTTTTGAACGGAAGATATTTTCTTTTTCACCATAGCCCTCTATGGGCTTCCAAATATCCCTTTGCCAATTCCACAAGAACAGCCTTAGCTAAAGGCTTCTAGAAGGGAAAGATGTAACTCTGTGAGATGAATTAACAGAACACAGAGAAGTTTCTCAGAAAGCTTCTTTCCAGTTTTGAACGGAAGATATTTCCTTTTTCACCTTAGCCCTCTATGGGCTTCCAAATATCCCTTTGCCAATTCCACAAGAACATCCTTAGCGAAAGGCTTCTTGAAGGGAAAGATGTAACTCTGTGAGATGAATTAACAGAACACAGAGCAGTTTCTCAGAAAGCTTCTTTCCAGTTTTGAACGGAAGATATTTCCTTTTTCACCATAGCCCTCTATGGGCTTCCAAATACCCCTTTGCCAATTCCACAAGAACAGCCTTAGCGAAAGGCTTCTTGAAGGGAAAGATGTAACTCTGTGAGATGAATGAACAGAACACAGAGCAGTTTCTCAGAAAGCTTCTTTCCAGTTTTGAACGGAAGATATTTCCTTTTTCACCATAGCCCTCTATGGGCTTCCAAATATCCCTTTGCCAATTCCACAAGAACAGCCTTAGCGAAAGGCTTCTTGAAGGGAAAGATGTAACTCTGTGAGATGAATTCACAGAACACAGAGCAGTTTCTCAGAAAGCTTCTTTCCAGTTTTGAACGGAAGGTATTTCCTTTTTCACCATAGCCCTCTATGGGCTTCCAAATATCCCTTTGCCAATTCCTCAAGAACAGCCTTAGCGAAAGGCTTCTTGAAGGGAAAGATGTAACTCTGTGAGATGAATTAACAGAACACAGAGCAGTTTCTCAGAAAGCTTCTTTCCAGTTTTGAACGGAAGATATTTCCTTTTTCACCATAGCCCTCTATGGGCTTCCAAATATCCCTTTGCCAATTCCACAAGAACAGCCTTAGCGAAAGGCTTCTTGAAGGGAAAGATGTAACTCTGTGAGATGAATTAACAGAACACAGAGCAGTTTCTCAGAAAGCTTCTTTCGAGTTTTGAACGGAAGATATTTCCTTTTTCACCATAGCCCTCTATGGGCTTCCAAATATCCCTTTGCCAATTCCACAAGAACAGCCTTAGCGAAAGGCTTCTTGAAGGGAAAGATGTACCTCTGTGAGATGAATTAACAGAACACAGAGCAGTTTCTCAGAAAGCTTCTTTCCAGTTTTGAACGGAAGATATTTCCTTTTTCACCATAGCCCTCTATGGGCTTCCAAATACCCCTTTGCCAATTCCACAAGAACAGCCTTAGCGAAAGGCTTCTTGAAGGGAAAGATGTAACTCTGTGAGATGAAATAACAGAACACAGAGCAGTTTCTCAGAAAGCTTCTTTCCAGTTTTGAACGGAAGATATTTCCTTTTTCACCATAGCCCTCTATGGGCTTCCAAATATCCCTTTGCCAATTCCACAAGAACAGCCTTAGCGAAAGGCTTCTTGAAGGGAAAGATGTAACTCTGTGAGATGAATTAACAGAACACAGAGCAGTTTCTCAGAAAGCTTCTTTCCAGTTTTGAACGGAAGATATTTCCTTTTTCACCATAGCCCTCTATGGGCTTCCAAATATCCCTTTGCCAATTCCACAAGAACAGCCTTAGCGAAAGGCTTCTTGAAGGGAAAGATGTAACTCTGTGAGATGAATTAACAGAACACAGAGCAGTTTCTCAGAAAGCTTCTTTCCAGTTTTGAACGGAAGATATTTCCTTTTTCACCATAGCCCTCTATGGGCTTCCAAATATCCCTTTGCCAATTCCACAAGAACAGCCTTAGCGAAAGGCTTCTTGAAGGGAAAGATGTAACTCTGTGAGATAAATGAACAGAACACAGAGCAGTTTCTCAGAAAGCTTCTTTCCAGTTTTGAACTTAAGATATTTCCTTTTTCACCATAGCCCTCTATGGGCTTCCAAATATCCCTTTGCCAATTCCACAAGAACAGCCTTAGCGAAAGGCGTCTTGAAGGGAAAGATGTAACTCTGTGAGATGAATTAACAGAACACAGAGCAGTTTCTCAGAAAGCTTCTTTCCAGTTTTGAACGGAAGTATTTCCTTTTTCACCATAGCCCTCTTTGGGCTTCGAAATATCCCTTTGCCAATTCCACAAGAACAGCCTTAGCGAAAGGCTTCTTGAATGGAAAGATGTAACTCTGTGAGATGAATTAACAGAACACAGAGCAGTTTCTCAGAAAGCTTCTTTCCAGTTTTGAACTTAAGATATTTCCTTTTTCACCATAGCCCTCTATGGGCTTCCAAATATCCCTTTGCCAATTCCACAAGAACAGCCTTAGCGAAAGGCTTCTTGAAGGGAAAGATGTAACTCTGTGAGATGAATTAACAGAACACAGAGCACTTTCTCAGAAAGCTTCTTTCCAGTTTTGAACGGAAGATATTTCCTTTTTCACCATAGCCCTCTATGGGCTTCCAAATATCCCTTTGCCAATTCCACAAGAACAGCCTTAGCGAAGGACTTCTTGAAGGGAAAGATGTAACTCTGTGAGATGAATTAACAGAACACAGCGCAGTTTCTCAGAAAGCTGCTTTCCAGTTTTGAACGGAAGATATTTCCTTTTTCACCATAGCCCTCTATGGGCTTCCAAATATCCCTTTGCCAATTCCACAAGAACAGCCTTAGCGAAAGGCTTCTTGAAGGGAAAGATGTAACTCTGTGAGATGAATCAAGAGAACACAGAGCAGTTTCTCAGAAAGCTTCTTTCCAGTTTTGAACAGAAGATATTTCCTTTTTCACCGTAGCCCTCTATGGGCTTCCAAATATCCCTTTGCCAATTCCACAAGAACAGCCTTAGCGAAAGGCTTCTTGAAGGGAAAGATGTAACTCTGTGAGATGAATTAACAGAACACAGAGCAGTTTCTCAGAAAGCTTCTTTCCAGTTTTGAACGGAAGATATTTCCTTTTTCACCATAGCCCTCTATGGGCTTCCAAATATCCCTTTGCCAATTCCACAAGAACAGCCTTAGCGAAAGGCTTCTTGAAGGGAAAGATGTAACTCTGTGAGATGAATTAACAGAACACAGAGCAGTTTCTCAGAAAGCTTCTTTCCAGTTTTGAACGGAAGATATTTCCTTTTTCACCATAGCCCTCTAAGGGCTTCCAAATATCCCTTTGCCAATTCCCCAAGAACAGCCTTAGCGAACGGCTTCTTGAAGGGAAAGATGTAACTCTGTGAGATGAATTAACAGAACACAGAGCAGTTTCTCAGAGAGCTTCTTTCCAGTTTTGAACGGAAGATATTTCCTTTTTCACTATAGCCCTCTACGGGCTTCCAAACATCCCTTTGCCAATTCCACAAGAACAGCCTTAGCGAAAGGCTTCTTGAAGGGAAAGAAGTAACTCTGTGAGATGAATTAACAGAACACAGAGCAGTTTCTCAGAAAACTTCTTTCCAGTTTTGAACGGAAGATATTTCCTTTTTCACCATAGCCCTCTATGGGCTTCCAAATATCCCTTTGCCAATTCCACAAGAACAGCCTTAGCGAAAGGCTTCTTGAAGGGAAAGATGTAACTCTGTGAGATGAATTAACAGAACACAGAGCAGTTTCTCAGAAAGCTTCTTTCCAGTTTTGAACGGAAGATATTTCCTTTTTCACCATAGCCCTCTAAGGGCTTCCAAATATCCCTTTGCCAATTCCCCAAGAACAGCCTTAGCGAACGGCTTCTTGAAGGGAAAGATGTAACTCTGTGAGATGAATTAACAGAACACAGAGCAGT